>NC_092094.1:69875683-70178919 GCF_045679555.1 Salvelinus alpinus
AAGGTGCTTCAACAAAGTACTGAGTAAATGCTAACATTTCTAAAAACCTGTTTTTGCTTTGTCATTATGGGCGGGAGACAATTTAATCAATTTTAGAATAAGGCTGTAACACAACAATGTGGAAAGTCAAGGGTTCAGAATACTTTCTGAATGTTAGCATTTACTCAGTACTTTGTTGAAGCACCTTTGGCAGCGATTACAGCCTTGAGTCTTCTTGGCACACCTGTATTTGGGGAGTTTCTCACATTCTTCTCTGCAGATCCTCTCAAGCGCTGTCAGATTGGAAGGGGGAATGTCGCCGCACAGCTATTTTCATGCCTCGGATGTTCGATCGGGTTCAAGTCTGTCTCTGGCTGGGCCACTCGAGTGGTTGTGGATGGGTTATTAGCAATTGCGGGCCGGTGAACAAACCGCTGATCCGCGCATCATTAATAGTGACCCAGCCAAATGCACGAGCCTGAGCCTTTGTGTCTGTCTATACAGTGTGGGGACGTGCTTTATGAGAAGAGACACTATGAGAAGGCCCACTGGGCGTGCATCACGGTTCACGAGGACACCTACGAGCAGAGCATCTGTTACGGTTTCATGAAGCTCATGAGATACATCTGCCAGCAGAACTCCTCAGGTGAGTCCAAAGCAGCCTTTACAGTAGTCATTGAGTCTTTATTCTTCGAACGTCCTCCTTGTTTCGCCAAATCTACTGCAGACTCTTGGATGTTCATGTCCTGTCCTTAGGTACCTATCTGGGTATGACCATCCCTATCCTGACGGTGATCCGCACGGACGAGAACCACTCTGTCTTGTCTAGTGACGTCACTGTGGCCTACTACCTGCCCACAGAATACCAAGCCCAGCCACCCCAGCCTTCTGACACTGAAATAAGCATTGAGGAATGGCCTGCCACTATTGTATACACAAGGTAAGAGTTTGCGATTATGTTGTGCTGCCTGACACATTTTATGACAATACAATATGGAAGTAGATACGTTAACATCAAATTGTAATCATTACTGGAGCCACTGTCAGTTTGAGGCATGAACAAGTTCAGTTTCTAACAAACTGTTTAGGCCTGCAGTTAGCCAAGAAGTTAGCTTACTGGGAATCTCGGAACCAAATCTCATGTAACTAGCTAGCTACTCTATTGGACACAAACATTTGTTAAGTCAGTCACAAGAGAGACTAACTAGCTAAAGTTATTTACATTATTTCAGTCAATCAGCCACCAGCCCAACACTTTTTGCTAGACATCATATGGTTGCATCATGCTTCCAAATATGACAAAGTGGCTCCAGTCGTGTTTCCATTTAGCCTATTGTGACATTCACTTTCATGGCATATTGTATTGGACAATCTCATTGGAATTTATACAGCAGAATGGGTAGGGAGGTTAAAATACCTTAAAACGCACAGCTCCATTACTTGAATCAAATCTCATTAGGTTCCTATGTGCCCCTTTCTCGCTCCAGGACCTTCGCTGGTGCTACGAACGAGGTGACCATCATCAACGAGATCCGCACCATGGCGGAAGTGCTCGACTCCCCCGCCATTTGCGTGAATGGCTCATTCATTGTCGCCGGCTACACAAACCCCGCGGCGGTAAACCGACAGAACGAGATTTGGTTCCTGGAGCAGCCTTGAGGGCCAGCCTAACCTTGACCTCTCCTCCTGAACTTGACCCACCCAACACCCCGTCCTTATCTGACCCTACCGATTCACCCCTAATGGAAACCCCTTCCCATTTTAGAGAGAGAAGAGACTTTGTGACTTTGCTGAAAAAAGGTTCTTATTACCAGTTCTGTGAAAGGCTGCATCATTTGGGTCCATTAATCCTCTAGAGTCTTAACCTGGAAGAGGAGGGTGGGGGTTCTACTAAGCTAACATATGGAATTGTTTTAAGATGGTCATACAAAGGATCACTTAGATATTCGATTTTAGGACCCAAAAATATTAAATGATTTGATGAAACATTGAATTTGGCCTTACTGCTATTAGCCCATAAACACATTGAATTACAGATTCATACAAGGAAAAACATAGTAAAACATCTACTGGAAGTTTGTTTTGAAGTGTCTGTCTTATATCTGAGAGATGAGATAAGGAAACGGGTTATATTTTGACACATTTAACCCCTTTTTTGGCACTAAACTACTTCCATACACACGTGTGTACAAAACATTATGAACACCTTCCTAATATTGAGTTGCGCCCCGCAGTTTGCCCTCAAATGCCTCAATTCGTCGGGACACGGACTCTACAAGGTGTCATGGTGTCGAAAGCGTTCCACAGGGATGCTGGCCCATGTTGACTCCAATGCTTCCCACAGTTGTGCCAAGTTGGCAGATGTCCTTTGGGTGGTGGACCATAATTGATACACACAGGAAACTGTTGAGCGTGAAAAACCCAGCAGGTTGTAGTTCCTGACACAAACCGGTGCGCCTGGCACCTAGTACTATACCACTCAAATATTTTGTCTTGCCCATTCAACCTCAAATGGCACACATACACAATCCCAGTGGTGAAAAAAGTACCCAATTGTCATACGAGTAAAAGTAAAGATACCTTAATCGAAAAGGACTCATTAAATGTGAGTCACTCAGTAAAATCTTAAGTCTAAAAGTATTTGGTTTTAAATATCAAAAGTAGAATGTAATTGCTAAAATATGCTTAAGTATCAAAAGTTAAAGTATAAATCATTTCAAATCCCTTATATTAAGCAAACCAGACGGCACCATTTGTATTACTGATGAATAGCCAGGGGCACGCTCCAACAATTTATAAATGAAGCATGTGTTTAGTGAGTCCACCATATCAGAGGCAGTAGGGATGACCAGCGATGTTCTCTTGATAAGTGTGGGAATTGGACCATTTTCCTGTTCTGCTAAGCATTCAAAATGTAACGAATACTTTTGGGTGTCAGGGAAAATGTATGGAGTAAAAAGTACATCATTTTCGTAAGGAATGTAGTGAAGTAAAAGTTGTCAAATATGAATAGTAATGTACAGATACCCCAAAAAAACTACTTAAGTAGTACTTTAAAGTATTTTTACCTAAGTACCTAACACAACTGCACAATCCATGTCTCAAGGCTTAAATCCTTCTTTAACCCGTCTCCTCCCCTTCATCTATACTAATCGAAGTGGATTTAACAAGTGACATCAATAAGGGATCATAGCTTTCACCTAGATTCACTTGGTCAGTCTGTCATGGAAAGAGCAGGTGTCCTTAAATGTTTTGTACACTCAGTGTATGCTATATTTAACTTGCATTCATTTTTAGCGCAAAACCACCGACGTGTTTGAGTCTCACCTTAGAGGGGTCATAGTTTGTAGGCCAAACACTAGACCGTGAGATGACCGATTTTTCGGGATGTCTCATGATCTGACAAACACCTCTGTGGCGCTGCCACTTTTCACCGCAGCTGCGGAAGGCCGATTTTGGCGGATGCGGTGGATTGAGACGCAGCCCAAACAAAAGGATATTTTTAGCTTAAATTTTTATTGGGGATTTTTTTAAAGCTAATTAGATTTGTGGGGCCGCAGAAACTGACTCAAGGGTTAGCACCTTTTTTGATAGACCAACTACTGATGTTACTCTGCACCTCTGTTTTTCTCCTCACATAGTCTTGACCTCCTCCTAAAGGTGAGGAGCCAAGTGACGTTTACTTGATATTTTGTGTAAAGTGGGTGGATATCTAATTCTTGCACCAGTCACTGTAAACCTCAAAGAACTTAAATCTTTACCAAGCAATTAACAATCCTGAACGATGACACCTATTCCAGTCAGCGTTAGGTGGGGGGTGGGGGCCTAATTGCAATCTTCACCATGATAACTACCAACTTTAGACAATTTAATGCGATAGGAGGGTGGATTTATTAGCAATAAATAAGTGTATGTAAAGCCATTTTATTTCTGTCAAGGAAACACTGGGGATGCAACATAACGACATATAGACAAACACAGAACTATATAAACATGTGTTGAATCGGCCAACGGTCAATGTATAAACACTAGGGTTGTGCGGTATCCATATTTTCCCAGGATTTATAGTATTACCGCCTTAGTACACAAGGGGGCACTAAAACAATGCCCACTGTGCGTCTATTACCAGAAGGCTAACAAAATTAGCACAAACTAAAAGCGAATTTCAATAGCAGCTGCTAGCTAAATATGCTAACGAGCGCAAAGACAGGCAATCCAGCTCAAAGTTAAACAAGTATAGGTAGTAGCTACCGAATGTCTTTTTGTCAGTTTGGACATTTACGAGCGAATGTGAACGAGAGACATTGTGCAAATGAACAATGTTTTGAAGCATGCTTGTCATAAGGGAGTGGTATGTGTACAGTGGAGTCGCTAGGGCAACGGGTCTGCCTGCTTCGCTCGGATAAATAGGGGGCAGGAGTAGACTGACCGAGAAGGTAAAAAAAATTAACGCAAGGAAATCAAGATACCCATCCAAAGGCTCTTTGACTTCTCAAACACGGCAGAAAGCTAGCACTATACGATGCCCTGCCCATTCGCTTACTTAGCTAACTAACAAGATAAACCAAATGCACAGCTGGACTCACAAGCACTAGCTTTCTCCCATTGTGCTACTTACAAACAAAAATGATTAGCTC
Source organism: Salvelinus alpinus (assembly GCF_045679555.1). Lineage (NCBI taxonomy): Eukaryota > Metazoa > Chordata > Actinopteri > Salmoniformes > Salmonidae > Salvelinus > Salvelinus alpinus. The sequence continues at coordinate 69,880,300 of NC_092094.1, forward strand.
AACTGTTCTGGGGAACTACGGTAAAGCTTCATAATGTGACAGGTGAAATAAAGAACACAATCTGCTTTATCTCCTAACATATTGCACAAGTTGACTGCAGGTATTAACTTAAAAGATATAAATATACAATAAATAGTTTTGACAGTATTGAAAAACCATCGTGGCTTTTTCCAAATACCCCGCTATACCACCAAAGCACTGCGAGAAAGAGAAAAAAAGAAAGAAAAAAAAGCATTACTACAAACCAAAATCACTGACCTTTGCTGTTTGACAATCAAGCATGCTATCTGCCGCATACTACATTTCTCCATGATCGGAGGCAACGCATTCCTCATTCTTAAAGCGGGGGTTTCTTCTGCCATTAATCCTTGGGCGGGCTGCCTAAATGTTTTTTCAGGTTGCCTAAGTCCAAACAGTGAAAAATATTATTTGGGGGGGATAACTTTTTGGGCGATGGAAAAATGATTTCAGTATAAACTTAAACTACTAAAACTAGATAATTGACCTATATATTTTTTTATTTTTGCGAACTAACAATCACCTAAAGGAAATAAAAATGTTAACTATTAATTTAGCAGTATAGATTTAGTTTTAGAGCATAATAACACATTAGCCATGGCAAAATGCATAGAACTGTAGGAAATTAGCTTTAAAAGGTAGACTCAGCTAAATGACATTGCCACGAGCAGCAGCGCAAATATCGCTCTCACAGTCATACACAGTATCTGCACATGTGCACGGGTTCACTACACTCTTACAACGTGGGCGCCACGGAACCAAAAGAGCGGAAATGTACCCACTATGCTGTTTACTTTCTGCATCTACGTCATATCACTAAGTCTACCTTTAAAACTGCAAAATTCTCTCAGCTGCATGGCAAAATGTAGAATTGTAGGAAATGTGCTTTAAACTGCAACATTTCTCAGCTGCATGGCAAAATGTGTAGAATTGCCGGAAATCAGCTTAAATGCATATTTTTTTACAAAAATAAAATAACAATCGGCTAGGTGGGGGGGGGGGCTCAAATTCTCTGAAATACAGCCACACCGACGGCCTGACCGTTCCCTTGCCACGCCCCCGGCCATGCCTACCACCTAAGCCTCTTTTTGATACAGAAAAACGCTGCTTAAAGACAAGCTGTTCAAACTACAGTACAATATTACGTATTTTTGTCTCTTTACATACTGTTCCAATCCAGACATTGCTTTGTGTCAATGTTGGTGCAAGTTACCTGCCACTGCTGATGAGAAACAAGTAACATTGAAAAGAGAGGAAAAGCATAGAGCAACCTATCGTATACACACACTGATGTGTTTTGTATTTTTATTCTAAGAAAAGTTCATTGTTTTTTAGTTCACAGCGTTATCTATACCCAATTTAACGAAAATCCATGAACTCAAAATACGATTTTTAGGGGGTATTTTCTATCTTCACAAATATGTTGTAATAAAACCAATGACTAAGTGGATTGATTTAACGTCAAAGTGATCATCTGTATTATCTATTTTGTTGACTCAACAATACATAGATCTATCATTCTTGTTTTAGAGGAGAATTAGGCCTATACTGCTTAACACCGGACTATATAGTAAAGTAGCTGTGATGACGCTAGTCACAGACAGTACTGTACGTCAGTACCTTGCCAAATCATCACTGTGTGAAGACGTGTTCAGAAGATCATCTTTCTCATTGCCCAGTGTGGGTTAATGGCCATTCATAACCATTATTTCACCACATTCAGCAGCATGTAAACTAACAGGATCTCAATCACTTCAAATCGCCAAGTCCAGTCTAAATGTAGTTCTGAGAAATCGCCGTCCCCATAATTTTATGATCAGCATAGTGTTTTAACCAAGTTGTTCCAGGGGTGGTTATTAGGCTAACTGTTTGGCCTTTGCAGGTTTTTACACTAAGCTAGTTGTTTTGCTGGCCCGGAATCAGAGATGATGTAGACACCAAGTAGGATATAATGTTAACGTTCCCAATGTGCACAGAATTGGAACATGCTTAAAGATTTGAACTCCATGTCTAACAGACTGGTCATTTGGGAACATCCAGTTGGAGTGGATACAATTTGGGGGATTTTGCCATTTTTTTCCTGTGATTTGTAAAAGTGTTCTGTACAGTAAACATTTTTGAGGAAGTGCAACGACGAGAGCTGTGGATTTATTGATTGTTTTGTTAAAGAAAAGAAACCAAACATTTTAAGAAATAAAAATGGTATTAAATCTTCGTTGTGTGATTTCAGCCCTGATGGTGAGGATGGATATTTCCCAATAATAACCTAGACTACCAGTATACAAAAAAAGCTTGATTAGTCATGTTCAGACACACAAAAGCAGATCCACAGCTGTAAAGTTTAGTTTCAAACCTATCTGGCACCAGTGAGCATGGAAATGGCACCATGCTTTAGGCTATTCAAAACCTGAAGGTGAGATGGGGGCATATGAGGTTACTAAGCCCCAGCTTAGTGCCTGAGGGAGCAGGAAATCTCCAGAGGGAACATCTGACATGTCTGCCAAATTACTCAATTCACACCCAAAATACATAACCTACAAAAGAGGGAATGGGAACAAATATTCTTTCACATGACAAGGGAATAATTGTGGGCTCAATTACCTGTGTGAAACACAATCCCTCACAAGCGGGAACCATGCACAATATATCATGGAGCCTCAAGTAGGCTCAGGCAGTTACATTGATATTATGCAATGAGGCGCCCAGGGAGTAGGCAAACCTACTACTGTTAGTCAATGTTGAGGGCAACTAGTCTAGACCATGAAGGCAATGCTTGCTGAGGCAAACCTACTTTGAGTTAGTCAATGTTGAGGCCATGGCATCTTGTCTAGACCATAAACCATGAGAGTAACTTTGGAAATTCAGCGCATCAGACAAGAGGTGCACCACACGAGTCCAGTCTCCTCCTCGCCAGAGGCTGTCTGGAACGCTGGATCATGGGGAGCACCTATCTGAGCGTTCATTTATCTGATTCGCATAGCAGCCAGTCACTTCAGCTCCAGTGGCTTGACAGGTGACAGTGATTGAGGTTGGCGGTACAGTGCTGGAGGAGTAGCTGGTGGATTGGCCCTTTGCTCTACAGCCACAACATTCTACCACTCCAGCCAATTGAGACCAATTAGTCTGAAATGGGCACAACAGTACATTGAGGAACAACCACAGTGCACCCTGGTATGCAGCTTCTCACTAAATTGTTAGAAATAATGAATTAAGTTGTACCACACTGAGATGGCTAAAAGTGAATGTTTACTTCCAAGTACGGTACGGTTGAAAAAAAACATCCTGCAATAACAAATCTCAGCCAGAAGATGGTGACAGTGCACCAACACAAATATCACATAACCCAGGGTCAAAAGGGAACCAGCCTCAGAAGCCACTCCTTCACCACAAAGTTCAAAAAGCTAACAAAACATAGACGTTATTATTGTGTTTTGGAAGGCTCTACAGCTGTCATACAGATAGGAACACTGTTTACCTTTCTAGTTGACATAAGCTACATCACATTTCCAGGAAAACAATCTGTGCCGCCAAGTCTGATATGAGAGGATCTATGGTGCCTACCTGTAGGTAGAGGGCCTGGTGCCCGGCCAGCGACTCCCCCAAGGGAACCACCACCTTCTCCAGGCTGCGCTGGTGGGAGTGGGCCTGGATGTCAGGGCTCTCTTCAGACCGCAGCTCAATGTGGGAGATCAGCAGGTTGGATATGACTTGCTGCACTGACTGCAGAGGAAAACAGTCCCAAATGAGTTGATAGATTACTAGGAAGTAGGTCATTTGGGTGATAATCCTACATAACGTGAATACTATTGAGGTGGAATATAATTTCTGTTCTCTTGTAAATGGTTGAAGTGGTACATCATTACATAATGTCAGTGCATAATGTCATGTTAGTCCATTTAATACCCTTTTGCAAGCATCATAAGGTCAAAATAATAGTGGTAAACATCCTCAGAGTGTTGTGGAAGAGGCTGTGCTGCTCACATTTGTGTCTCCACCTGGCGTGGCGCTGAGTGCCAGGATGCGAAACTGTTGAGTCTGGCTCCCCAACTGTCTCACCACCTGAAGAGAGAAGCAGTGATAACATGCCATTATTCCTGCAATTTAACAGTCATTAGAGAATAGCTTTAAGGTGTCACAAAAACAATATCTGAGAAATAACATGGCGGTTTGATTGGGGGTATTTTTCTCACAAGGTCTCTCAAACGGGCACGTCTGCTGTTGATAATTATTGCTGCCATCACTAGCACATTAGAGGCCGCTGCCCTATATACATAGACTTGAAATCACTGGCCACTTTAATAAATGGAACACTAGTCACTTTAATAATGTTTACATATTTTGCATTACCCCTCTCATATGTATATACTGTATTCTATTCTACTGTATCTTAGTCTATGCCACTGACATTGCTCGCCCATATATTTAAATACTCATAATTCTATTCCTTTACTTAGATTTGTGTGTATTGGGTATATGTTGTGAAATTGTTAAGATATTATTTGTTAGATATTACTGCACTGTCAGAGCTAGAAACACAAGCATTTCGCTACACCAGCAATAACATCTGATAAACATGTGTATGTGACCAATAACATAGGATTTGATTTGATTTTGGGGACAGCAATGAAAATAAGCATCTGGGCTTTATTGTGTTTTCTTGTATGCATGTCATTTTGTCACCGGCTGGACAAGCCTATTACTTTTAATCATCTAATAAATTCTATCAATCAATCAATTCCTCTGGTGGTAACTGGAGCCAGTATCCGTTATAGAACAGTGGTGAAATAGCTTACCTCTGGTCTGTAATGGTCATTGACATAAATGGAAAGTTCAACACAAACGTCCTTAGTTAAAGCAGAAACATTCTCAGGTATGGTTTTAAGTGTTAGATACCTGGCAATAGGCATGATTCCCCAGTGCCTTGTGAGCCTCGTCAATCACCACACACTTGACGTGCAGCGCGGGGCAGGTAGCTCGAGACAGGTCGTTCACCAACACCTGGGGAGTGAGGAAGAAGATGCGCCTGGACCTCCACAGTTCCTGCCTCTGCTGAGCCTGCGTGCTCCCTGGTGGAAAAGGAATGGAAATGTCAGACAAGAGACGTTTTATAGCCTTGCCATGGCCCTGTTTAAACGCGTTTAAGATACATGTGTGGCAACTTACCCGTCAACTCTGCCATGTGTGTCTGTGGAATACCCATCACTTTGTAGCACGCTTCTATTTGTTGTGCCACCAGCGGTTTTGTTGGTGCCATGAAAACGATCTTTCCAGATGGATACCATCGATAAAAGTTGTACATTACCACAGCAGCAATAAAAGTCTTGCCCAGGCCAGTGGGGAGGCATACCAGCGTATTCTGAAATAAAGCTGCCTCCGATATCTTTAGTTGGTAGTCCCTTATGGGATAGTTGGTGGGGTAGATCCATACCTTTGCAGAGGAGCTGTCAAGGCCAGGGAAGTCTTTGTAATATGTTGATCCACTTGAGCTTATCTGTGTGAGACAAGTGCTCTCAACATTTGTTGTGTGTTCACTATGTTGTCCAACGTTTCCATCAATTTGCAAAGACTTTTCTGCCTCATAAACAGCAACTACCATTAAATCATCATCATCTTCATCAGCAGCAGCAACCTCCTCGACATCTCTCACCTCGTTGTCAGCTGTGGACCCTTGATCAAATTCACCCCATAGCGTGTTACGGGGCGCCGGGGGCGGCAAAGTTATACCAGTCGCCCTCTTCTGAATCTTGACTGAGGCTGCTGTGCTGCCCCTGCTGTTTTGGGTTGTTTTTCGTCGCCCGGAAGACTTCTTTACATTATTCGTTTGACTAATCTTTTGCGGAACAGTTGCTCCCCACGTCTGGAACAAAGTCATTTGGTTCACACCACTCATTTTCGCGTGTGGCGTTGATTTTTAGCAAGAAGCCATGCGGCGACCCGACAGCCAAATATTTTTGGACAGCGGTAGCGTTACGAAGTTTGCAAAAATAAGTACTTCCGGGGTTGCTCACATATTTTTCAAAATAAACACCAATAACGATATAACGCAGAAATGACTAATAATAGCTTTGAATATATTAGAAATATAGACGTGTTTCCAACTTATAAGGAGATGTTGATATATATTTTAAATTACACATTTCACGAAGGGACTTTTCATTTTCACTTGACGTGATTGTGACACCGGAAAAGGAACAAAAATCGGTTTATTTCCCGCGAACTTTGCCTCGTTACCATAGCAATGGAGGGAAGCGAGTGGATTTTCATACTTTTTCAGGTAAAAGCAACTAACTAACTAACTAACTAACTAGCTAACTAACTAGCTGCCGTCTCCAAACAAAGAATGCTCGTTTGCTTACCCGTGTTGTCTTGCTACTATAGCTGCGTGCATGTTGCTTGAAAGCAGCTTCAAAGCTAACTTTAGCTAGTGTTGGCTGGCAGTGGGGAATGAGTGTGGGTGGGAGGCTTAAGTTACTAGCTAACGTTAACAACGTAACGTTAAACGATGCGTTCTAGCTGCTAGCTAAATACAGTATTGTAGCTAACTACAGTCTCTGTTGAACAGGGTTGTATTCACTAAATGTATGTAGCTAGCTTTTTATGATAGTGTAGATTCCCTGTATTTGAATGTACTCTGCCAAACGGTCTGGACCTTTATGGCACAGTAGGAAAGTGTACTACAACATGCTCTGTAACATACAGTACAGTAGCCAATTGTTTGTTCATGCCCTAGCTGTACCCTTGCTCTAACGGTAGGTCGATTATCCCAAAAGCCTCCTTCATTTGATGGAAGTGTTTCATTGGGAATAGAGGCTTCTCCGGAGAGGTGGAATAATGTGGCCAATGCCATTCTGTATACAACAGCCCCTGCCAATAGGTCTGGAGGGACCTTAATGGCAGAGGTGGTAATGTGCTCTCCCTGTTACTGAATGGTTGTTAGTTCAAACCTAGCTCTAGTTGTCAATTGCTACACTACTACTAGCTAACAAGTTTAACCTCACCAGGTTTTGTAGCTAACACTTAACACAGTGGTCACCTCATCCCTTTCCCACAGGCACACGCTCGTGGATATCTGATGAGAAAGGAGATCAACTGCGCACGTTCAGAGTTTGAGGACATTGTGAGAGATATCGATGGAGGAGTGAACCATTTAGATTGGAAGGGGAACATTATTGCCATTCCTCACTTCAAAGACGTAAGCATTTTAGGGTTTCAAATCAAATCAAAATGTTATTGGATGTGTACACACATTTTGCAGATGTTATCGCGGGTGTAGCGAAACGCTTACAGTGCATTTGGAAAGTATTCAGGCCCCTTTACTTTTTCCACATTTAGTTAGTTTGCTCAGTTTGGCTGGGTGGCCAGCTCTAGGAAGAGTCTTGGTAGTTCCAAACTTATCCCATTTAAGAATGATGGAGGCCACTATGTTCTTGGGTACCTTCAATGCTGCATAAATTTTTTGGTACCCTTCCCCAGATCTGTGCCTCGACACAACCCTGTCTCGGCGCTCTACTGACAATTCCTTAAACCTCATGGCTTGGTTTTTGCTCTGACATGCACTGTCAACTGTGGGACCTTCTATAGACAGGTGTGTGACTTTCCAAATCATGTCCAATCAATTGAATTGACCACAGGTGGACTCCAGTCAAGTTGTAGAAACATCTCAAGGATGATCAATGGAAACAGAATGCACCGTTTGGGTCTCATAGCAAAGGGTCAGAATACTTATGTAAATAAGGTATTTCAGTGTTTTATTTGTAATATTTGTCTAAACCTGATTATGCTTTGTTATTGTGTGTAGATTGATGAGATTTTGTCTTTTTATATAATCCATTCTAGAATAAGGCTGTAACGTAACAAAATGTGGAAAAAGTCAAGGGGTCTGAATACCTTCCGAATGCACTGTATCTTCAACAGTGCAGTAATGACTAACAATACACAAACAAACAAACAAACAAAAGCAACATAGAAATATTAGAATGAGCAATGTCAGTCTGGAATATAAATACACTACCGGTCAAAAGTTTTAGAACGCCTACTCATTCAAGGGTTTTTCTTTATTATTACTATTTTCTACATTGTAGAATAATAGGGAATATATCAAAACTTTGACAACTTTGACACATATGGAATCATGTAGTAAACAAAAAAAGTGTATTTGAGATTCTTCAAAGTAGCCACCCTTTGCCTTGATGACAGCTTTGCACACTCTTGGAATTAACTCAACCAGTTTCATGAGGAATGCTTTTCTAACCGTCTTGAAGGAGTTCCCACATATGCTCATCACTTGTTAGCTGCTTTTCCTTCACTCTGCGGTCCTACTCATCCCAAACTATTTCAATTGGGTTGAGGTTGGTGATTGTGGAGGCCAGGTCATCTGATGTAGCACTCCATCACTCTTCTTCTTGGTAAAATAGCCCTTACACAGCCTGGAGGTGTGTTGGGTCATTGTCCTGTTGAAAAACAAAGGATAGTCCCACTTAGCTCAAACCAGATGGGATGGCGTATCGCTGCAGAATGCTGTGGTAGCCATGCTAGTTAAGTGAGCCTTGAATTCTAAATAAATCACAGAGAGTGTCACCAGCAAAGCACCACCACACCTCCTCCATCATGCTTCACGGTGGGAACCACATGCTGAGATCATCCGGTCACCTACTCTGTCTCAAAGGTACGGTGGTTGGAACCAAACATCTCAAATTTGACTCATCAGACCAAAGATGAGCGCTTGATGGACTGCACTTTCAAAGTTCTTGAAATGTTCCTGATTGACTGACCTTCATGTCTTAAAGTAATGATGGACTGTTGTTTCTCTTTGCTTATTTGAGTTGTTCTTGCCATAATATGGACTTGGTCTTTTACAAAATAGGGCTATCGTCTGTATACACCCCCCACCACCACCACCTTATCACAACACAACTGATTGGCTCAAATGCATTAAGAACAAAAGAAATTACACAAATTAATTTAAATAGGATCCCTGATATAATGTAAATGTTATACATTACCCTCTCTCCCTCAGTGACATGAATAAGTATATTACATATTCTCAGAACCCAACAGTCCCCCCTCTTGAACAATAGCTGTTCAACTTATTTAAACTTGGAAATTAAGTTGGAAGTTTACATACACCTAAACTAAATACATTTAAACTCAGTTTTTCACAATTCCTGACATTTAATCCGAGTAAAAATTGCCTGTCTTAGGTCAGTTAGGATCACCACTTTATTTTAAGAATGTGAAATGTCAGAATAATAGTAGAGAGAATGATTTATTTCAGCTTTTATTTCTTTCATCACATTCCCAGTGGGTCAGAAGTTTACATACACTCAATTAGTATTTGGTAGCATTGCCTTTAAATTGTTTAACTTGGGTCAAATGTTTCAGGTAGCCTTCCACAAGCTTGCCACAATAAGTTGGATGAATTTTGGCCCATTCCTCCTGACAGAGCTGGTGTAACAGTCAGGTTTACAGGCCTCCTTGCCCGCACACGCTTTTTCAGTTCTGCCGACAAATTGTCTATAGGATTGAGGTCAAGACTTTGCGATGGCCACTCCAATACCTTGACTTTGTTGTCCTTAAGCCATTTGCCACAACTTTGGATGTATGCTTAGGGTCATTGTCCATTCGGAAGACCCATTTGCGACCAAGCTTTAACTTCTTGACTGATGTCTTGATGTTGCTTCAATATATCCATCATTTTCCTCCCTCATGATGCCATCTATTTTGTGAGGTGCACCAGTCCCTCCTGCAGCAAAGCACCCCCACAACATGATGCTGCCACCCCCGTGCTTCACGGTTGGGATGGTGTTCTTTGGCTTGCAAGCTTCCCCCTTTTTCCTCCAAACATAACGATGGTCATTATGACCAAACAGTTCTATTTTTGTTTCATCAGACCAGAGGACATTTCTCCAAAAAGTACGATCTTTGTCCCCATGTGCAGTTGCAAACCGTAGTCTGGCTTTTTTATGGTGGTTTTGAAGCAGTGGCTTCCTCCTTGCTGAGCGGCCTTTCAGGTTATGTTGATTATAGGACTCGTTTTAGATGTCCTAACTTGCCAAAACTATAGTTTGTTGACAAGAAATGTGTGGAGTGGTTGAAAAACGAGTTTTAATGACTCCAACCTAAGTGTCTGTAAACTTCCGACTTCAACTGTACCTTCCTCCTGCAGATTACCATTATCTTCTGGTGAAGCCCTAAGCACTAAATATTTCAATAGGATCCCTGATATAATGTAAACGTTATAAATTACCCTCTCTCCCTCAGTGACATGACTAAGTATATATCATATTCTCAGAACCTAACAAGGCAAAGGGTGGCGATTTGAAGAATCAAATATAAAATATATTTTGATTTGTTCAACACTGTTTTGGTTACTACATGATTCCATATGTGTTATTTCATAGGTTTGATGTCTTCACTATTATTCTACAATGTAGAAAATAGTAAAATTAAAGATAAACCCTTGAATGAGTAGGTGTTCTAAAACTTTTGACCGGTAGTGTCAATCTCCCGGGTGGCGCAGTGGTCTAGGGCACTGCATCGCAGTGCTAGCTGCGCCACCAGAGTCTCTGGGTTCGCGCCCAGGCTCTGTCGCAGCCGGGAGATCCGTGGGGCGACGCACAATTGGCATAGCGTCGTCCGGGTTAGGGAGGGTTTGGCCGGTAGGGATATCCTTGTCTCAGTATGTATAAAAAAAATAAAAAATAAATGTTATAAAAATTTATGCACTCTACTGTAAGTCGCTCTGGATAAGAGCGTCTGCTCTTGGCCGGTAGGGATATCCTTGTCTCAGTATGTAAAAATGTAATAAAATGTATGCACTCTACTGTAAGTCGCTCTGGATAAGAGCGTCTGCTAAATGACTAAAATGTAAATGTAAAATGTAAATGTAGTGTATATGATGGTGTGTGTGTGTATAGACATTATGGAGTGACAGTATATGAATAGAAAAGGTGTGTACAGCAGTAGTTATATAGGTTGAGCCTTCACTAGAATACAGTGTATATACATGTGAAGTGGGTAAAACAATATATAAACACGATTAAAGTGGCCTGTGTTCAATGACTATGTACATAGGGCAGCAGTCTCTAAGGTGCAGGGCTGAGTACCGGATGGTACTAAAGTTCAGGGCCGGGTACTAGGTGGAGGCCGGCTAGTGGTGACTATTTAACAGTCTGATGGCCTGGAAGTAGAAGCTGTTTTTCAACCTCTCGACCCCAGCTTTGATGCACCTGTACTGTCTCCACCTTCTGGTAGCGTGGTGAACAAACCGTGGCTAGGGTGGTTGAGATCCTTGATGAGTTTGCCATTCTGTCGAAGACCGTAAGTTCTGCCTGTCAATTTCTGCACAGTTTGTGTATCTAACAAATGTTATTGTACTCTACCATACAGGATGGCCCATCTGGTATCTTCACCAAAAAACATGCGGAAGAAGCACCAGACAGGGGAAGCCATCCTCTGGAGCAGCCAGGGGAGAGAGAAGGGGCACAGCTTATGTCCGATAGGCTAGAACCGGAGAGAGATGACCCCTACAGCCATGGACAGGCATCCATCTCCAGGGGCTCACCCAGTCCTTCTTCTTGTCCACCTGGGGGTGAGGGGGAGACTGAGAGCAGTCAGGAGCAGTTGGATGGAGGAGGCATGCTGGAGAGCACAGGGGATACGACCACTGTCTGGAGCAGTCTGGGTCGAGATGTGAGCTATGGTTGTTTTCAGAAAGGTAAGGTGGGTCAAATAAAAGTTTAGTGTGTGTGAATCCAAATATGCTTGTTTTTAGAGACTTTATACTCATTGTTTTTAGGGCATGTAAGTTAATGACTTGCTCTGAATGTGTCTGCCTTTTCCCAGGTTCCCAGCGGTGGCGTAGTCTGGCCCAGGACGAGCCCCATACCCCCGAAGCCTTGCAGCTACACAGGAACAATCTGGCCATGGAGATGCTATGGCTTCAACAAGCTATTGCCAGCCGTAAAAAAGTGAAAGCCGTTTTCTCAAATTTTATGTCATTTGTCGCATTGTTTTCATTGATTGTGTTGAAGAATAAGACCAATATTCAATGCAAGGTTAACAATTGCATTATCTTTCTCTTCTCTCTCAGTACCTGTCACTGAAAGAGAGACTGAATATTTCCTAATGGCAGAGGACCAAGAAGAGGCTGTTTCTCTAAACTGGACAATGATCTGAAGGACTGAATCTTTCCCCATGTTGATAAATGAAATGATGTTAACGATACATAAATAATCATATACCAAATAAATTAATCTAGCTATCCCACAGTGGGAGGGGTATAATTAAATGTATAATTTTTTGGGGGGGTATTTATTCAAGATGTGTATGAGTGACACAGAGTGAATGTTTGGGGGAAACATATTATGAATATTGTTTATGTTTGTAACTATCCATTGATGACGTGGTCAAATAATATATTCTAGCTATGTTTTTTAACAATAATACTTATGTTGTTGCTGTCAGTGCTATATGTGATGTCGCTTCACGTCACTGCTATTGTCTTCATCGTTCCATATAACTATGGTGATCTCCGTTGTTTTCAAATAAGATATGGGAGAGATTCAAGGGAATTCCTGCTGCCTTTAGTTTATCTCAGGTGAGCCACGCAAGCTCGTATTTCCCATTGAGACCACATACTCAATACAATCATTAAAGTGCAGTTATACAATTCAACATACTGTCCTTGTTTGTGGGGATATCGACAACACCAAAGCTGATTTCTTGACAGCCCATACAAGGTCAAGCAAGGGAGAATGTTTGAAATGGATGAATGGAAAAGGTATTCCAACTACCTCAAGTCAACTCCCAGAGCCTAACCTATTGTAGAGGGGGTTATCCCTGAGCTTTAAGTACTGTTTCCGTTGTACATACTACAGAACTAGCATTAGGCTTCACTTGTGAATTTGACCATGTCAATTTCCACAGGTTTTGTATGTGTTTATTTTTGGTGTGTTTTTTTTAAGATGATGCATAGGTTTATGGTTTCTTATTTATTCAGCTTACAACACTGTCCCCTTGCTCTCTGACTATTGCTCCTGCACTCTCCCTCTTGTCGTTCGTTGCTGCTGATGGTTTTGCCCACAAAGCCAGTCATTGCTGGCCCTGCTGCCATGGCAACCAGGAAATACTCACAGCCGCCAGAGATGTGTGTGTGTGTGTGAGAGAGAGAGAGCAGTGGGAAAGTCCAGAGCTGTGAGAGACCACCACACAGAACACAACAACAGAAGGGGGTCTCACCTTCTAATTCAAACATTTCGACACTCTTCTAGCCTTCTAAGGTTTGAGTGTATGAGAGGTGGTGTGTTAGACCCCGAGCAGATGGGGACAAAGACAGCATCTGGTGAAATGGCTTCTAGTGGGTCAGCAACTCTCCTGCCTCCGGTCAAGAGCGTGATGGTCTACATGAACGGTGACTCCTACTCTGGCAGGAGGTTCGTGGTCAACCATCGACAGGTGGCCACCATGGAGGCATTTCTCAATGACGTGACCCACTGCATCCAGGCTCCACTAGCCGTGAGGACCCTGTACACCCCCGTCAGGGTCAGGGAGCTGCATGACCTCCAGACCGGGGCCAAGTACGTAGCTGCAGTCTTTGAGAGGTTCAAGAAGCTGGAGTGAGTAGTAGTCTACCAGGCAGAATTCTCTAGAAATTGTCTTAATTCTACCCCTGTATGTTCAATGGCATCGGTCCATTTATTCATGTCTACCATGTATGTCTACCATGACGTGTGTAAATGTCTAGCTCCAGTAGGTTACATTATTTTGTCCAAATGAACGTTTCCTATGAGATGTATGCATTGTGTGCCTAATACACATGAAGCTAGTAAACTATTATGCAAATATTTTATACAGACATGGGTCAAGCGTTCTATGTCTCATTGACGTTGGTGATGACGTGTGAACCCTCCATACAGTTATTTGACCACAGGGTTGAAGACGCAGCCTGTACCCAGAGAAGGAGCTCAGGTAAGGTTCAGTATGGTTTTCTGTGTGTGGCGGCTCTCTGCCGGGTTCATTACTCGTTAGTCCATGCCTAAACCATCTCGGACTCGCCACTGGAAAGCTCCGAGGTGGATGGTCACACTAGCACACCCACTCAAATCAGGTGGATCAGAACCGGTACCAAGACAAATATGAAAATAAGCACCATAATAACATCAAAACATCAATGTTCTGTGCTGTATTCAAGCTGTCACCCAGTGTCTTAGGTAATTGTTGGCCCATTTCAATAGCTCTCTCTCTCTATCATCAGATACATTCATATATCAAAGGAGGATAGATCTTGTCTTGGTGAGGTAATATTATGCAAAGGACTCTCGGACGTGTCACGGATGCTTGTCATACAAGGCCATTTCAAGCGCAGCATCTCAATAGGGTTAGGGTTAGGGTTATATGTTGGAAAGTGCTTGCTTTTTATTCAGTCCAATTGGTTGGATAGCAAGATATGAATGTATTTAATTTTCAGCTGTGGAGTGTGTGTACTGCTTTGGAGCAATATCGTACTCCTAAAAATAATATAAATCTCCATTATCTGACTGGGACCAGAAAGGCCACCATAACTTGCCCGTCAGCATTCTTTCTCTACACCACTGAGTTAATATGAAACAGTAGAAAGGCAATTGTGTGACACTTGGGTTGGCACAGATGTTGTTTTGCCACTGTGTTATCAGCGCTCTGAACATGCCTGGGAAGGCCTGATACACAGCCTACAGATGTAGGATCTTAGTTTGAGCCAGTTTGCCACAGCAGGTAAATAATCCTGCAGCAACAGGAAATGTCAATTAGCATGTGGATTATAATTCATGGCCATTTTTATTGGGGTTAATACATATTTCAGTAGGGCAAATCAAGTCTGAATTTTCAAAGTGGAAATTACAAACTTTTTAAAACAAGTTTGCATTTCCTGCTGTGCTGCAACAAAAGAGTTATCAAATTAAGATCCTACATCTGTACGCAGCCCCTCACTGGCAGCCCCCATGCCTACCGCTCGGTTTAAATACAACAACGTTGCATAGTACCACATCAAAGTGGAAACACTGTAGAAACATTATCTGTCTATGGCTTGGTTTACATTTACATTTACATTTAAGTCATTTAGCAGACGCTCTTATCCAGAGCGACTTACAAATTGGTGCATTCACCTTATGATATCCAGTGGAACAACCACTTTACAATAGTGCATCTAACTCTTTTAAGGGGGGGGGGGGGGGGTTAGAAGGATTACTTTATCCTATCCTAGGTATTCCTTAAAGAGGTGGGGTTTCAGGTGTCTCCGGAAGGTGGTGATTGACTCCACTGACCTGGCGTCGTGAGGGAGTTTGTTCCACCATTGGGGTGCCAGAGCAGCGAACAGTTTTGACTGGGCTGAGCGGGAACTGTACTTCCTCAGAGGTAGGGAGGCGAGCAGGCCAGAGGTGGATGAACGCAGTGCCCTTGTTTGGGTGTAGGGCCTGATCAGAGCCTGAAGGTACGGAGGTGCCGTTCCCCTCACAGCTCCGTAGGCAAGCACCATGGTCTTGTAGCGGATGCGAGCTTCAACTGGAAGCCAGTGGAGAGAGCGGAAGAGCGGGGTGACGTGAGAGAACTTGGGAAAGTTGAACACCAGACAGGCTGCGGCGTTCTGGATGAGTTGTAGGGGTTTAATGGCACAGGCAGGGAGCCCAGCCAACAGCGAGTTGCAGTAATCCAGACGGGAGATGACAAGTGCCTGGATTAGGACCTGCGCCGCTTCCTGCGTGAGGCAGGGTCGTACTCTGCGAATGTTGTAGAGCATGAACCTACAGGAACGGGTCACCGCCTTGATGTTAGTTGAGAACGACAGGGTGTTGTCCAGGATCACGCCAAGGTTCTTAAGGTTTAGTTTGAAGTATTGATTTATTGTAATATTATGTGGTCAGAAACAATGAGTGATATTAACAGGGCTTGCCTCAACAGCCTCTGGACCTAATAGTAAGGTCAGTGGCCGTTTTGTGGACGGAGTGGCTATATTGTTTAGTTATTCATTCAAGTGGGGCACTCAATCTGTCTATGTAGATGTGTTATTGGCCAGGATGATGATATGTGTTGCCATGGACACTGCCCTCTGACTGAAAGGTGCGTGGCCATAAGTGATAACCGCTTATTGTGCAATGTCTGTGGGTGAATGTTCTGTTCTGTAATTAATACAATTGGTATTTGACATTTGAGTCATTTAGCACACGCTCTGGTCCAGAGCAACTTACACAACCAATTAGAGTTAAGTGCCTTGCTCAAAAGGCACAGACTGATTTTTCACCATGTCGTCTCGAGATTTGAACCAGCGACCTTTCAATTACTGGCCTAACGCTCTTAACCACCTGGTGTCAAATCATATCAAATGGGATAGTTGCTATATTAATGATTGTTTATCAAATTGTATTATTTGGCATTCACTGCTCAGAGGAGGTTGTATTTCTGCCTTGTCTTTTTTTCTGACTCACAAATCTATCTAGAACTACAATGCTGTAGTTTATTTGGAAAGTATTCTGTTATCTTTTTGTCCAAGGCAATATTACTCCACAGACCGAATGTGTCAGCAAAATGGAGAAAGTATATTCCTCTACCCTGTATCGTAAAGTGAGTTTCCCTATTAACCGGCTCACTGCGCACGGCTCCAGTCTGTAAATTGGCCTTCTCTGTGATTAGACCGAGGATCTGATCCAGGTCTCGCTGCCAGGTCCTGGGAATGATGAACCGGAATGGGAAGCAGAGGAGATCTCCATTGTGGAAAACACTGTAGAGGAACGCACACAAATAAGTTGTATGTTTCTATATGCAATGTGTGTGCTATTTGAGATTATGAATGGTCAGACACAAACGCACACACACACCACACATACTCATACAGGCACGCATAGAAACACACTGAGACTGATCACATAGGACAACACAGCTGTCACACCCTCACAGCATGTTTGACCTATTACAGGTAATGGCAGTCTAATGACCTAATGGTACACAGATGACAGTCTCTCCAGGGCAGGCTCCAGACATAAGCGACATAAGAGGTCGCCAGAGGGCCCACGACCCCAAAACATATAAAAAAAATAGGAACTCAGTCAGGGTCTCAACTTACTGTTAAGAGTTAGAATAGTAGAATACACAAGGTGGAATTTCAGAACTTGGTTCTGCTTCAGCAGGTTTTCTTTTGTTATGTCAGTCAATGACCGTCAGTTAATTAGCTATGTCAGCTAACAATTAGCAATGTCGGCTAAGTAAAACATAAAAAAATGTCTCTCTGCCCCATGGCAAAATGAGTAGAAATGCATGAAATGTGTTACTGCAACATTTCTCTACTCCCCATGGCAAAATGGGTAGAATTGCAGGAAATTAAGTTTACAATCTTTCATTTTTCTCTCCGTCGTCAAGGGGGGGGCCAGATTTTTTGTTGTTGCCGCCAACCAAATCTCAGGCTAGAGGCTCTCTGACCCCATTAGTGACCCCCTGACCGTTGACCCTGCTACGTCTTAGGCTGTGCACTCTAGAGGGTGTGACCGTGTCCAGTGCAGATGAGCTGGAGTGTGGCCAGTACTACGTGGCAGTGGGAGCAGAGAGGTTCAAGAAGCTTCCCTATGTGGAGTTGTCGGTTCCTAAAGCCACGGAGGGGTATCGATGGAATTATTATCGTACAGAAATTTGAGAGAAGCTGACAATAGAACAGCTTTCAGACAGACAAGACTAAAGACTAGTGTGTGTATTTTATTCTAAATAAAATATTGAATTCTATATTATATGAATTTCAATTTTCCATTATTTTCCAGAATTTACCCTGGAATTAGAAGGCTGTCAAAGAGATATGAGGTAAGCTACTTTGTGCTTATCATCTACTGATTCATATTTTATATTTATTTTGTCTGTAGGACAATTGAGCGTGGTAATAAAGGTACACACGGTCTCCCTTTGTCTTGCTCAGGGCAGGAAGGCAGCCAGGGGCCCTGAGGACAGATACAGGGACTCTGCTCTCCTGGACTCTCCAGAGGTACAGTCGAAACACTGTAGCAAAAATGTAGCAAAAATTTGCTTTTCTTATAAGTCCAGGTAGCCCCGCCCTGTTTGTCTGTTTTCTTCCATTTGGTGTCTAATGAACACGGCTCTGATGTTGTGGTTCCAGTTGGACGGACGGAGGGACGGAGGGTGAAGTCAACGGGGGACGAAGTAGGGAAGATGACACTCCCAGCCATCCAAAGGAGACCAAAGAAGGAGGTGAGCGCTATCTTCTACGCCAGACCAGTGAGGAACAGAGCCCAACCTAGGCCTCTGCCAAAGAGTGGACCAGGTAAGAGCACACACACAAACTCAAATTAGTCTTGCTGTCTTGCTGTCAGTCTTTCTGTTCTCACAGAGGGCCTGATTTGAATAGGAATTAGATATCAGAAGTGGAACCACAAGAAAGCAACTTGTGGGCATGATGTGGCCCCTGGGCCGCATGTTTGAGACTCCTGGCATAGTGTAAAGTATTGTATTCATGATTGTGTCTGTACACACTTACGATGATTGATCGTTCATGTCTCTGTGTGTGTGCAATGCAGCCCAGGCTAGTGTGTTCAAAGGATGTGTACGAAGGAGGAGAGAGGAGGTGCAGGGGGCCGAGGAGGTGCTGGAAGATGAGAACACAGCAGTAGATCTCCCTGTTGACCAGGTATACCTCTTTTCTCTCCTCCACTCTATTGTCCTCCTTACCCAAAGTCCTCTGTTCCAGGACAGCAACCACCCGCTCCACTCGGCGTTCCAACTTCTACCCTCAGGTTCCAGATGCAAACCAGACTAAAAAGCAACTGATACAAGCACTCCTTTGTACCCACCGGCTAAAACATGTTAAACACTTGGCCCAAGTAGGGATAGGGAATTAAATGGTGCAGTATCTGATTTTCGCATGCATTCTATTGCCTGAAGAAGAAAGAAATCTATGTACTATGTGTTTTTTTTTTACATGTTATCCCTGCCTGCAACCAAATTTCCCTCTGGGGATTAAGTTTGAACTGTTATTTCTTCCCTTAAGCAGTGTAATTGGACCATCTTTCACTTCTCTCCTTGAAATGATGTATGAGGTATATTATACTGATAAAATATATAAATGCAACATGTAAAGTGTTGGTCCCATGTTTCATGAGCTGAAATAAAAGATAAGCTCACAATAAGCTTCTTTGTCTAACATTCTGTGCACAAATTTGTTCATATCCCTGTTAGTGAGCATTTGTCCTTTGCCAAGATAATCCATCCACCTGACAAGTGTGGCATATCAAAAAGCTGATTCAACTGTGCTTGGGACAATAAAAGGCCACTCTAAAATGTGCAGTTTTGTCACACAACACAATGCCATAGATGTCTCAAGTTTTGAGGGAGTGTGCACTTCGCATGCTGACTGCAGGAATGTCCACCAGAGCTGTTGCCTAAGAAATTAATGTTTGTTTCTCTATCATAAGCCGCCTCCAACATCGTTTTAGAGAATTTGGAAGTACGTCCTACCAGCCTCACAACCGCAAAACACGTGTAGGGCATATTTTGGGCGAGCGGTTTGCTAATGTCAACATTGTGAACAAAGTGCCCCATGGTGGCGGTGGGGTTATAGCATGGGCAGGCATAAGCTATGGACAACGAACACTATTGCATTTTATCGATGGCAATTTGAATGCACAGAGATACTGTGACGAGATCCTGAGACCCATTGTCGTGTCATTCATCCGCCACCATCACCACGTGTTTCAGCATGATAATGCACGGCCCCATGTCGCAAAGATCTGTACACAATTCCTGGAAGCTGAAAATGTCTGTTCTTCCATGGCCTGCATACTCACCAGAAGTGTCACCCATTGAGCATGTTTGGGATGCTATGGATCGACATGTACAACAGCGTGTTCCAGTTTCTGCAAATATCCAGCAACTTTGTAAAACCATTGAATTGGAGTTGGAGAACATTCCACAGGCCACAATCAACAGCCTGATCAACTATGTGAAGGAGATGTGTCACACTGCATAAGGCAAATGGTGGTCACACCAGATACTGACTGGTTTTCTGAACTTCCTGACAGATGTCTTGATGTTGCTTTAATGTATCCACATAATGTTCCATCCTCTGATGCCATCTATTTTATGAAGTGCACCAGTCCCTCTTTCAGCAAAGCACCCCCACAACATGTTGCCACCCCCGTGCTTCACGGTTGGGATAGGGTGTTCTTCGGCTTGCAAGCATCCCCCTTTTTCCTCCAAACATAACGATGGTCATTATGGCCAAACAGCTCTATTTTTGTTTCATCAGACCAGAGGACATTACTCCAAAAAGTATGATCTTTGTCCCCATGTGCAGTTGCAAACCCTAGTCTCTCTTTTTTATGGTGGTTTTGGAGCAGTGGCTTCCTCCTTGCTGAGCGGCCTTTCAGGTTATGTTGATTATAGGACTCGTTTTACTGTGGATATAGATCATTTTGTACCTGTTTCTTCCAGCATCTTCACAAGGTCCTTTGCTGTTGTTCTGGCATTGATTTGCACTTTTCGCACCAAAGTACGTTCATCTCTTGGAGACAGAACACGTCTCCTTCCTGAGCGGTATGATGGTGTTTATACTTGCGTACTATTGTTTGTACAGATGAACGTGGTACCTTCAGGCGTTTGGAAATTGCTCTCAAGGATGATCCAGACTTGTGGAGGTCTACAATTCTTTACTGAGGTCTTGGTTGATTTCATTTGATTTTCCCATGATGTCAAGCAAATAGGCACTGAGTTTGAAGGTTTGAAAAACATCCACAGGTAGACCTCCAATTGACTCAAATGATGTCAATTAGCCTATCAGAAGCTTCTAAAGCCATGACATCATTTTCTGGAATTTTCCAAGCTGTTTAAAGGCACAGTCAATTTAGTGTATGTAAACTTCTGACCCACTGGAATTGTGATACAGTGAAATAATCTGTCTGTAAACAATTGTTGGAAAAATGACTTGTCAGGCACAAAGTAGATGTCCTAACCGACTTGCCAAAATTATAGTTTGTTAACAAGTAATTTGTGGAGTGGTTGAAAAACGAGTTTTAATGACTCCAACCTAAGTGTATGTGAACTTCCGACTTCAACTGTATGTAAGGTTTGTTGGTCTGGTGTATAGTTTAGCAAACTGGAATATGTGTTGTTGTGTCTATCTTTTAGAGAGTGGCAGAGAGAGTGGAGGATGAGGGTCTAATTGGCAGAGATCCTCCTCATTCCAACAGCAGAGATCAGGTGTGTTTCTTTCTGGGATCGCTTTATTCCTTGAGTAACATGAGGTTTTATCACAGTGAACACAAGATGTTGAAAGACTTCTCTTCAACATTTTTTTAACCAAACATATACCTTTCAAAAGTTTGGGGTCACTTAAATGTCCTTTTTTTTTTAAAAGAAAAGCTACTTTTTTTGTGAGTAAAACGTTTAAACGTGTTAACCCTCGCAAGGCTGCCGGCCCAGACGGCATCCCCAGCCGCTTCCTCAGAACATGCGCAGAACAGCTGGCTGGTGTGTTTACGGACATATTCAATCAATCCTTATCCCAGTCTGCTGTTCCCACATGCTTCAAGAGGGCCACCATTGTTCTTGTTCCCAAGAAAGCTAAGGTAACTGAGCTAAATGACTATCGCTCCGTAGCACTCACTTCTGTCATCATGAAGTCCTTTGAGAGACTAGTCAAGGACCATATCACCTCCACCCTACCTGACACCCTAGACCCACTCCAATTTGCTTACCACCCCAATAGGTGCACAGACGATGCAATCGCAATCACACTGCACACTGCACACTGCCCTAACCCATCTGGACAAGAGGAATACCTATGTAAGAATGATGTTCATCGACTACAGCTCAGCATTTGACACCATAGTACCCTCCAAACTCGTCATTAAGCTCGAGACCCTGGGTCTTGACCCCGTCCTGTGCAACTGGGTCCTGGACTTCCAGACGGGTCGCCCCCAGGTGGTGAGGGTAGGTAACAACATCTCCACCCCGCTGATCCTCAACACTGGGGCCCCACAAGGGTGTATTCTCAGCCCTCTCCTGTACTCCCTGTTCACCCATGACTGCCTGGCCATGCACGCCTCCAACTCAATCATCAAGTTTGCAGACGACACTACAGTGGTAGGCTTGATTACCAACAACGACGAGGCGGCCTACAGGGAGGAGGTAAGGGCCCTCGGAGTGTGGTGTCAGGAAAATAACCTCACACTCAATGTCAACAAAACAGAGGAGATGATCATGGACTTCAGGAAACAGCAGAGGTAGCAGCCTCCTATCCACATCGACGGGACAGTAGTGGAGAAGGTGGATAGTTTTAAGTTCCTCGGCGTACACATCACGGACAAACTGAAATGGTCCACACACACAGACAGCATGGTGAAGGCGCAGCAACGCCTCTTCAACCTCATGAGGCTGAAGAAATTTGGCTTGTCACCAAAAACACTCAAACATTTAAAACAACAATGCCTATGTGCACTGCCAACAACCACTCAATTATTATATTTGCCTTGTCACCTAAAACCCTCAGACTTTTACAGATGCACAATCGAGAGCATCCTGTCGTGCTGTATCACCGCCTGGTACGGCAACTGCTCCGCCCCCAACCGTAAGGCTCTCCAGAGGGTAGTAAGGTCGGGCCAACGCATCACCGGGGGCAAACTACCTGCCCTCCAGGACACCTACACCACCCGATGTCACAGGAAGGCCAAAAAGATCATCAAGGACAACAACCACCCGAGCCACTGCCTGTTCACCCCATTATCATCCAGAAGACGAGGTCAGTACAGGTGCATCAAAGCAGGGACCGAGAGACTGAAAAACAGTTTCTATCTCAAGGCCATCAGACTGTTAAACAGCCATCACTAACATTGAGTGGCTGCTGCCAACATACTGACTCAAATCTCTAGCCACTTTAATGATTAAAAATAGGATGTAATAAATGTATCACTAGTCACTTTAAACAATGCCACTTTATATAATGGAAAAATGTATGTAATAAATGTATCACTAGCCACTTTAAACAATGCCACTTTATATAATGTTTACATACCCTACATTACTCATCTCATATATATATACTGTACTCTATACCATCTACTGCATCTTGCCTATGCCGTTCGGCCATCGCTCATTCATATATTTTTATGTACATATTCTTATGCATTCCTTTACACTTGTGTGTATAAGGTAGTTGTTGTGAAATTGTTAGGTTAGATTACTTGTTAGCTATTACTGCATGGTCGGAACTAGAAGCACAAGCATTTCGCTACACTCGCATTAACATCTGCTAACCATGTGTATGTGACAAATAAAATGTGATTTTGTCTGATGAAACAAAAATAGAACTGTTTGGCCAAATGACCATCGTTATGTTTGGAGGAAAAAGGGGGAGGCTTGCAAGCCGAAGAACACCATCCCAACCATGAAGCACGGGGGTGGCAGCATCATGTTGTGGGGGTGCTTTGCTGCAGGGGGGACTGGTGCACTTCACAAAATAGATGGCATCCTTAGTATGGAAAATTATGTGGATATATTGAAGCAACATCTCAAGACATCAGTCAGGAAGTTAAAGCTTGGTCGCAAATGGGTCTTCCAAATGGACAATGACCCTAAGCATACATCCAAAGTTGTGGCAAATGGCTTAAGGACAACAAAGTCAAGGTATTGGAGTGGCCATCGCAAAGCCTTGACCTCAATCCTATAGAAAATTTGTCGGCAGAACTGAAGAAGCGTGTGCGAGCAAGGAGGCCTACAAACCTGACACCAGCTCTGTCAGGAGGAATGGGCCAAAATTCACCCAACTTATTGTGGGGAGCTTGTGGAAGGCTACCAGGAACATTTGACCCAGGTTAAACAATTTAAAGGCAATGCTACCAAATACTAATTGAGTGTATGTAAACTTCTGACCCACTGGGAATGTGATGAAAGAAATAAAAGCTGAAATAAATCATTCTCTCTACTATTATTCTGACATTTCACATTCTTAAAAAAAGTGGTGATCCTAACTGACCTAAAACAAGGAATTTTTATTAGGATTAAATGTCCGGAATTGTGAAAATACAGTTAAACTCAGTTTTGGCTAAGGTGTATGCAAACTTCCGAATTCAACTGTATACATACAGTACCAGTCAAAAGTTTGGACAAATCTACTCATTCCAGGATTTGTCTTTATTTTTTACTATTTTCTACATTGTAGAATATTAGTGAAGACATCAAAACTACGAAATAACACATATGGAAACAAGTAGTAACCAAAAAAGTGTTAGAAGAAACTCAAATATATTTTGATTTGTTTAAGTAGCCACCCTTTGCCTTGATGACAGCTTTGCACACTCTTCCTTCCTTGTCACAACACAACTGATTGGCTTAAACGCATTAAGGAAAGAAATTCCACAAATTTACTTTTGAAGGGAGTAGTACATAGCGTTGCACGAGATCATCAGTTTCTTGGCAATTTCTCGCATGGAATAGCCTTAATTTCTCATAGCAGTTATAGACTGACGAGTTTCAGAAGAAAGTTCTTTGTTTCTGGCCATTTTGAGCCTGTAATCGAACCCACAATTGCTGATGCCCCAGATACTCAACTAACCAGTTTTATTGCTTCTTTAATCAGAACATCAGTTTTCAGCTGTGCTAACAATGGTAAAAGGGTTTTCTAATGATCAATTGGCTAATCTAAATGTATCATTTTAAAAGGCTAACACAACGTGCCATTGGAACACAGGAGTGATGGTTGCTGATAATGGGCCTCTGTACGCCTATGTAGATATTCCATTTTTTTTATCTGCCGTTTCCCGCTACAATAGTCATTTACAACATTAGCAATGTCTACACTATATTTCTGATCAATTTGATGCTATTTTAATGGACTAAAAATTTGCTTTAAAAAAAAGTGTATAAAAAAAATTCAAAGTGACCCCAAACTTTTGAACGGTAGTGTACATTGAATGTAAAGAATTCCTCTTCATCAAAATAAACTTGGAAATATACAATATGAAATATTTTATCTTACAAAAAACAGCAACGTCCTCTGATTGTACAGTATAAGCATTTTGGGTTAAATGCCATTATTTCTGAATAAAAAGTGCAATAAAACAGCAGACTACAGTTTTTCCCCACTCAACATATCACCTTGCATGGAACGCCTTCGTAGTTTCATATCAAAATAAGTTACATTAAGACATTACAATGTAATAACAGTTTCTCTGACCTTGGTATACAGTAGCAGCACTGTGATTTCAAGACGTGAACTCTAGTTGGTCTATTTTCAACACTAACACATTGACTGTGGTCTTCTATAGGCCTATAGCCTAGTGTTTCTATGGGCAGTATTCACACATGGCAGCAAAGTGTCAAGAATGGCTGGCTCGGCATTAACTAGATAGGCAATAAATCTGGACCCTGGCTGGAATAAACCCTACTTGAACACTGTCACAGTTGTTATAAGGTGTGGGAGCCACAACATTGTTCATGATGAGTTCCCACTAAGCTCATTTGCATTCTCTTCTACATATTGTCCAATCACTCTACTGCCTGGCTGGTATAGGTCAGGATTGTGTCCAGTAGGGAGAAAACGTTTTGAAACAGGGACTGAGGAGGTAGCTTACTACTTGAACTTGTCCAATAAGAAGCTCTCATTTTCATGATCTGTTACAAAATGTTGTGTTCTACAGCGATATGCTTTGGTCCCTTTGGATAGCCTAAACACCGCTGTAGTTGAAATATGTTATGTAGCATAAAGTCACTTCTATTGAAGACATAACTAAGCCTATAGAAAGTACCCTAGACAGGAAACAATAACTTGAACTGGGTGGTATGGGATAGAACCTTTTTAAAATGTGTCCAGTCATCTTTTTTTAGAGCGAGACCCATAGAGATATACAGTACTGTACTGATACAGTATCTATTTCTATGGTGAGACCTTCGTGCCATTCTGCTGCCCCTTGCTCTCAGTCTCACTGATGGAGCTCACTATGCATAGAGTGATGCCCACCATGGTGAGGACCATTCCTCCAACAGCTCCTGCAACAAACAAACACACAGAGACAGCGTGTGAAAAATGAGACAATTCTCAATGCAATGTGTGCTAAGGCTAACCAAACAGCCCAGAGAGCGATGGCAATGTTGTAGAATGTGTGCCATTATGTTTGGAGAGTGGTGACATCATAACCACACAACACTTACTTTTCCCTCCAAACTCCTCCCCGAGTAGCTTCCCAGTGAGCATGGTGAAGAGGAAGGTGAGGGAGTTGGCCACAGGCACAGCCAGAGACAGATCTGTATGAGGGGAGGAGGGGGGGGGAAAGGGTGAGGAAGAAAAATCTGCATCTAGGGGCAACTTCAATCATGTGATTTGGAGATAAGAGAAACCTGAGGAGGATGAGATTGTGAGCGGTCGATGTGTAAAACAGTCATACTGTAGTTCAACATGTCTTAGTAGTAAGATGTAGCTAACCTGTGGTGGCAAGAGTGAAGTAGTACACCAAGGACCCACTCTGATTCAGTAGGAATGGTATCAGGTACTGCAAATGTAAAGGGACACGTTGCTATAGGCTACATCTGCTATAAATAACAGGAAAAGCATGGAAAGTGCATTTGCATCAATTAAGAATTACATACAAGACTATAGGCCTAAATGGAAAAAGTTTCAGTCCCTCCAAATACAAGTGTCAATTTACCTTGATGTTTAAAAACAGGAACTTAACTTCTGCCAGGAACTGAAGAAACTTGTTATCCTTTTTCACATGTTCAATCCCCTCTGTGCCTCTCTTCAGAAATGGGTTGGTGCAGCCCCACAGCACAGCTACCAGCAGGAGGCATAGTACCTCCACTAGAAATGAAATGTCTGTCAATCATCTGTCTTGATTAAATTGGATTCAAACTGTTAATTATAAGTTTAGGATAAACACAATTTCAGTTGATAATGGTACTCATGTTGGACAAACAACAATGCCTGTGTGCAATGCCAACAACCACTCAATTATTATATTTGTCTTGTCACCTAAAACCCTCAAACTTTTACAGATGCACATTTGAAAGCATCCTGTCAGGCTGTATCACCGCCTGGTACGTCAACTGTACTGTCCGCAACCGCAAGGCTCTCCAGAGGGTGGTGCAGTCTCCCGATGCATTACCAGGGGCAAACTACCCGCCCTCCAGGACACCTACAGCACCTGATGTCACAGGAAGGCCAAAAAGATCATCAAGGACATTAACCACCCGAGCCACTGCCTGTTCACCCCACTATCATCCAGAAGGCGAGGTCAGTACAGGTGCATCAAAGCTGGGACCGAGATACTGAAAAACAGCTTCTATCTCAAGGCATTCAGATTGTTAACAGCCATAACTAGCACATTAGAGGCTGCTGCCTATAGGCAGTCTAGAAATCACTGGCCACTTTAAGGAATGGAACACTAGTAACTTTAATAAGGTGTACATATCTGGCATTACTCATCTCATATGTATATACTGTATTCTATACTAGTCTACAGTATCTTAGTCACTTAATGTTTACATATCTGGCATTACTCACCTCATATGTATATACTGTTCTATACTATTCTACGGTATCTCATTCACTTAATAATGTTTACATATCTTGCATTACTCATCTCATATACTGTATTCCATACTTCTATCTTAGTCCATTCCATTCTGCTCTGACATCGCTCTTCCAAATGTGTATAGTCTTAATTCATTCCTACTTAGATTTGTGTGTAGTGGGTATATGTTGTGTAATTTGTTAGATATTACTGCACTGTCGAGCTAGATGCACAAGCATTTCGCTACACCCGCAATAACATCTGCTAATCACGTGTATGTGACCAATAACATTTGATTTGTTATTATGGCCAGAAAAGTGAGAGTACAAAAAGATAAAGCTCTTTAGCTTATGACATTTGCTCAATATGTATTTTACACAACAGGTGTTACACATACATATTTCCCCACTTTCCCCATGGTCTGTTGAACTGTTCAAAACGTGTGCATTTAACGTTCATGTAAATATGTTCAAACTCTTTTATAAATTGATTGATAGCTAGCTACAAGTGACTAACTTTTGACTTTCCCTTAGCTAGATAATGCTACCCGGAAGCTGCCTAGCAAAGCCCTCGCTAATTCTTTTTCTCTTGTAATCACAGTTATTATAACCTCAGTAAATAATAAATTCAGCAAGCTCGGTTTCATTGTATGACTAATACAATAAATAAGGACTGTTAGAGAGCAATGTGTAAGTATATAGCTACGCTAGTATACCCGATTTACTCGCTAGTTACTGTACTTACCCACGGACACCATTGTTAAACACGAGTACTGAGTCGCATTCAAGTCACCTACGGTAAACAGTTCTACAACGTTGGCTGGACACTCCGTCAAACGTAGTAATTATATCTGATAGTTTTATTTCAGAAGCGAAATAAAAGCATAAAATGTAAATATATATATTTGGTCAAGCATTATGGTCTTAATCAATTTACTGTAACATCTTAAACTGAAACAGACAGGTTGAAGTACTTTGCAGATATAAAACAGACAATCATATCAGTCAAAAATATCAAATTCCCAGTTTATGCTAGAACATCAACTTTATAAGATGTTTTAAAAAATAGGTTATATTTCACTCAAAATTCCATGACATAGAGTAAGACATTAATGCCCGATTTAATAGGTATTTTTATTTTATTTTATTTAACCTTTATTTAACTAGGAAATTCAGGCAAATATAACTCATTCACCAATAAATTTCTTGGTATTAGGTTGTAAATCACAGCTGGCCTGGTAATATTTGCTGCCTCCACCCCATTTTTGCATCCACTTATTCAGTTCCAGCCGTTACCACGAGCCCATCCTCCCCAATTAAGGTGGCACCAAACTCCTGTGCTCTTCATGATTGTTTGAGCAATAGGACTGTAAAGTTCCCAAATGTAAGCGGACTCCTGTGGTATTTACATATTTACAGAAATCGATTTAGGTATTTGTATTTTGTGGCTTTTGGCAAATGCTTTCTAATGATCTAAAGTGCCGCTGTTGCTAGTGCCTGCAAACACACAGTCCAGTTCAAAGTGAATGATGGCCATATAGCTTATTTGCATATAAGCCTACTGTAGCTCTGCTTGACTATGGTGCACAGGTCTGTGTAGAGTCCGGTGCGGAGGTCCATTCAGTTCCCTTGAACGTTTGCTACGTTGCGGAATGGTTTGTACAGATTAACACGTTTCCCAAAAACGTTCTTGTATGTTCTTGAACAGCCTTTGATTTATTTTTGCTTATGTTTGGTGTGTGTGGCAAGGTGTGGGCTGAAGCAATGAGTGACATATTTAAAGGGCAGTGGCCATGCTGACAGTGTTCCCCAACCCACAACCCAACACCTCCCAGTTTGTCAACTGGTCGTTCAGTACAGCACTGTTTCTGTTCAAGTGAACATTACATAATGTAAAAATGTACTATCAATTGTCCAACCCACGGCTGCTAAAGAATTTTCACAAATGCTTTACTCCACATCATTCCCAAACATTCTATGAAAGTATGAAAATGTGAAAATGACCATATCTGTCACGAATATCACCGAAGTTGGCTCCCCTTCCCGTTCGGGTACTTAGGTGGAGTGTATTACGCCTATGTTCCGCGTTACCTTTTGTACCTTTTTTGGTTGGACATTAAAGCGTGTTTTTTTCCCGTATCCTCTGCTCTCTGCGCCTGACTACACCCATTCACTCTTTGAGCGTTACAATATCTAAGATCTCACTTCTCAAAAATTATAAAAATTTAAATACATGTCATTCTTCCTGAGGGTGAATATGAACAGATTTGAATAAGATGTAATGTTGCTAAAATGCTGTCAGTTCCACTTTAAATGACTCCCAAACGCATTGCAACTTGAAACTAATGGAGATCTGTAATGCAGCCTCAGAATTCTGCCAATGGCTACTTTCTACCAGATGAGGGCACTGAATGTTTGAGCTATTAAAGATTGAACCCCTCCCCCATAAAAATCTAAATCGTGTGGATTTTTCTCCATCCTCCCCTGATTCAGAATATATCATTTCCATAGACATGGCATGCTTTTTTTGAAAGTTATTGAAGATTGAAATCTGAAAAATAAAAAAAATCTACATTTATAAAAATCTAAAGTGTGGATTTTTCTCCATCCACCCCTGATTCAGAGTATACCATTTTCATAGGCATTGCATACTTGGTTAAATAGCTATTGATGAGAGAAGAACAAATATCTACTAACTATCCAATATAAAACACTCTGTCTGCTACAGTGCATTGAAGGTCCCCAAGAACACAGTGGCCTCCATCATTATTAAATGGAAGAAGTTTGGAACCACTAAGATTTCATAGAGCTGTGGCCCCCCGGCCAAACTAAGCAATCGGGGGAGAAGGGCCTTGGTCAGTGAAGTGACCAAGAAACCGATGGTCCAGAGTTCCTCTGTGGAGATGGGAGAACCTTCCAGAAGGACAACCATCTCTGCAGCACTCCACCAATCAGGCTTTTATGCTACAGTGGCCAGACGGAAGCCACTCCTCAGTTAAAGGCACAAGACAGCCCGCTTGCCAAAAGGCACCTAAAGGACTCTCAGACCATGAGAAACAAGAGTCTCTGGTCTGATGAAACCAAGATTGACCTATTTGGCCTGAATGCCAAGCGTCACGTCTAAAGGAAACCTGGCATTATCCCTACGGTGCAGCATGGTGGCGGCAGCATCATGCCTTGGGGATGTTTTTAAGCGGCAGAGACTGGGAGACTGGTCAGGGTCGAGGGGAAAGATGAACGGAGCAAAGTACAGAGAGATCCTTGATGAAAACC
The DNA here is from genome assembly GCF_045679555.1 of Salvelinus alpinus. Classification (NCBI taxonomy): domain Eukaryota; kingdom Metazoa; phylum Chordata; class Actinopteri; order Salmoniformes; family Salmonidae; genus Salvelinus; species Salvelinus alpinus. Next base: position 69,911,120 of record NC_092094.1, read on the forward strand.
TGCTCCAGAGTGCTCAGGACCTCAGACTGGGGGCGAAGGTTCACCTTTCAACAGGACAATGACCCCAAGCACACAGCCAAGACAATGCAGGATTGGCTTCGGGACAAGTCTCTGAATGTCCTTGAGTGGCCCAACCAGAGCCCGGACTTGAACCCAATCGAACATCTCTGGAGAGACCTGTTAATAGCTGTGCAGCAACGCTCCCCATCCAACCTGACAGAGCTTGAGAGGATCTGCAGAGAAGAATGGGAGAAACTCCCAAAATACAGGTGTGCCAAGCTTGTAACGTCATACCCAAGAAGACTGGAGGCTGTAATCACTGCCAAAGGTGCTTCAAACAAAGTACTGAGTAAAGGGTCTGAATACTTATGTAAATGTGATATTTCATTTTTTACATATATTTTTTACTTGCAAAAATGTCTAAAAACCTTTATCATTATGAGATATTGTGTGTAGATTGATGAGGGGGAAAAAATGATGTAATCCATTTTAGAATAAGGCTGTCACGTAACAAAATGTGTAAAATGTAAAGGGGTCTTGTCACGACTTCCACCGAAGGTGGCTCCTCTCCCTGTTCGGGCGGCGCTCGGCGGTCGCCCTTGGGCCGAGATTGCCCAGAATTCACTTCGCCACTCCTCCACGGACCTGTCGCCGTTTCAGTATGTGTTGGGCTATAAGCCAGTCCTGGTACCGTGGCATCAGAGTCAGACCGAGGCTCCTGCGGTGGAGGATTGGGTGCAGCGCTCAAAGGAGACCTGGAGAGCCGTCCAGGAATCCCGGGCCGGTGGGCGACAGAAGGTGACCGCTAGCGTAGTGAGGCCCCCGTGTTCGCACCAGGGGACAGGGTCTGGCTCTCGACCCGAAACCTGCCTCTCCGCTTGCCCTGCCGGAAGCTGGGTCCGCGGTTTGTGGGGCCATTTAAAGTCCTGAGGAGAATAAACGAGGTGTGTTATAGGTTACAGCTCCCCTCTTACTATCGTATTAACTCCTCGTTTCATGTGTCTCTCCTCAGGCCGGTGGTAGCTGGTCCACTACAGGACGTTGAGGTGCGGGAGGTCCCTCCGCCCCCCCTGGATATCGAGGGGGGTCTGGCGTACACTGTACGGTCCATCCTGGACTCTAGACGTCGGGTGGAGGGCCTGCAGTACCTCGTGGATTGGGAGGGGTACGGTCCGGAGGAGAGGTGCTGGGTGCCGGTGGGGGATATCTTGGACCCATCTCTGCTGGGTGAGTTCCACCGCCTCCATCCTGATCGCCCTGCGCCTCGCCCTTCGGGTCATCCTCGAGGCCGGCATCGGCGCGCCGTGGGAGCCGCGCATCAGGGGGGGGGGGGGTACTGTCACGACTTCCACCGAAGGTGGCTCTTCTCCCTGTTCGGGCGGCGCTCGGTGGTCGTCGGCGCCGGTCTACCAGCTGCCACCGATCCTTTTTCCTTTTCTTTTGGTTATGTCTGTTTTGTGTTTCACCTGGTTTCATTTTGGTTAATTAGGGGGGGTATTTAATTCTACATTTCCTTTGAGGTTTTGTGCGAGATTGTTTTCGTTTGAACTGACAGTGAGTTTGGGTTTCGTTTTCATTAGCTCATGTTTTACAGGTGTTTTTTCCCATAGACTGTGTCTGAGTGGGGTTTTCGTGGATATTGCTGTAGTCCGGTGTTCCTGTTGTTTTTTGAGCTAGTTAAAATAAACACCCTTTTCTTTGGAACTTGTTTCTCCTGCGCCTGACTCCACACCCACATCTCCTTGGGGAGATCTGACAGGTCTGAACACTTTCCGAATGCACTGTAAATGACGGAATGCAAATGTAATCATATTCACGCAGAAACATGCACAAGCTTTTAGAAATATCAATATTTATTTTCAATATTAATTTCAATGAAATAACAACAAGCAAAAATAATCACAGGATAGGGTGAGTGAATATTGCAAAATCCTTTGGAATCAAACTAATTGGGACTTATTATTTCATAATTGTATGCTATCTAGATCTCCACAGGGATTCAAACCAGTATCGACTTTTCACAGAAACATTCTCATGATTTTTCCTGAAAACCACAACAACATTATTCAGATAAAAAAATAATAATAATCTTACATCAGAATAATGTGAATAAATGTAAAACCCTGTGAACAAGTCCCTCACAGAAACGTACGCACACAGAAAAACTAGACGTGATACCATGTTCATGCCGTAAATCTTGTACACATCTCTCCTCCAACGCTTATCCTCGTGGTTGTTGGTAGCACAGCTGCAAATGCACAGACAGCAGGATAATTTTGTCCATGTCCTGAACACTGTAGTCAAGAAAGCAATTGTTTATGTCCACAGGAGTGCCCATGCATATTCATTGCGTTCCTATAGAACCACTTTGTTCATAATAAAGGTTTCCTTTCCAAGCATTATATGCTGAATTTGTCACCTGTCCAATAAGTTAGCGGCCTGCTATGTATTCCCTAGTGATGGAGTATCATGTATGGTGACTACTGTCGAATCGCTGATTCTGCTTTGTTGCTCCAAGTTGTTTTGGTCCAGGCTGTTTAGTTCCACTCGGGGCAGCCGGAATCCATTTTCGGACATACTACTTGACAGCGCAAAGCTCCCAGACACAGAGTTCCCCAAGGGCATGCTGGTCTGCACTGTGGAAGAGGACATCTTCTGTCGAGGTGGCCCTTTGGAGCCTGTACCCAGCACTCTGGACGCATGTGTCCGCCTGGTGAAGGGTAAAATACATATAAAGATCCATCTCAGGGCCCTGAGTTTTTCCTGATAATGTAACCTGTCAAAGCCCTCACTATAGCGAAATAGATAATACATTGCATTTTAAAATTCTAGTTAATTTCTAATGACTAATCACAAAAAGTCAATACCATCTGGATTAGCAGAACATATACACTCAATAATACATTTGCTAAAACATAATTGAGTTGTTATAGCACAGTTATTCTATGAGATCCATAATATTTTCTGAAGCATCAGGATCACCAGTGTGCAGGAGTTTTGCTTTATATCCAGTGTTTTCAGTTTTTCTCCATGCACCTTGTAACACAATAGGTGTGTGAGTTTACTTTTCAATTGTACAGCCCTCGAAGAACCAATCACACACATCTGTCGGAGATACTTGCCCGCTGGTCATTTTCGAGCATGTCAAACTTCCTCACACTCTTGTGAGTAGGGGAATGTGGTGAGATATCGCACTGATAATATCAGAGATATCTTGTTTTGATATCTCACAGTGGGATATGGCCAACTCCCGTATCGCACATGCTCTCAGAAGAATGGGCAGCATGCACCAAGGAATGCGCAGTCAAGTCTAGCCTGTAGAACCTCATAAAAGTTTGAGGGGTTGCCAAACAAGCCGCATCGTAAATCTCCTGCAAGGAGATTCCTGTTAAACAGCGCCCAAGAAGTAGCCATACTTCTAATGGAGTGAGCCCTCAGGCCTTTTGGAGGCTGTAACCCCCTTCCAATATAATAGCTTCCACGATCCAATGTGATAACCATTGATGAGAGAAGGGCCTTCCCTTGCAGGGAGGCACCAAGGACACAAAGAGTTGGTTGCTCTTGCGTAAAGCTCTTGTTCTATGTGCAACGCGCATACTGGACACGAACGGTGGAACCGCTCTTCTTTGGTCGAAGTGAAAGGCGGTGGGTGGAAAACCACAAGCTCCAAGGCAAGAAAATTGTTATTGCCCTGACCTTAGGCATCAAGGCAGGGTTGGGCAACAAGGAAACCTTGGAAAAGCCCCGGGCAAACTGTAGACACTCACTCTCTTTGCAAATGTAAAAACAGTGTTAAAGGACATATATCTCCACACTTTCCAGCAGCTAAAACGTCTGTGCCCCCTTCATGAAACAACATAACAGGGGGTGTTTTCCCACCATGTTATTGTTGAAGCCTATATGACAGGCCGAGATAGCGGCTAGATAGACCTTAACAGTGGATAAAGCCTTTCCCCTGTCCATAAGGTACTGCAAAAAGCATAACACCTCGGATACAGAACATTGGTAAGGAATGATCTGTTTTTGGTCACACCACTTCTAAAAAATGCACCACTTGTTTTCATGCAGCGAGCGTGTAGAAGGGGCCCTGGCACTCTACATAGTCAATGACTCAAAGAGGCAGGCCTGTCACATCCAGATTGAACCTCATGGGCCAGGCCCAGAGGGCCATGGTGTTGCAGGTGAGGGTGGACAATGTCTCAGTTCACTTGGGTCAGAATATCCCTGTATAACGGGAGTTGCCAGGGCTCGTCGTACAGCAGGATAATGATCTCTGCTAACCAGAGCTTGCCTGGCCATCGAGGGGCTGCCAAGATGAGAAACGAGCGTTCTTCCCTCACTCTGAGTGGGGAGTATGAGGCTTTATAGGAGAAGACGTGTTTCACCACTTGGGGATGGTTTCCATTCCCTGTGATGATGATTCGCTCTGGACAATAAGTCCGCTCCTACATTTAGCACGCCCGGGACATGAGTCGTACAAAGTGAAAGTAATTGACCTAACCTCGTTTTGGATGAAGTTTTCTACTTCAACGAGTCAGCAGCTCTGGATGTTCTACTTACCACGTACCAGGCCCTGATCCCTGTGACTCGAAAGAGGAAGCGGCGGCAAAAGAGAGGCAGGCGAGGCGGCGAGATTACGTCGTGAGCATGTAGACCACCAATGCCCTCTGTTTTGTTGGCAAACGTGCAGTCACTGGAGAGAAACTGGGTCATCTCTGTTCGAGACTATACTATCAACGGGTCCTGAAAAACTGTAGTATCCTATGTTTCTCGGAGTCGTGGCTGAACGAGGACATGGATATACAACTCGCTGGTTTTTATATGCATTGTCAAGACCGGACGGCAGACTTGGGTAAGGCGAGAGGGGGAGAGGTGTGTCTGTTTGTTAACAACAGCTGGTGTGCGATCTCTAATGTTACGGAAGTCTCACGTTTTTGATTCCCTGAGTTAGAATACCGCATGATAAGCTGCAGACCATATTATTTACCAAGAGAGTTTATGTATATTTTTCGTAGCTGTCTATTTATCACAACGAACCGATGCTGACACTCCGTTTTAACTCATTTTTACCAGCATGTCACCTGTGCAACTAGAGGCAACAAAACTCTAGATCAACTTTACTCCACATACAGAAACACATAAAAGGCCCTCTCTTTGGCAAATCAGACCATAACTCTATCCTTCTGATTCCTGCTTACAAGCAAAAACTCAAACAGGAAGTACCAGTGACGCAGAAGACAAGAGCTGAAAAACCTGCGCTTGGCGGCGTAACCTTGCAGCACACCTGTGAACAGTTGAACCTGAAAACAGATCAAGTCGTGCTGAGCAGCCTAGAGTAGTACTCTTCGTGATGAGGAAGAGAGATGAGAATGACCAGAGGTCAGGCGAGTGGCTCTTCAGTATGAGGGGAGGGGCTCATCTTTTTTACCACTAGACCTGTCTGTCTCTGTGATTGGTTCTTCGAGATTTTAGAGATTCTGGTGAATCCCACTGTGAGATTTCGAAACAAATAATTGAAAGGGAACCTACAATGGCTGACTGTGTCACTGAGAATGTAATTGAGGCCTATTTATATGAAATGCAGCCTGACCTGTTGTATGTCCTCAGGATGACAAGCAGTATGGTTAGAAGGATAATGATCCCAATGACAATGACAGCAATCATAGCCCCTGAACCTGGGGAAATGAGCAAAGAGGTAACAATGTTATTTATTTGTGAGAGTGAATGGTCATTTAGTATACTGTCATCAACATTCATTCGTCAGCCATCTAGCATGCTGCCTCTCATTGTTTATGGCATTGTTGATAGCATTGTGGAGGGATTGTAGATGTATCCTTTAGTGAACGGGTCGAGTTTCAGTTGTTACCACTCCCATACAGTATATCTTGATTAGATTGTGTGACGCACTGGGATGTTATTTATAAGCACATGCTTATCTTAACTAGGGCTATAATTTCCTATTGATTTCAAATTTCATTTGGGGAGGCGTGTTAAATGATTACTACTACTTGGTGTCATTGTGAAACTATTACGAATAGTTTATTAACTTCTGAAATGTAACAAAAACTGCTAATAAAATTGTGTTAACAAACAGTTCTCACACACACCAGCCAGGTCACATACAGTACACATGCATGTACGCACACAACACACGCATGTACACACACGCCCACTTACTCTGAGTGAGTATTTGTTCATTGGATTTGGTGGTGATCGTGGCATTGGAGAATACTCTAGTGAAGTTGGTCACAGGTGAGACAGTTGAAGTCATCTTCAACAATATCCTGTGCAGACAGAGAAAACATGCAGCGTGACATCTGATGATTCCCGGGACCTGCAGTCAACCTTCACATTGATGATTAGGATTCCCTCTAACTACAGTTGGGTGCATTAAAAAGGTACAAACGTGTCATGCAAAGAGGATACTGTATATCTGCAATAAAATTCCACATTTCATATAAAAACGTCTTTTTTTTATTACATAGGTAATTGTCAGATGATTGCTAATGAACTTGGCGTCACCCTGCGAGAGAGTGGTTTTTGTTAGACGATGGTTATTGTTAGATGATTGTTAATGAACTTAGCGTTTGGTGTCACCCTGCAGAGAGTCTGTCACATTAACGATGTGCCTGCAGCATAGGCATTTTGAAATCTAAGCATGGAGATTGACATGAGTCAGAGTCATTAACGTACTACATTTTATGAGTTCAAGAGCCACCTTAGTAACGCCTGCCATATCCTCGCCAACAAAAGGGGTGAGGAAAATAGAGAAAGGAAGAGAAAGAGTGGAAGGAGAAAGACAGAATACAAGTGGGTGGAATGAATTAATGAACACATGGCAAAAGCCATTGGAATGAAGTTGCCCTACCTTGGGCACCCATTTATGCTATACCTGAGCATGAACCATATTGTATAATGGAGTGGTGATACAGTACCATAGAAATATCATCAATTATATTTATATCGGTGATACTATGTGTTTCTCCTCGTTCCCGTGTCTGTATCGTTCATTTCCCAGAAAACATGTTTCCAGTCGCATGTTTGACTGACGGTGTCACGCCCTGACCTTAGAGATCCTTTTATTTCTCTATTTGGTTAGGTCAGGGTGTGATTAGGGTGGGCATTCTAGTTTTCCGTTTCTATGTTGGCCTGGTATGGTTCCCAATCAGAGGCAGCTGTCTATCATTGTCTCTGATTGGGGATCATATTTAGGCAGCCTTTTTCCACCTGTTGTGTGTGGGATCCTGTTTTTTTTTTGTAGCCTTTTTGCACTACAAAGCTGCACGTTCCTTTTGTTACTCTTTATTGTTTTGTTGCTGGTTCACATTAATAAAAATGATGAACGCCTTCCACCCTGCACCTTGGTCCAATCCTTCCAACAACGATCGTTACAGACCGGCCCTGATCAAAATAAAATAACCTTGTTTACGTCATATCCTCTGTCTGTTACCTTGGTGCATATTGTACAACATATTTTACAACATATTGTGCATCACTCTAAATGTTAAAAATAATTTTTTTTCCAAGAATGCCTATCTGAAATGCAGACAATATGATGACATTGTGAAGATGATGACATTGTGAACATCTAAACTGTGAATGAAACAAAATGTGCAGACGTTAAAGGTCTGTGATGTCATAGTAAATATGGATGAAATATTTCCGTGGCCTTCCACATGACAAGACAAAAGCTGCAATTAGTCACCATATTTAAATGAATTTACTTGGTTACAATTATCTTATGGACGTATCATGTTGGTGAAGTGATCATCAATCATCAATTGAATATGGTTACATAGATATACAGAACAATACAGATGCTACAGCCAGTGCTATCTCTTTTGGCACGTAACCTTCCCATTATTTCCTTTTGGAATTCCCTTTCTAAATGCTGATTTAAAAACTGTTGTTGATTGAGGTGCTCGCTACAAACGTTAATAAATGTTGAACAGATTACTTATTTTCTGTGAGGAAAGCGAGCACGTTTTAATTTCATTTCGAGGGGCATCCGTTAAACATAGAATTGAGTTTGTATGGCCTTAGCTATATACAGTGTTTCACTGAGTAGAAACAGGACATGGATGTCTCCCTTTTCCTCTAGAGATTGAGTGTTTTGTAGTTTATCTTGTCTCGCTTTCACTTTGCCTCATTCATGATTTGACCTTTGACCAGATCTTTGTAGTAGAAAATAAGTATCAGATATATTTATACGAAGGAAGGAGATGGTAAACAGTGGGGAAAATGAATGGAGAAATGCAGAATGCTCGAAGCGTGGGTATTCTTGGCCAATCAAATTCACGTTGTCGTGCTGTGTCATGCGGTTGCATAGCCATTCGCCGCGCACTCCCTTCTAGAAAGTCCGTTTATGAGTCGAGAAACTGCTTATTTTCTTATTGTAACATTTTCATAATGTCATGATTTCAAAGCTATTAGGAAAGTATTCAGACCCCTTGACCTTTTCCACATTTTGTTACAGCCTTATTCTAAAATGGATTAAATCGTTTTTTCCCCCTCATCAATCTAGACATAATACCGCATAATGACAAAGCGAAAGCAGGTTTTTAGAAATTTTTGCAAATGTATAGTTAAAAAAAAACAGAAATGCCTTATTTAGATAAGTATTCAGACCCTTTGCTATGAGACTCGAAATTGAGCTCAGGTGAATCCTGTTTCCATTTGTCATCCTTGAGATGTTTCTAAAACTTGATTGGAGTTGTAAATTCAATTGATTGGCCATGATTTGGAAAGGCACACACCTGTCTATATAAGGTCCCACAGTTGACAGTGCATGACAGAGCAGAAACCAAGGTCGAAGGAATTGTCCGTAGAGCTCAGAGTGTCACACCCTGATCTGTTTCACCTGTCTTTGTGATTGTCTCCACCCCCCTCCAGGTGTCGCCCATCTTCCGCTTTATCCCCTGTGAATTTATACCTGTGTTCTCTGTCTGACCCTGAGCCTGCCTGCCGTTCTGTACCTTTGCCCCACCTCTGGATTACCGACCTCTGCTTGACCTGACCCTGAGCCTGCCCGCCGTCCTGTACCTTTGCCCCTGTTGCTGTAATAAACATTATTACTTTGACACGGTCTGCATCTGGGTCTTACCTTGATACCTGATGCCGAGACATGATTGTGTCGAGGCACAGATCTGGGGAAGGGTACCAAAAAATATCTGCAGCATTGAAGGTCCCCAAGAACACAGTGGCCTCCATCATTTTTAAATGGAAGAACCACCAAGACTCTTCCTAGAGCTGGCCAATCGGGGGAGAAGGGCTTTGGTCAGGGAGATGTCCAAGAACCCGATGATTACTCTGACAAAGCTCCAGAGTTCCTCTTTGGAGATGGGAGAACCTTCCAGAAGGACAACCATCTCTACAGCACTCCACCAATCAGGCCTTTATGGTAGAGTGGTCAGATGGAAGTAAAAGGCACATGACAGCCCGCTTGGAGTTTGCCAAAAGACACCTAATGGACTCGCAGACCATGAGAAACAAGATGATCTGGTCTGATGAAACCAAGATTGAACTCTTTGGCCTGAATGCCAAGCCTACCGTGAAGCATCATGCTGTGGGGATGTTTTTCAGCTGCAGGGACTGGGAGACTAGTTAGGATTGAGGAAAAGATGAACGAAGCAAAAAGTACAGAAAGGTCCTTGGTGAAAACCTGCTCCAGAGCACTCAGTAGCTCAGACTGGGGCGAATGTTCACCTTCCAACAGGACAACGATCCTAAACACACAGCCAAGACAACGCAGGAGTGACTTCGGCACAAGTCTCTGAATGTCCTTAAGTGGCCCAGCCAGAGCCCAGACTTGTACCCGATCGAACATCTCTGGAGAGACCGGAAAATAGCTGTGCAGAGATGCTCCCCATCCAACCTGACAGAGCTTAAGAGGATCTGCAGAGAAGAATAGGAGCAACTCCCAAAATACAGGTGTAAGACTTGAGGCTGTAATCACAGCCAAAGTACTGAGTAAAGGGTCTGACTACTTAAGTAAATATGATATTTCAGTTTTTTATTTGTAATAATTTTGCTACATTTTCTAAAAACATGTTTTTGCTCATCATTATTGTAACGGTTTTCTTCCAGGGGTGAAGGAGAGGACCAAAGTGCAGCGCGGCTAGTGTTAAACATGTTTAATAAAGAACAAGTAAAACACTACAAACAACAATACAAAATAACAAATGTGCAAAAACCGAGACAGACCTATCTGGTGCAGACAATCACAGAGACAGGAAACAAACACCCACAAAATCCCAACACAAAACAAGCCTCCTATATATGATTCTCAATCAGGGACAACGATTACCATCTGCCTCTGATTGAGAACCATATTAGGCTGGACATAGAAACAGACAAACTAGACACACAACATAGAATTCCCACCCAGCTCACGTCCTGACCAACACTAAACAAGCAAAACACATAATAACTCTGGTCAGGACGTTACAATTATGGGGTATTGTGTGCAGATTGATGTGGGGAAACAACAACTTAATCAATTTTAGAATAAGGCTGTAATGTAACAAAATGTGGAAAAAGTCAAAGGGGTCTGAATACTTTCCGATTGCACTGTATATGATATTATGGAGAACAAATTAATAGTCTCACATCTCATGCTGGGTGGTTAAGCTAGCGCCCTATTGACCCCCATTTATCTGAACAGGTGCTTCAAAAGAGAACAACATTTGCATTGGCTATAAAAAGCTCAAAACCCTGGAACACGGAAGATCAGACTCTGTTCCACTAGTACTGCTCCCGCGCACATTCTCGCGCACACACACGTGCATGCTCATACGCACGGATGCTTGCTTGCACACACGCACACACACACACACTCACACACTCAGAGAAACAAAAAGCCAGCACTATTCCTAGCTGATTACATTCAAATGGATTCACCACCACAATTTCACAACAGCAATTATATTTTCCACGCTGGGAGCGTAGCTGCCTCCTCTACTGATAAAAAGCCTAGTAGAACTGTTCAGGGGCAGGACCAGGGAGGCCCCACGTCTGTTTTCCATAAATCCAAACTACTGTCCAGAGTGATGAACATGTTGGCAGTGAAGTGTCTAGTCTCTGCTTCACCGCTATCAGCATAACAGCCTCATAGCAACTTCCCCCCCGAAATAGTAACAGCCAATCAAGTTTATCAATTCATCAACCAATCAATTGGCCACTTATAATAAGCCATCCATTGGCTGGAAAAGTCAACTTCTACATAAACAGTATTTCTGATAGATAGACACTAACCCTGAGGGAAAACTATGTAGCACATTGTTTAAATCACAAGCCAGTAGAGTATTGTCTCCATTGATCAGACCAGGGTCCGTATCCACAAAGTGCCTCGGAGTAGGAGTACTGATCTGTCCATACAATGAATAACATTGTATGGACAGATCCTAGATCAGCACTGAGTCTCCATACAGCATGGTCTCTAGCGAGTGAGATCATGTTGGATTTAACACACAGATCGGAAGTGTTTAAAAGTCTCCGAAGTGACTGACTTTATATTGTAAAAGAATCACAATTTAAGTGGGATATTATTTGCTTTCAATCCAACCCTTATGAATCAACAACCATTCATGTCATCATGCTAGCCCTCATTTCATATATCTTTACAGTAGGTTATAAGTGCAAAGAAGAACAATTATCCTATAATGCCAGATCCTATTCCTTCTCAAGATCTTTTGTTGACGTTCCCAATGCTTGGTAAGACACCCTTGCTCTAACAAAACCTCAATAACGTAATAGAAAAGTGAGTCGAAGGATCAGTGGTACACCTCCTTGGTGAACCATTCTCTGTGTTGCCCATGGGTAAGACTGAATCCAATAATGTTGTTGTTATTCCATGCTAACTTAGGGTATATTAACGTGACTTAAGTTAGCATTTGTTGACAGCAGCCAAGTAAACAAATGGATTGCATGTCTCTTGTCCAAAGACTCCTTACAGGGTAAGGAAGCAGATGCGTAATTTTGTAATTTGGGTGAACTGTCCCTTTATCAACCATTTTTGGTGTTACCCACGGTTATGATGGAACCAAGACAGTATTGCCGTCTCAGCCAGTATCTGAGATTTATTTAAAACCCCTCAGGTTAACAGAGTCCAATGCCCAACACTATCCTAACTACCTCTGTGACAGCCTGTGCCATATCCTACTAAGCAAGGTATAACTATAGGCTACTGATCTGATTCTGGACCTGCCTTAACAACTACAAAACTAACTAAAACCATCACAACAATATTTAAAAGCTGGCTCCAGACCAGTGCTTCCGGGTACTCTCTGCCTGGTGACAAAACCCACTGCCAGGTTCACTCAGAGGTCAGCAGTCAGAATTTCACTTCCAGGGCCACTCTAGGATGACATCCCTTTTTGAGCTGGACAATCAGGAAGATAGGTGAAATGTAGTTTATGACCCCCCCCCCCCACGCATGGCTTTCCCATTAAACTCAACTGATGCCAGACAGGGAGATGTGGTCTGTACAGCTGGAATTAGATTGGGCCATAGGTGCAAATAAATACATTTTGACTCTCAACTTTTTGAAACGATATCTCAGCCAACTGACAAATAGTCTTATTTTCAGAAACAGAAAAAAATAGGGCAAGATTTACCTCAACTAATGTTTCCAATTCCGATTTTGCCACACTTCATCTGTCTCCTAACTCTGCAGCAAACATCACACAACTCTCTCATGTTGACTCAACATTAGGTCATGGGCGATTACTAATGACATTCTCTATTTATCAGCTTTGCTATTTACTGAGGTAACAGCCATTGATAACTAATGGATCACATGCTGTATAGGTGAGTCACGGACGTTCTAGGGATATTCTCTGGACGTTTGGAGATCAATAAGCAACCATATGCCATTGGTATTGAAACGTTGAGAAAATTTGCTCAACTATAGCACAGTAGGCCAGCAGTGACAAAACCTGGTTAAACTAGGCTGAACACTGCATTGCATTAACCAGGCTAGCAATGACCTACCTTACACCTGAACTTATTCAACAACCAACCCACTGGGCAAAAACTAGTTGAATCAACGTTGTTTCCACGTATTCTTTACCAAAATCAATGTGATGACGTTGAATCAACTTGGAAAACTGATTGAATTTGCAAAAAGTCATCAACGTAAAGGGCATTTCGTCTTTTCTTCACCAAACTTTTAACCTACATTCAATGAGATGGTGAGGTTTGTTGTTGATTTCACATTGAATTCACGTTAGTTGACAAACTCAACCAAATGGAAATCAAAACTAGACATTGAACTGACGTCTGTGCCCAGTGGGAATAGTCCACAGAACATAAACCCGACTATAAACTCTGACTTCAACTGTACCTTTTGTTCTATTTGCTGTTCTTCCTCTTTTCCATCTATACTTCTCTCGAACCCCTCTCTGACCCTTTCAGCCGCATGTGTGTACTGTATGTTGTTCCACAAACCACAAATCCCCATTGTAAGCATAATATCCTCTCCATTTCCCTCTGCAAACAAATCATGTTTTATTGTTCTTTTCATACAATTGACTTCCAACAGACAAGCGCCGCAGTACAATTTAGTTTCCTCTATTTTTTTTTTTAAATGCCCAGATTTAACCCACAGTACAGTGAGCAACCTTAATCAAATGAAGGTCTGAGTCAATATTGAACCAGTCAATATGGCACAGGTGCACCTAGTTGTTCCGCTCTTCATATTAGGGCACGAAGCAATAACGTCAGCAATGTTCGGGCCCCTCGTCACACGCTAAAACTACAGAAAACTTTCATTGGTTCCTAGTTTTCCACTGCAGGTTTGATTAATTGTCACCTACAGCCCACTTTTCAGGCCCCAGTGGCTTGATCCTTGAAGAGCACCATCTAGGCCCCAGGCACTCAACCATTTAAGCGTTGCCTTTACTGAGAGTCGCAAGATCACTGCTTCTAGAAGTGATGAGAATGTATTGTATCCAAATCCCAAATCAGGGTGATATTTAATCTTGCAATTAAGTTATGTAAAACATTAAGAACTTATCTGTAATGGCAAAATGTATTAAATGTATCAACATAGGGATTTCTGGCACTTCCTGTATATCCACTGAGTTTACAGAACATTAAGAACACCTGCTGTTTCCATGACCTGGTGAATCCAACTCAATATTAGGAAGGTGTTCTTAATGTTTTGTACACAAATATATATACACAAACGTATGTGGACACCCCTTCAAATTAGTGGATTGGGCTATTTCAGCCACATTGTTGCTGACAGGTGTATAAAATCTAGCATATATACAGCACCAGTCAAAAGTTTGGACAGACCTACTCATTCAAGGGTTTTTCTTCATATGTACTATTTTCTACATTGTAGAATAATAGTGAAGACATCAAAACTATGAAATAACACATATGGAATCATGTAGTAACCAAAAAAGTGTTAAACAAATCAAAATATATTTCAGATTCTTCAAAGTAGTCACCCTTTGTCTTGATGACAGCATTGCACAGTCTTGGCATTCTCTCAACCAGCTTCACCTGGAATGCTTTTCCAATAGTCTTGAAGGAGTTTCCACATATACTGAGCACTTGTTGGCTGCTTTTCCTTCAATCTGCGGTCCAACTCATCCCAAACTATCTCAAGTGGGTTGAGGTTGGGTGATTGTGGAGGCCAGGTCATCTGATGCAGCACTCCATCACTCTTCTTCTTGGTCAAATAGCCCTTACACAGCCTGGAGGTGTGTTGGGTCATTGTCCTGTTGAAAAACAAAGGATAGTCCCACTAAGCTCAAACCATACGGGATGGCGTATCACTGCAGAATGCTTTGGTAGCCATGCTGGTTAAGTGAGCCTTGAATTCTAAATAAATCACAGACAGTGTCACCAGCAAAGCACCATCACACCTCCTCCTCCATGCTTCACGGTGGGAACCACACATGCAGAGATCATCCGTTCACCTACTCCTGTCTCTAAAAGACACAGCGGTTGAAACCAAACAACTCAAATTTGGACTCATCAATTTCCACCGGTCTAATGTCCATTTCTCATGTTTCTTGGCCCATCCAAGTCTCTTCTTCTTATTGGTGTCCTTTAGTAGTGGTTTCTTTGAAGCAATGCGACCATGAAGGCCTGATTCACACAGTCTGAACATTTGATGTTGAGATGTGTCTATTACTTGAACTCTTAAGCATTTATTTGGGCTGCAATTTCTGAGGCTGGTAACTCTAATGAACTTATCCTCTGCAGCAGCAGAGGTAACTCTGGGTCTTCCTTTCCTGTGGCGGTCCTCATGAGAGCCAGTTTCATCATAGCGCTTGATGGTTTTTGCGACAGCACTTGAAGAAACTTTCAAAGTTCTTGACATTTTCCGGATTGACTGACCTATGTGTTATTTCATAGTTTTAATATCTTCACTATTATTTTACAATGTCGAAAATAGTAAAAATAAAGAAAAACCCTTGAATGAGTAGGTGTGTCCAAACTTTTGACTGGTACTATGGTACTATATGGTACTATATATATACATATATATATATATATATATATGGTACTATATATATGTATATATATAGTACCAGTCAAAGTTTGGACACACCTACTCATTCAAGGGTTTTTCTTTATTTTTACTATTTTCTACATATATATATATACATTAATATAGAGTTGGTCCCCAGTTTGCTGCTATAACAGCCTCGACTCTTCCACACCGATCTCAGCAAACGATTTCTGTATGGACCTCGCTTTGTGCGCAGGGGTATTGTCATACCAAAACAGGAAAGGCCCTTCCCCAAACTGTTGCCACAAAGTTGGAAGCACAAAATCGTCTATAATGTAATTGTAGGACGTAACGTTAAGATTTCCCTTCACTGGAACTGGCGGCGAGCTTTACACCACTTCAGCCAACGCTTGGCATTGCGCATGGTGATCTTAGACAAACATTTCTTGTGCTGATGTTGCTTCCAGAGGCAGTTTGGAACTCGGTAGTTAGTGTTGCAATCGAGGACAGAAGATTGTTATGCGCTACGAACTTCAGCACTCTGCGATCCCATTCTGTGAGCTTGTGTGGCCTACCACTTTGCAGCTGAGCCGCTGTTGCTCCTAGATGTTTCCACTTCACAATAACAGCACTTACAGTTGACCGGGGCAGCTCTAGCAGGGCAGAAACTTTAAGAACTGACATGTTGGAAAGGTGGCATCCTATGACAGTGCCATGTTGAAAGTCACTGAGCTCTTCAGTAAGGCCATTCTACTGCCAATATTTGTCTATGGAGATTGCATGGCTGTGTGCTCAATGTGTGCTTGAGCACACAGCCATGCAATCTCCATAGACAAACATTGGCAATAGAATGGCTTTACTGAAGAGCTCAGTGACTTTCAACATGGCACCATCATATATATATATATATATATGAAATTGACTACTGATGTACAGTATGTGACAAAAATATATTTATAGGATTCCACAAAACGAGACTTCCAACGATGAACTGTGCCACCAACAAGACGTTCATCTGGTACGATCGAACACTATTAATTTGATATTAGGCACATATTGAGTTTATAAAACCACTTAAATATAGTGGAACTGTGTGTAGAATAGCATCCTCAAAAAACTCAAGGACTCGATGACCTTTTCTGTAGCAACTGGAGAGAAGCCAAGGACAGCAGAATGGCAGGTCACTGATCTACTTTTAGAACAATACTGAGAGGAAGCAGTCTTCATATACAAGAAAATGTACACATTAAGCTATGCACTGTAATTACACGGCACATTTTGTCATTTCAATGTGAAACAAATATGCTATATGGGAATAATTGTTGATTGTAAAATGTTTTTACTGCTTTCATAAGAAAGATCGACCCCAAAAATTTGAATGAATACTGAAGGATTTCATCATTCATTCATCCCGTATGTTTTTGTTTTTGATGACATATGTCATGACATGTTTACACAATAACAACACAACATATTCCACCCTCTGTGAATGATATGACATGTCACGTCCAAGAAGTGAAAACTTATTTTCAGAAAAAGTCATCTCATAATGCTACCTTGTCAGCCTCTATCCCAAAGCATTGATCTTTCCCAGTCCCCTTCAACCATCAACGTGGTGATAAGCGCCTCAGTAACGTTACCTCAACGTTCCCATGAATCAGCTATCCGACCCAGAAAGGAAGAGTGAGAACGAGACATCAAACTATTTTTTTCAGCCGTAATAGCAGTGCAACTAGTATTCCAAATCCTTTACTACCCCTCTCTGGAATGTCAGCTATTCTGACTTCAGCGTTCCACCTGAGACTCACCTGCTGCATGTCGGTCGCCACGTCGTCTAGGACTTACCCCCCCCCCCCACACCCCCTCCCCTTGCCAGTTCTAGCCCACTCCCAGATTAGCTTGTCTGTGAGTCAGTATAG
This sequence comes from Salvelinus alpinus, assembly GCF_045679555.1. NCBI lineage: Eukaryota > Metazoa > Chordata > Actinopteri > Salmoniformes > Salmonidae > Salvelinus > Salvelinus alpinus. Next base: position 69,928,508 of record NC_092094.1, read on the forward strand.
TAACCAACTCACATAAAGACACCACAGAAACCCAGCAGACTGGTAGAGATAGAGTATATGGGGAAGAAAGTGAGAGACCTTTTGTCACTACTTTCCCCTCTTTCAGATTGCTCACCTAACTGTCTCGGATTTTCTGTCCCAGACGTTTCTTCCAGGAGCCTCAGGAGAAGCACCTGGCTCCCACTCCCTCAGCCACAGGGGACATAGTCCACTCAGAAACCGTCGAAGCCGGGGGAGGGGATTGGAGTAGAGAGGAGTGGGCTACTTTGCCAAACGAAGTAGAAGAAAAAAAAGCTACTTGAAAGTGAAAAGCGTTCAAAAAGTCAGACGACCGGCAGAAACTACACACACTTCACGCACGGTGTTGGGAGAAGAAAAAACACAACAGAATGTTGGTTGGTTGGATGGTTTCTGTTGCTTCTCTGTGGAGTGTGGTGTGTAGAGGCTGGACGCCACGCTGCTTGGTAACTGTAACTCTGAGCAGCTGGTTTTTCAGGTCCGACTGCCTGGCCCTAGGCGTGCCTTGGCCACTGCTGCATGCATTGATTAAAACGACGCTCCTCCAGTCTCAGGGTGCCTGCCTAGCTATACCTCTGCTCCAGCCTGCCTGTCTCAAGTCCCTGGAGCTCTCAATTGCATCCAGAGGGTGCGGCTTTGTCTGTGTATCATTGTGTGTGTGTGTGTGTGTGTGTAGGTGCCCCAACCTCGAAAGACAAAAACCATTACAGTCCATGTAAGGATGGCAGCTATGCTGTAACTCTGTAAATGCAGTGTGTGTCTTTGTCTGTGTGTGTGTGTGTGTGTGTGTGTGTGTGTGTGTGTGTGTGTGTGTGTGTGTGTGTGTGTGTGTGTGTGTGTGTGTGTGTGTGTGTGTGTGTGTGTGTGTGTGTGTGTGTGTGTGTGTGTGTGTGTGTGTGTGTGTGTGTGTGTGTGTGTGTGTGTGGACGTGTTTAACTATTCTTGTGGGGACCAGAAGTCCCTACAAGAATAGTAAACAAAGTAAAAATTGACCAACTGGGGTCATTTTGTTAGTCCCCACAAGGTCAAATGCTATTTCTAGGGGGTTTAGGGTTAAGGTTAGAATTAGTGTTAGGGTTAGAATTAAGTTAAATATTAAGGTTAGGAGCTAGGGTTAGTTGTAGGGTTAGGGTTAGGAGCTAGGGTTAGGTTTAGGGTTAGGATAAAGTTTAGGTTTTTGGGTTAGGGTTAGGGTTAGGGTTAGGGTTAAGGTTAAGGTTAGGGTTAGGGTTAGGGTAAGAGTACGGGTTAGGATTAGGGTTAGGTTTAGGGTTAGGGGTTAGGGAAAATAGGATTTTGAATGGGACTGAATTGTATGTCCCCACAAGGTTAGCTGTACAAGACTGTGTGTGTGTGTGTGTGTGTGTGTGTGTGTGTGTGTGTGTGTGTGTGTGTGTGTGTGTGTGTGTGTGTGTGTGTGTGTGTGTGTGTGTGCGTGTGTGCGTGTGTGTGTGTGTGCGTGCGTGCGTGTGTGCGTGCGTGCGTGCGTGCGTGCGTGCGTGCGTGCGTGCGTGCGTGCGTGCGTGCGTGCGTGCGTGCGTGCGTGCGTGTGTGTGTGTGTGTGTGTGTGCGTGTGTGTGTGCGTGTCTGTATGTTCATTGTATGAAGTCTCTCTGAAACGTTCCATTGTCCGTAACTTCAAGGAATTAATGGATGTTTTGGATTGGTCACTAACTAAATGACTAAAACAATCAAAATAATGTAATGTAAAGTGCCTTCAGAAAGTATTCATACCTGACTTATTCCACATTTTGCAGTGTTACAGCCTGAATAGAAAATGTATTAAATATCTTATTTTCTCACCCATCTACAGTACACACATTACCCCATAATGACAAAGTGAAAACATGTTTTTAGAAATGTTTGTACATTTATTGAAAATGAAATACAGAAATATCTCATTTATTCCTGAGTCAATACATGTTAGAATCACCTTTGGGAGCGATTACAGCTGTGAGTCTTTCTGGGTAAGTCTCCATGAACTTTGCACACCACAATATTTGCACATTATAATTTTTGTAATTCTTTGAGCTCTGTGAAGTTGGTTGTTCATTGCTAGACAGCCATTTTCAAGTCTTCCCATAGATTTTCAAACTGTTTTAAGTCAAAACTGTAAGCAACTCAGTGAATAGTTGGCCTTGTGTTTTAATTAAGTTATTGTCCTGCTGAAAGTTGAAGTTGTGTCCCAGTGTCTGTTGGAAAGCAGACTGAACCAGGTTTTTCTCTAATCCCTAGTCCTTGCCAAAGACAAGCATACACATAACATGATGCAGCCACTACCATTCTTGAAAATATGAAGAGTGGTACTCAGTGATGTGTTGTGTTGGATTTGCCCCAAACATAACGTTTTGTATTCAGGACATAAAGTTCATCTCTTTGCCACATATTTTGCAGTTTTACTTTAGTGCCTTATTGCAAAACAGGATGCATCGTTTGGAATATTTGTTTCATGTACAGGCTTCCTTCTTTTCACTTTGTCATTTACGTTAGTATTGTGGAGTAACTACAACATTGTTGATCCATCCTATTTTCTCTTATCACAGCCATTAAACTCTTTAACCGTATTAATCCCTGAGCGGTTTCCTTTCAGCAACTCAGTTAGGAAGGACGTCCGTATCTTTGTCACTTGGTGTATTGATACACCATCCAAAGTATAACTCATAACTTCACCATGCTCAAAGGGATATTCAATGTCTGCTTTTTATTGTATCTTTACCCATCTACCAATAGGTGCCCTTCTTTGCGAGGCATGTGTATGTGTGGGGTACAGAGATGGGGTAGTCATTCAAAAAATAATGGTAAACATTATTATTGCACACAGAGTTCATGCAACTTATTATGTGACTTGTTAAGCAATGTTTTACTCCTGAACTTACTGTATTTAGGCTTGCCATAACAACGTGGCTGAATACTTACTGACTCAAGACATTTCAGCTATTCTTCTTTAATTTATTTGTAAAAAAAATCCACTTTAACGTTATGGGGTATTGTATATAGGCCAGTGACACAACATCTCAATTGAATCCATTTTAAATTCAGGCCGTAACGAAGCAAAATGTGGAAAAAGTCGAGGGGTGTGAATACTTTCTGAAGGCACTGTATGTAATGGCGTGCCTTATCCCTTTCAGAAAGCCACAGCCCTCATCCCATGGGGGATATTCATTACTAAGACAAACAGCCTCAATGAAAGGCTTGCCCAAGAAGTGTCTCGCTGAATGGAAGCATGCTTTTTCTCTCTGTGAAGAATTGTCTTTTCTCTCCTCCTTTCTCCTCTCTTCTCACCAGATCCAATGACAGGCAACAGTGGCTTTCCTAGCCGTGCCAACTATTCAATAGGCACGCTAGCTGTTAGCCTCATGTTACCTGCAGACCTGGGTTCAAATACTATTCTAAATATTTCAAAAACTTCTTTGCGTTTCCTCTAACCTTTCTGGAGTACGAAATGGGCGGGGTTTTCAGTTTGGGAACTATTCTATTGATCTGTTAAACCAGGCAAACTCAATCAAGCCCAGATGAAGTATTTGAAATTATTTCAAATAGTATTTGAACCCAAGACTGTTTACCTGTGGAGGCTAGGTTGAGGCACTACCCTTACGGAAAAAACACATGAATGTGATCACGTGTGATCTTATGTGAAGTTAATGTGATAACGTGACAACATGTAAGGCAACATGTGATAACATGAAACTACACATGGGAAAACGTGATCACAGGTGAAGTGTTCCAAAAACACGCTTTCACATGATTTCACATGTGAAATTACAATGCGAAACCATGTGATTTTTCTTTAAGGGTAGCTAATTACTTTCCCTCTTCTATGAGAAAGTGTAACTAAGCTTCATTAAAGTGGACAGGTATTGTTCTGCTGCCTGCTCCCAAGAGGATAAACTCTGTTTGCCTGCCTGCTTGAGCAATCCCCAAATTCACAGGTGGAAAAATGTTTTTATCATCAGGAATCATTACTTAAGCCAGTTCTAAAGATTTGGATCGGATTTCATACAGACACAGGAGAAGAATTAATGCATCTTTCAAAATGGTATCCCTTTTGTTTTGATCTCACTCCAATACAAACAGTCGGCAGGGGATACTGATTAATAACTGATTAATTGCTTTTCAAGGTTTAATTGAGTTAACGATTAATCATTGATAGTGAACACCATGCTGCTCTTCAGAGATTGGTTATGTCATATTCCTGACTATTTATCTGTATCCATTTTTGGTTTGTTGCCATTGACATGTCACACCACTATATGGCTCAATTGATTGCTAGTTTAGCCCCTACAGAGAGTACAAAGTATTCCATGCAGTACGTATATGATGTTCCCTATTCAAGTTTCTATATATTCTAGACAAACAGAAATCTGCTATTTCAGTACGGTCAAAGGGGAGTCAAAGCGTCTTTACAATAGCAAGGCAACCTTTGTGCACTTCTCCCATCACGAGGTATAGGTTCAAGTGTTGACATTAGCCTCTTTCGTCTGCCTTCATCTCTTTATGGCATTAACAGCTTATTTTCAACGTGGCCAAGGCAAACAGAAGAGGTGTGATATGACAGGGACCTGGAATAAATAAATCGATATAGGGCCTATGTGTTCTGTCAATTCATTTGCCCCATTATACTAATTTAGCCCTTGAAAGATTATATTCTTACTCCAAAACACTAGTTTCCAGGACACAGATTACAGGAAGCCTACTCTCTGACTAAAAAGCAAGAGGAGGAGCATCTCCATTGAAAAAGTGTTATCGGCTTAATCTGTTGTATGTTTTGCCTGTGATTTTAAAATGTAGTGACTATGACCACAATACATTGACACCCATTGCTTGTTATTTGATACAATGATCCTCATAGTTGGTGCAGGTGAGCTATCCCATTCAGCATAACTTCCTTCTGAGTAAAACACTGGGGGGTATTGTGCTGGGGAATTCCCCACAACAAAGAGAAGGGCTGTGGGCAAGACTAGGGCTGTGTCCCAAATGGTACCCTATTCCAGATGTAGTGCACTTCTTTTGACAAGGGCCCATAGGGCGATAGGGTGTCAGTTGGGATGTATCTTAGAAGACATGAAGCGGAACACGCCTCCACACAGACTGGATTTCTACACGTGCTGGAAAGGAGTGAGAAGCTCACATTCTTCCAAGTGTATAAACTACGACACAGATGTTTTTCATGGTGGTAGTGGTCATGCCTCTGTTGTACACTGGTCCTTTGAGACATAGCATGGAAAGGTGATGTGTGTGTGTGTGTGCATGCCTTCGTGTGTGTGTGGGGAAAGTACAACCAGTCCTGTAGAGCAATAGGAATGGAGCTGATCAATGACCAGCTGTCTCAATGCATGAGGGTAAACACACCTGGGTCTTTCCACTAGGTCATAATCCATCTCGTAACTGGGAAAAGTAGATATCATTCACACAGTTACCCCATAATATATGGCGTAATTCATACCCCTTGACTTATTCCACATTTTATTGTGTCACAGCCTGAATTCAAAATTGATTCAATATATTTTTCTCTATCTCACACACAATACCCCATAATGACAAAGTGAAAACATGTTTTTAGATTTTTTTTTCTCAAATTATTGAAAATAAAATAAATAAATATCTAATTTACTTAAGTCTTCACACCCCTCTGTCAATACATGTTAGGATCACTGATTACATCTGTGAGTCTTTCTTTGTAAGTCTCTAAGAGCTTTGTACACCTGGATTGTACAATATTTGCACATACTTTTTTAAGTTGACTTTTTACCCCCTTTTTTGTGGTATCAAATTGGTAATTACAGTCTTGTCCCATCACTGCAACCCCCGTACGGACTTGGGAGAGGCGACGGTCGAGAGCCATGCGTCCTCCGGAACACGACCCTGCCAAGCCGCATTGTTTCTTGACACACTGCGTGCTTAACCCGGAAGCCAGATGCACCACTGTATCGGAGGAAACACCATACAACTGGTGACCGCAGTCAGCGTGCATGCGCCCAACCCGCCACAAGGAGTCGCTAGAGCGCGATGGGACAAGGACATCCCGGCCGGCTAAACCCTCCCCTAACCCGGACGACGCTGGGCCGATTGTGTGCCACCTCATGGGTCTCCCGGTCACGGCCGGTCACGGCCGGCCTTAGACCACTGTGCCACTCGGGAGGCCCCCACATTATTATTTTTTAAATTCTTCAAACTCTGTCAAGTTGGTTGTTGATCATTGCTAGACAGCCATTTTCATGTCTTGCCATAGATTTTCAAGACGATTTAAGACAAAACTGTAACTACGCCGGTCAGGAACATTCAATGTCGTCTTGGTAAGCAACTCCAGTGTATATTTGGCCTTGTGTTTTAGATTATTGTCCTGAAATTGGCTCCCAGTTGGCTCCCAGTGTCTGTTGGAAAGCATCTCTAAGCAATGTCCTATCGATTCCCCGGCTCATTTCATGTTTTCATGTGTGTATCCAACCCTGTTCAAGCATACCGGCTATATTTCTGCCTGCTTGAATGGCAATAGGTCCGATTTACATAAAAACATGAAATGACACAAGGAATCAATAGAACATAGCTCAGGGATGCACAAAAACAATATAACATTCAAAATGGGTTTATCTTTCCTTAAGCAAATGTTTGTCAAACTTATTTAGGCTTGCCATAATAAAGGGGTTGAATACTTATTGACTCAAGACATTTGACCTTTTCATTTTTAAATAATTTGCTTTAAAAAATTTCAACAACAAACAAATCCACTTTTACATTATGGGGTATTGTGTGTAGATCAGTGACACAAAATCTAAATGTAGTAAATGTTTCATTCTGTCACGTTCCTGACCTGTTTTCCCTTGTTTTTGTATTTGTTTAGTATGGTCAGGGCGTGAGTTGGGGTGGGCATTCTATGTTATGTGTTTCTATGTTGGGTTCAATGTATTAGCCTGATATGGTTCTCAATTAGGGGCAGGTGTTTTACGTTTCCTCTGATTGAGAACCATATTAAGGTAGGCTGTTCTCACTGTTTGTTTGTGGGTGATTGTTCCTGTGTCAGTGTTTGTGCCACACGGGACTGTTTCGTTGGTTAGTTTGTTCCTGTTCGTGCGTTCTTCGTTGTCTGTAAGTTCTCATGTTCAGGTCTGTTTACGTCGTTTGTTATTTTGTAGTTGTTCAAGTGTGCTTCGTGTTCGTCTTTAAATAAATCATTATGAATTCAACCTACGCTGCATATTGGTCCGATCCATGCTCCTCCTCAGACGAGGAGGAGAACGAATGTTACACATTCAGGCTGTAACAATAACATTTGGAAAAAGTAAAGGGGTGTGAATAGTTTCTGAAGGCACTGTATGGGGTATTACCCTAAAACAAGAATATAATTACACTGAAATTAAGGGGTATCTGGGCAATATAATGTATGGTGAGTAACTATAACGTGTTACCATACTATTTCCATGTTAATACCACTTTATTTTGAGCTGTGATGTCAAATGCAACCGTATAATGGGCTAACTAACTATTAAGTATGAAAGCGATTGAAAAGGTTGACCATGACAATATTGACCTTCAAACAAGAGAACAGTTGGCACTGTTGACTGTCTGTGCAACAGCTACTGGTTCAAAACATGAAATGAGATCCATCTTTCACGCTATACTTGTAGCAGTATATTTCCAGTAGTACTATGTTTAGTAGTATACTGTACAGCGGTGTAAAGTACTTAAGTAAAAATACTTTAAAGTACTACTTAACTTAAGTCATTTCCTGGGGTATCTGTACTTTACTATTTATATTTTTGACAACTTTTACTTCACTACAGTCCTAATGTACTTTTTTACGCCATACATTTTCCCTGACACCCTAAAATACTGATTACATTTTGATTGCTTAGTAGGACAGGAAAATGGTACAATTCTCAGTTATCAAGAGAACATCCCTGGTAATCTCTACTGCCTCTGATCTGGCGGACTCACTAAACACAAATGCTTTGTTTGTAAATGATGTCTGAGTGTTGGAGTGTTCCCCTGGCTATCAGTAAATAAAAGAAAGAAAGAAAATTATGCTGTCGGGTTTGCTTAATATAAGGAATTTGAAATTATTTATGCTTTTACTTTTGATACTTAAGTATATTCTAGCAATTACATTTACTTTTAAAACTTAAGTATATTTAAAAACAAATACTTTTAGACTTTTTCTGAACTAGCATTTTACTGGGTGACTTTCACTTTACTTGAATCATTTTCTTTTAAGATATGTTTACTTTTACTCAAGTATGACAATTGGGTACTTTTCCCACCACTGGTAGTATATAGTACAAGTATACTATATGTCAAATATTTGAAGATACATTTAGAGCAAAAGGAAAAAATACATCATACCGGAACTTAAAAAACACACAAACTCCAAACTTCTTTAAGAATAGTTCTTTATATATTTCTCTATGTGAAACAAATGACAATCATACTACACAAATAAGCAAGTACTGTTGTAACAGTCAGAGAAAACCACTCTGGAAATTAGTACATAACATGAAATACAGATACCAGTATATAACTGTAAATTATTGCTTGATTGCTACTTTGTTTTTTTGGATAACTACAGTACAATACACAATATTCAGATTTCAACAGAACAGTATACAACAATAACGGACGGTATTGACCTTTTTGTATTGTAGACTTTCCAAAAAAAACATTCAAACAGAGTCAATTTTCAACACGACGCAATGAGAATTGATTTGATCGAGCATTTCAGGACTTAGCTTTTTAAAATCTTTACATCAACATAAAAGTAGAAGCCACAATTTTTTTTATGCACGCTGGAACTGGTCTCGGCAACAAAAACACTTGGCATATATACATAAATATACTTTTTCTCTCTTCAACAGTGACCAAAAATGCACCCAGTTTCAAAGACAGTAAAAAACATCAGATAAGCATCATCAACATAATCATCATCATTGTCATCAATCATCAATATTTTCACCAGTCAGCAAAACTAAAAACTGCTTATGCCATTGTGGTGCGCTTCAACACTTGCTGCCGGCTTCGTTTTTAGAAGTCACCTCTGAAAGGACAACGCTTGCACATGGAAGTATGTTCCAGAGACAAGCACTGAAACAAAAACACACATTTGTTCCGTCAACCATCTATCCTGTCAAAAGACAAGTTTCCCTGTTCTTCCTTCCACACCTATTCAGTAGTACACTTATATCCAAAGGGCCTTCAAAACCCCATTAGCGAGAGGTGGAATTCAGATCATTTGAGTGTTGGACTCACACTGCTCTGTTGGTGAGAAGGCTTCCCAGGTGTTTATCTTGAAAAACAGAAGATTTTTTTTTTAAAAGAACAGAAAAAGAATTACGTCGACGAGGCGCGTTCTCTCTAGCAAGACTGCATCTTACAAGGATAAAAAGAAAATGCAGAAAAAGTGCTCGCATGCAAAGAGACCATCATTTCTTTACAAATATAAGTCATTTTTAATGCTTTCTAACACGGATAAGGTTTACGTTCACCACTGAGGCCAAATGTACTGTATTGAACACTTGAACACTCCACCTCAAGGCTTTAATTTAGAAGAAAAAAAAAGGACTAGATTCAAAACACCTTTTCAGGGTGGGAATAAAATCAAGGACTCAACATGGAATAGTCTGTATTCAACAGTCTCACTGTCTGAAATATGTTTCTGTGACAAAACTAAAACATAAGGACTTTTTATGGCATGAAATCATTGTAATGACAGACACTTGGCATCACATATTTTTTTTATTCAAGGTGCATAGTGGGGAGAAAAATCGAACATTCTGGAAAAAGTTACTCCTAAAATAATTGGCTAAATGGCTAAAAGCACACTTTATTTATTTAGGAGTTGGTAATAACTTTTTTGGGGGGAGAGCAAAGTAACAACTGTGAATGCAGCAGTTTTCCAAATTGGAGTGATTCAAATCAATACATTTCTCTTGAGTTTCTTGAGTTTCCAATGATTTGTGTTGCGACTGCAAGGTGAGACGAAGGCTTTGGTTGATATCTCCAGAGGCAAGGAGGCCAATTAACAATTTTCACTTTCTCAGCAACGCTTAATGTCAATCATTAAAACCTAATGGACTATTTCAACCTACTGACTATTCAGCTATTTACAGCGAGAACTAAGAAGCGGCCTTCAACTCTTAAGAGCTGACAGAGGAAATTCAGGACACACTTCAGTGTAGCTCCAGAGATCTCGAGATTTTCAGTGCAAAACAAGCAATATAGGTCTCAGAAGAAGAAAAACAGACATATATATATATATATATATATATAAACTGGGTTGATATCATAACAAGAACCAAAAACCATTACCGGAAAGATGGGAATCATAAAAATACCCCCTGAAAAAACATCAACACTCTTGAAGATTAACGTTAGCTTTTACTCCTATCCTAAAGCCCAACTATTAGGCTTCAAGAGAGAGGCCTACTCTTAGACCTTTACTCACACTGTAAAGATTTCTTTCACTCTCAGTCTTATATCTTGCTCAGCCAGCCTCTCCCCTCTCACTTGACACTATAAAAGTAGAGATGTGCGTGTCGTCAAAAGCGCCATCCCATTTCCCTGTCGTCTGGACCAGTATAAAACGCTTCAGCTGCCGACTATAGTAAGTAAGCATGCAAAAAAAAAAGCGATTGTTTGTTGTATCAAATACATGTTAAGAGGAAGAATACACATCTAGTTCAGCAAAAAACCGACACACACATCTCGGATTAAAAAAAAAAAATACAGAAGCAGAACAAATAAAGAAAATGCAAACACCACCGCAACTTTGTTGTTACCACATGGCGACCTTTTGTTATGTAGTGTGTGACCTCGATAGGTTCCTTTGCTTCATACAGTAGTTTAGTATTTGAGTCTCTGTAGTAAGTATTTTTCTCATAAGAACTCATATATACATGCAGACAAGAGGAAAACCAGGCAATCAATCCTGATTCTGTGATAGCAGAAACAACCAATCAGCTGATAAGATAAAAGAGCAGAAGAAGAACCGGTGTAAACAACCAAAATCTCTCTTCGGAGGTATTGCATGTCCCCGAAGTCCATTGCACACGACTAACCAATGACGTAAGAAGGAAAGAAGAAGGAGAGGTCAGACTAGCGGAACTACTACAGTACGAGCACATATGAGAGCTGAGTGTATGATTCTATGACAGTGTGCCTGCTTTAGGGGGACAAGGTGTTACATTACCGCCCCTGGCTGAGTAAGGGTCAAGGGTTCCGTTATCCCTCCCTCCCTTTCCTTTGAGTGTGATGAGTGTGTGTGTGAATCTCATCCATCCTCCATCATCCATACAGGCCAGGCCGCCTCATTCCATCCAATAGCCACGCTCCGTCCACAAACACCACCAAATGTTTGTCGTTTGTTTGTTTTTGGTTGAATTGAAATGAGGGGCGTTGTCTCATTGTGCTCTGCGAGTGCAGAGACAGAGGAGACAGGTCTAGGTGCGTGTTTTTTGGGGTTGTAGGAGTGGGGTCCGAAGTGGAGGGTCCTAGTTGAGGACTTGCGGTGGTCCATCGGGGCGCCGGGTTTGGACAATCTGCTGTCTCTGCTTGGGACGCGCTTCGGCGTTGTTGTCGTCTTCGGCGTCGCTGTCGCACACCTGCACTACAACACTGGGGGTCGACTCCGTGCCCGCGTGCAGCTCATAATTCTCCCCTAGAGAGGGAGCGGGGAGGGAAGGATGGAGGGGGGGGGAGAGAAAGGGAGAGAAAGAGAGTGAGGGAGAGAGAAAAAAAAGAGAAAGACTAATACACCAGACTTTATTTGCCTTTTACAGTGCTACACATGCATCAACAGGCCTACATCAGCATTCCAGTTTCAATATTTTGATTAGATGAGCCCCTGAATGTCGGATCTCCCACTGAAGCAGATTGAAGCGAGTCAACCGACTCCAGGAACAGATGCAAGCCTAGAAAAAAGGGTTCTATCTAGAACCTAAAAGGGTTCTTCAGCTGTCCCCATAAGAGAACTCTTTGAAGAACCCCTTTTGGTTCCAGGTAGAACTCTTCAGGGGTCCATGTAGAACCCTTCCTGACAGACGGAACTCCCCTGCAATGACCGGTGGTACCCAATGGCCAATGTTATCAGCTGTTGCAACACTGGCTGGCTGCAGCCTAATGAAATGTACTGCAAGATAGGATAGGATCAAACTGTCTGTTGCTATTGTGTGCCAAACAACTAGAGAATTGGCTACTAGAGAATATATAACACGTTATAAATGTTACATGGCATGGAACAAATGTTACTAACGTTATATGATTCTTAAAATATACAGCCAGTATAATGTATCAAATAGAGGTGGAATAACACGGATATCAAGATTTGATATACTTCGGTATTCGTGTCATAAGAAGGAATTCGTCCACAAATTTGGGAAAACAAACATTAATTCCCATTGACCCCCGTTGTAAAAGAGCCAACTTCGTCGTCGATCTTTTGCTATACAGAAATGACAAAACTTCCCGAAAAGCCTGACCACTGGTTCGCAATGCGTCCACGTAAGGAAATAGAGCCTGCGAGAATAGCCTTCTGGCTTCAGGCTATTCGGTGTGGAAGAGTGGGAAAGTGGGGACACCGTGTCCAAGTAAGCTTCACATAGCTATGGGTGTGGAAAACATTTAATCATAGCTTGTTTAGTATAGTCTGTGTTTGTAACTCCACTTACTACTTGTAGCTTTATAGTCTTTATGTTTGTGTTGTTGTCTTGGCTAGATTAGAATATATTCATTTTTAGATGAGTTTATTACTCACATGCACATGGTTGCAGATGTAATTGTAGGGTACTTTCACACCCTGATCTGTTTCACCTGTTGTTGTGCTTGTCTCCACCCCCCTCCAGGTGTCACATCATTATCCCCAGTGCATTTATACCTGTGTTCTCTGTTTGTCTGTTGCCAGTTTGTCGGTTCTGACCTTTCTGCCTGTCCTGACCCTGAGCCTGCCTGCTGTTCTGTACCTTATTGACACTGACCTGGATTACGGACCTCTGCCTGCCTTTGACCTGTCTTTTGCCTGCCCCCTGTTTGGGTCAGTAAACATCTGTGACTCTGGCTGTCTGCATCTGGGTCTTATCCTCAGTTCTGATAGTACAAACTGGCCATGCCTGACCCAGCAGACTCAGACCAGCTCCACAATGCTGTCTCCCTGTAAGCAGCCACCTTTGGTAGACACAAAGAGTTACTGCAATGTCTTATGTAGGAACTCCACACCCTGGCAGAATGCCATGACCAGGGGGCGTGCCCATCCTCTTCAACAGCTTAAAGCTCTGCTTGGTAGATAGCTAGCACTCACGTGGCTTAATGTTAGCACCGTCATGAAAATTGGCATGAAGGAAGCCCTCACGTGGCTTAATGTTAGCACCGTCATGAAGATTGGCATGAAGGAAGCCCTCACGTGGCTTAATGTTAGCACCGTCATGAAAAGGGGCATGAAGGAAGCCCTCACGTGGCTTAATGTTAGCACTGTCATGAAAAGGGGCATGAAGAAAGCCCTACAATATTACATTTTTCTAAGTAGTGAAAATGCTTGGGAGCAGGCAATGTTGAAAAGTAACCTTGACATTTTGTACATTTCTTAAATGTAGTTTTGTTATTGACTAAAACAAGCACAAAACAAGAAAATTGCGTTTGAAAAAGGTTATGTTTTTGCTGTGAGCCAATTGGGTAACCAAGGTAACCACATGTTGTTTTCCCCAAAGGTGGGCAGGGCCTCAATGTTCTATTTAATACCGACGAGGCAACACCAATGCTCACATCACAACTGCCCTCAAATACGCATGCAGATTGTATCACGGTTGCCATGAAGACCAGACAGGGCAGAGGGAAACGTGATAAGAGGTTTCCCACACCACTGTCTGACAGGAAAAACAAGGCCCTATTTTGTCTCGGGAAGGTCACTACCATAGGCGGCCAGCAGAGAGTGCTAGGGCGCCACACTGCAGCAAAGCACTAATCTGAATCCGAGGCAGGCTAAAGAAGCCCAAACAAGCGTCAGCTCTATTTCCTGATGCCTCCTCCTGTTACCATAGTAACAGTGAGTGCAGCGGTGGTCTGGGCTTCAACATGGTAAATCATGTAATGTGGGAATCATGATTGTTCTTGTAATGCATTAGAGGGGGTTGTGGTGGTGCATTTGAAATGAAGCCTTGTCAGAGGCAAGGCTAAATGGCATAGGTTATATCTCATTTAACAGCCCTTAATGTTCCCTGGTAGACTACAAGAGAAGCACTCAAAATGGTACTGCATGTCCTGATGTCTGGATGAAAAGACACTTCACACACAACCTTATTGACACACATGTAGAGTGAAGAACACACACCTATAATATATCTAGGGACCAGACCTTTTCCTGACAACTGGCCAGGAGTTTCTTGGATCAGGTCACGTGGGCCTATTAAAAACATATGATGGTGTAACTGACTACCATCATACAGCGTCTTCCGTTAAGTTTGTATATTTTAGAAGTGTCTCCTTTTTTTTTTTTTTTTTTTTTTTTTTTTTACAGATGACAAGGGTCTTTAGCATCATAAACAATGAATCTGTCCTTCCTCCTGAAGTGTGCAATTGTTGGTTCCCTTCCCTTCGTGGACTTAGAAGGAAATAACTGGTGTAAGAATAACAGTGGAAACTCCCTCTAGCCCAATGTTTTAACATTTGTGGGGAGTTGTGTATGAGCGCACACATCAGGAGAAAGGACATATTATTGGGACGCACACAGTGAATAATCCTGGGAGCTTGGTGACCTAGTAAACCATGTGACCCTCCTGACCCCAGTAGAAAGAACACAGGTGTCATTAGTCCAACACAGGTGTCATTACGCTAACACAGGTGTCATTACCCCCTGTTTGATATGGCAGATAGACAGACAGAGAAGTATGGATGCCATAAGAAAGAGGCATTCGAGAACATAATATATAGTCTGAGGATGAATCTCTATTTCTGATGGACATTCATACTTAGACAACCATCCAGCATGCTGCACAAAGCAACTGTATGCTTGAATGCTAATTGGTGCCCTTCTTGTGACCTTACTGTTATCCTATGATTCTCACGATACCACAGCAGCTAAAGCTGATGAGCTCAGTTCAGTTAACAATTTTAGTAAATGTTTATAAAAGGGTAGCGTGTGTGTGTGTGCTTGCAAGATGGTGTGTATTTGTGAGTACGTACGTAAGTATGTGTGACACGTGCATTTGTGTGCGTATGTGTCTATATATGTATTTATATGTGTGTGTGTGTGTGTGTGTGTGTGTGTGTGTGCGCGCAAGAGTGTGTGTAAAGTGTGTGTGTACTGACCTGGGCCTAGCTTGGCCACAGCACACAGCAGGTCGTAGTTGATGACAGGCGTTGCGTCTTCGCTCTGGCCCCAGCCCACGGCCGGCGAGGCAGGGGGCGAGATGAGGAACTGTTTGACGGGCGCGGGAGGGGCCAGGTACGACTTGTCTATGTCCTCCCCAGAGTTCTGAACCTATAGAGGGGGAGAGAGGAGGAGAGGAGAGAGGGGGGCATGTCAGAACGGACCATGTTCATTTGGACACACAAATGGAAAATGTTAAAAACATTGCAATGCTGGAAACATTAAAGTAGAAAACATTAATGCTACGTTGTGCATTAATGAATACACCCCGGCTGCTGTTGTATAGGAAGCACACTGTGTTCTCTTCCTGTTGGCTCTTTATGTTGGAACACTATGTACTGGATCATATCTATATAATACACGCACTCGATGTAGGGATGGACAAGAGTAATCGAGTACTCGAACAGACGTCAAAGCTCGATTTTTAACCAGAGATCACATTTTTTTCATATACTGTTTAATTATTTGGTGGAATGTGCTTAGTGCCTGTCCGAATTTTTGTTGTTGTCTTGAAGACGATGTTAATTTGCTTTGACTCTAGTGTTCCATTTGTACATGTGCATTTGCAGGGCACAACAAAAAACAAAAACAAGCACAAGCATCAGACAGTTCTTCTCCCTACATTTCCTTTCCCCGCCATGTCTCATTCACTCAATTGCGTTCCGACCGCTCCCTCTACACACGTGTGCTGAGTGCGCACACAAGCTCCTGTTAGGCATACAGAGATAAATGCATCTAACTGATGGGATACTACACAAGCTACATTCCTTGCCAAATGACGACAGTTTCATCACAAATTCAAAATGGACTGGTTGATTGAAGTAGGAAAATATGTGTTCCAACAATGAGCTGCAGTTTTGGAATAATTGCTTCCCGTCTATTTTCAGCTTAGGCTACTTTGCCAACTGCTAGTGCCATTTCCAATTGGTTAGCCTAGGCTATAACCCATAGACAGGTTCCACACTGAAAATAAGCAAAAACTTTAGTTTGATAAAGACAGAGTGTATTTTTTATCAGAATCATTAAGCATAGGCCTACATAGGTAGTAATTCATCATCATGCCGTGTTCAATGTGGAATTGTGCATCCTTTTCGAAAATTCCAAAGAACAGGCAGAATAAACTAAATCGAACTGTAGACATATTTTGGTTTGTAACCCTGAAAAAAATGGTCTTTCAACTCACCAAACCGAGCCCTGTTTCAAATGATCACCCTGTGAGAATGACTGTTCCAGACGAGCGAGGTGCATATACCTTAGGACTAGCAACTTGTTGAATTTGGGGGAAAAAGTATGTTCTATTTTATTCTGTTATTTTACATCATGTTTTTTTGTTTTTTTTACTATAGAATAGGTTTGTCTTGACTGTGATAAGGCCTTGGAAAATAAGAGGTTCTTGTCTGCTCAATTAACAAAACAAGGTTATGCCATTGCACAGCCATAGGCTTCTACAATAGGTGGCAGCGTAGCCTAGTGGTTAGAGCATTGGACTAGTAACTGAAAGGTTGCATAGTTCAAATCCCTGAGCTGACAAGGTACAAATCTGTCATTCTGAACAAGGCAGTTAACCCGCTGTCATTGAAAGTAAGAATTTGTTCTTAACTGACTTGCCTAGTTAAATTTAAAAAATGAAGTGCCACTGCTGAGGTTACTGCCTTTTTGAAGATTGTGTTTCACTATACAATATAACCAGTTGATATTACGGTTTCAATAAATTAATCTTAAATGGCACTTGCTTTTTTTATTGGCTGAATATATATGGGGCAATTGAGCAACTAGGATTTGTTATCTGTAATGTTTATGATATGAGGCATTGTTGCATAAAAAAAAGTGAGTAAAAATGTCAAATGCCAATCCCTAACACCTTGGTTTGTAAGAGGTGCGTAACTGGCTGCAGGGAAGTCAGGCGCAGGAGAGCAGAACTGGGTAATAACCGGAGCAGTTTAATGATGCAAAACCAACGGCACCCAGAACAACAAAATATGGGTTGAAATAACCCATCGCAAACCAGTCTGAAGTGCACAAACACTTTACAACAAACAATTCCACACACAGACATGGGGGGAACAGAGGGTTATATACACGTCACGAAATGAGGGAATGTAAACCAGGTGTGTGGGAAAACAAGACAAAACAAATGGAAAATGAAAGGTGGATCGGCGATGGCTAGAAAACCGGTGACGTCGACCGCCGAACGCCGCCCGAACAAGGAGAGGAACTGACTTCGGCGGAAGTTGTGACATGGTTAGTCCCCTTAGCGGCCCACCCACGTAGAAAACACACTCAGAACAAACACATGCTGAGCACAACCAAGGATAGTAGTCATTAGCAGAACCCACTCCCTCACACACACACACACACACACAGAATACACACAAGGACGCACGCCCGACCACACACAGGCAAACACAAAACACACACTCACGCACAAACACAGAACACACTCGCGCACACATACACAATGCCTGTGGAGAGACATACAAAGACACACACACTTGCAACGACACAAGAGGGAAAACATTTGGAACTAATGACAACGCTGCAGAAAAACATCAGACTGAGGGACCTGAACCCATTGTGAGTGGAGGACGAGGTCAGGTCTAGCTCAGAGGCCACTACATTCTCAATGGGGAGAGTACAGTATAGAAATAGAGAAAGAAAGGCTGCACACAAATATGCGGCTCCCGAGTGCTTTGATTCAACCTGCACCACAAGGGTGTGTGTCTTGTATCTTGCATATGAAACATCTCTCTTGTGGAACCAGGGAAAATAAAGTACTTGGGAAAGTACTTAAATGGGAGCAGCTGCCAATGGCATGTGCCGGGCTCTATCTTCGTAGTACATTGCACTCCACATATAGGTCTTATCACAAAATCGGCGATAGCATCCGGAACTGTTTGGCCTACAAACTATTATGACCCCTCTATCGAAAGGGAAGACTCTCACGAACATGATGGTGGGCTCCGTTTTGCTCTATGACCCCTACAATCGAACAGTTTGGGCTACACATCAACATGATCCCTCTGTGGAAAGGTGACACTCTCTCGAATACGTACCTGTCAGTTGTTTTCCTAAAAAAAAGTGGTCTGAAGGTCCCCCGGTACAAGTTGAAAAGATGAATGGAAGTACACTACATGACCAAAAGTATGTGGACACCTGCTCGTCGAACATATTATTCCAAAATCATGGGCATTAATATGGAGTTGGTCCCCCTTTGCTGCTATAACAGCCTCCACTCTTCTGGGAAGGCTTTCCACTAGATGTTGGAACATTGCTGCGGGGACTTGCTTCCATTCAGCCACAAGAGCATTAGTGAGGTCAGGCACTGATGTTGGCCGATTAGCCCTGGCTCGCAGTCGGCGTTTCAATTCATCCCAAAGGTATTCGATAGGGTTGAGGTCAGGGCTCTGTGCAGGCCAGTCAAGTTCTTCCACACGATCTCGACAAACCATTTCTGTATGGACCTCGCTTTGTGCACAGGGACATCGTCATGCTGAAACAGGAAAGGGCCTTCCCCAAACTGCTGCCACAAAGTTGGAAGCACAGAATCGTCTAGAATGTCATTGTATGCTGTAGCATTAAGATTTACCATCACTGGAACTAAGGGGCCTAGCCCGAACCATGAAAAACGGCTGCAGACCATTATTCCACTTCCACCAAACTTTACAGTTGGCACTATGCATTCAGGCAGGTTGCGTTTTCCTGGCATCCGCCAAACCCAGATTTGTCCGTCATCCGGCGCCGAAACGAGATGGCCGCCTCGCTTCGCGTTCCTTGGAAAATATGCAGTATTTTGTTTTTTTATGTGTTATTTCTTACATCGGTACCCCAGGTAATCTTAGGTTTCATTACATACAGTCGGGAGGAACTACTGAATATACGATTAACGTCAACTCATCATCGTTCCTACCAGGAATATGACTTTCCCGAAACGGATCCAGTGTTTTGCCTTCCACCCAATACAATGGATCTGATCCCAGCCGGCGACCCTGTGCGACGCCGTAAAAGGGGCAAACGAGGCGGTCTCCTGGCCAGGCTTCGGAGACGGGCACATCGCGCTCCACTCCCTAGCATACTACTCGCCAATGTCCAGTCTCTTGACAATAAGGTTGATGAAATCCGAGCACGGGTAGCATTCCAGAGAGACATCAGGGATTGCAACGTGCTCTGCTTCACGGAAACATGGCTAACTCAAGAGACGCTAACGGAGTCGGTGCAGCCAGCTGGTTTCTTCATGCATCGCGCCGACAGAAACAAACATCTTTCTGGTAAGAAGAGGGGCGGGGGGGTATGCCTTATGATTAACGAGACGTGGTGTGATCATCATAACAACACACAGGAACTCAAGTCATTCTGTTCACCTGATCTAGAACTCCTCACAATAAAATGTCGACCGCATTATCTACCAAGGGAATTCTCTTCAATCATAATCACAGCCGTATATATTCCCCCCCAAGCAGACACATCGATGGCCCTGAACGAACTTTATCTGACTCTTTGTAAACTGGAAACCACACACCCTGAGGCTGCATTCATCGTAGCTGGGGATTTTAACAAGGCTAATCTAAAAACAAAACTCCCTAAATTCTATCAGCATATCGATTGTGCTACCAGGGCTGGAAAAACCCTAGATCATTGTTATACTAATTTCCGCGACGCATATAAGGCCCTCCCCCGCCCCCCTTTCGGAAAAGCTGACCACGACTCCATTTTGTTGATTCCAGCCTACAAACAGAAACTAAAACAACAAGCTCCCGCGCTCAGGTCTGTTCAACGCTGGTCCGACCAATCTGAATCCACGCTTCAAGACTGCTTCGATCACGCGGATTGGAATATGTTCCGCATTGCGTCCAACAACAATATTGACGAATATGCTGATTCGGTGAGCGAGTTCATTAGGAAGTGCATTGACGATGTCGTACCCACAGCAACGATTAAAACATTCCCAAACCAGAAACCGTGGATTGACGGCAGCATTCGCGTGAAACTGAAAGCGCGAACCACTGCTTTTAACCAGGGCAAGGTGACCGGAAGCATGACCGAATACAAACAGTGTAGCTATTCTCTCCGCAAGGCAATCAAACAGGCTAAGTCCCAGTACAGAGACAAAATCGAGTCGCAATTCAACAGCTCAGACACAAGAGGTATGTGGCAGGGTCTACAGTCAATCACGGATTACAAAAAGAAAACCAGTCCCGTCGCGGACCAGGATGTCTTGCTCCCAGACAGGCTAAACAACTTTTTTGCCCGCTTTGAGGACAATACAGTGCCACTGACACGGCCCCCTACCAAAACCTGCGGGCTCTCCTTCACTGCAGCCGAGGTGAGTAAAACATTTAAACGTGTTAACCCTCGCAAGGCTGCAGGCCCAGACGGCATTCCCAGCCGCGTCCTCAGAGCATGCGCAGACCAGCTGGCTGGTGTGTTTACGGACATATTCAATCAATCCTTATCCCAGTCTGCTGTTCCCACATGCTTCAAGAGGGCCACCATTGTTCCTGTTCCCAAGAAAGCTAAGGTAACTGAGCTAAACGACTACCGCCCCGTAGCACTCACTTCCGTCATCATGAAGTGCTTTGAGAGACTAGTCAAGGACCATATCACCTCCACCCTACCGGACACCCTAGACCCACTCCAATTTGCTTACCGACCCAATAGGTCCACAGACGACGCAATCGCAACCACACTGCACACTGCCCTAACCCATCTGGACAAGAGGAATACCCATGTGAGAATGCTGTTCATCGATTACAGCTCAGCATTTAACACCATAGTACCCTCCAAACTCGTCATCAAGCTCGAGACCCTGGGTCTCGACCCCGCCCTGTGCAACTGGGTCCTGGACTTCCTGACGGGCCGCCCCCAGGTGGTGAGGGTAGGTAACAACATCTCCACCCCGCTGATCCTCAACACTGGGGCCCCACAAGGGTGCGTTCTGAGCCCTCTCCTGTACTCCCTGTTCACCCACGACTGCGTGGCCATGCACGCCTCCAACTCAATCATCAAGTTTGCGGATGACACTACAGTGGTAGGCTTGATTACCAACAACGACGAGACGGCCTACAGGGAGGAGGTGAGGGCCCTCGGAGTGTGGTGTCAGGAAAATAACCTCACACTCAACGTCAACAAAACAAAGGAGATGATTGTGGACTTCAGGAAACAGCAGAGGGAGCACC
The DNA here is from genome assembly GCF_045679555.1 of Salvelinus alpinus. Taxonomy (NCBI): domain Eukaryota; kingdom Metazoa; phylum Chordata; class Actinopteri; order Salmoniformes; family Salmonidae; genus Salvelinus; species Salvelinus alpinus. The sequence goes on from NC_092094.1 coordinate 69,950,042, forward strand.
CCCCTATCCACATCGACGGGTCAGTAGTGGAGAAGGTGGAAAGTTTTAAGTTCCTCGGTGTACACATCACGGACAAACTGAATTGGTCCACCCACACAGACAGCGTCGTGAAGAAGGCGCAGCAGCGCCTCTTCAACCTCAGGAGGCTGAAGAAATTCGGCTTGTCACCAAAAGCACTCACAAACTTCTACAGATGCACAATCGAGAGCATCCTGTCGGGCTGTATCACCGCCTGGTACGGCAACTGCTCCGCCCACAACCGTAAGGCTCTCCAGAGGGTAGTGAGGTCTGCAGAACGCATCACCGGGGGCAAACTACCTGCCCTCCAGGACACCTACACCACCCGATGTCACAGGAAGGCCATAAAGATCATCAAGGACAACAACCACCCAAGCCACTGCCTGTTCACCCCGCTATCATCCAGAAGGCGAGGTCAGTACAGGTGCATCAAAGCAGGGACCGAGAGACTGAAAAACAGCTTCTATCTCAAGGCCATCAGACTGTTAAACAGCCACCACTAACATTTAGCGGCCGCTGCCAACATACTGACTCAACTCCAGCCACTTTAAAAATGGGAATTGATGGAAATTATGTAAAAATGTACCACTAGCCACTTTAAACAATGCCACTTAATATAATGTTTACATACCCTACATTACCCATCTCATATGTATATACTGTACTCTATATCATCTACTGCATCTTGCCATCTTTATGTAATACATGTACCACTAGCCACTTTAAACTATGCCCCTTTATGTTTACATACCCTACAGTACTCATCTCATATGTATATACCGTACTCTATACCATCTACTGCATCTTGCCTATGCCGTTCTGTACCACCACTCATTCATATATCTTTATGTACATATTCTTTATCCCTTTACACTTGTGTGTGTATAAGGTAGTAGTTGTGGAATTGTTAGGTTAGATTACTTGTTGGTTATTACTGCATTGTCGGAACTAGAAGCACAAGCATTTCGCTACACTCGCATTAACATCTGCTAACCATGTGTATGTGACTAATAAAATTTGATTTGATTTGATTTTGATTTGATTTTGACTGCCAGATGGTGAAACATGATTCATCACTCCAGACAGTGCGTTTCCACTGCTCCAGAGTCCAATGGTGGTGAGCATTACACCACTCCAGCCGACGCTTGGCATTGCGCATGGTGATCTTAGGCTTGTGTGCGGCCGCTCGGCCATGGAAACCCATTTCATTAAGTTACCAACGAACAGTTCTTGTGCTGAGTCACTGAGCTCTTCGGTGAGGCCATTCTACTGACAACTTTTGTCTATGGAGATTGCATGGCTGTGTGCTCAATTTTATACACCTGTCAGCAACGGCTGTGGCTGAAATAGCCAAATCCACTAATTTGAAGGGGTGTCCACATACTTTTGTATATATATTATATATATGGGGACTGTTTAGTGCCAGAAATATGGGGATAAATACAGTTGAAGTCGGAAGTTTACATACAACTTAGCCAAATACATTTAAACTCTGTTTTTCACAATTCCTGACATTCAATCCTAGTAAAAATTCCTTGTCTTAGGTCAGTTAGGATCATCACTTTATTTTAAGAATGTGAAATGTCAGAATAATAGTAGAGAGAATGATTTATTTCAGCTTTCATTTCTTTCATCACATTCCCAGTGGGTCAGAAGTTTACATACACTCAATTAGTATTTGGTAGCATTGCCTTTAAATTGTTTAACTTGGGTCAAATGTTTCGGGTAGCCTTCCACAAGCTTCCCACAATAAGTTGGGTGAATTTTGGCCCATTCCTCCTGACAGAGCTGGTGTAACTGAGTCAGGATTGTAGGCCTTCTTGCTCGCACACGCTTTTTCAGTTCTGCCCACAATCTATGGATTGAGGTCAGGGCATTGTGATGGCCACTCCAATACCTTCACTTTGTTGTCCTTAAGCCATTTTGCCACAACTTTGGAAGTATGCTTGGGGTCATTGTCCATTTGGAAGACCCATTTACGACCAAGACTTAACTTCCTGACTGATGTTGCTTCAATATATCCACATAATTTTCCTGCCTCATGATGCCATCTATTTTGTGAAGTGCACCAGTCCTGATCCTTGGTATGACCTTCTTAAAACAATTCCTTATAGCATACCTCGGCTTAGACAGGGCTTATTCATATGGGTTAAATAGTGATCCTTTCTGACTACTATTTTGTTGTCACACAGTACCACATGCTGACATAGACCAATCAAGGGCCAGCAGGCTACGAGGAAACTCACCCCCTCATGCCATAGGTTGACTCTTAGGCCACATAGGTTGACTCTCTTACGGCCACTTTCACCATGATGCTTAGTGATTTTGGGGTGCCATTCCATTCAACAATATGGCGCGCTTCAAATTAAAATATTTCCAGCTTCACATGCCATCTGGAGTTTTCCATAGGAATACGTGGATGACATCACTATCTACTGGTTTTAATGTCTATGCTCTAGCCTAATTTATACCTGGTGCTAACAAGTGTCCTTTTGTCCTGATTTTGTCCTCATTCTGATATTGTCCCCCACATTTTCTGAAACATGTCTACACATTAAAATGTGTTTCATATCCGTCCACTGTCTTTTTAAATTTTATTTTATTTTATTTCACCTTTATTTAACCAGGTAAGCTAGTTGAGAACAAGTTCTCATTTACAACTGCAACCTGGCCAAGATAAAGCAAAGCAGTGCAACACAAATAACAACACAGAGTTACACGTGGAATAAACAAGCGTACAGTCAATAACACAATAGAAAAAAAAGAAAGTCTATATACAGTGTGTGCAAATGGCATGAGGAGGTAAGGCAATAAATAGGCAATAGTAGCAAAGTAATTACAATTTAGCAGATTAACACTGGAGTGATAGATGAGCAGATGATGATGAGCAGATGATGGTGTGTAAGTAGTGATACTGGTGTGCAAAAGAGCAGCAAAGTAAATAAAAACAATATGGGGATGAGGTAGGTAGATTGGGTGGGCGTTTTACAGATGGACTATGTACAGCTGCAGCGATCGGTTAGCTGCTCAGATAGCTGATGTTTAAAGTTAGTGAGGGAAATGTAAGTCTCCAGCTTCAGCGATTTTTGCAATTCGTTCCAGTCACTGGCAGCAGAGAACTGGAAGGAAAGGCGGCCAAAGGAGGTGTTGACTTTGGGGATGACAAGTGAGATATACCTGCTGGAGCGCGTGCTAGGGGTGGGTGTTGTTACCGTGACCAGTGAGCTGAGATAAGGCGGAGCTTTACCTAGCTTAGACTTATAGATGACCTGGAGCCAGTGGGTCTGGCGATGAATATGTAGCGAGGGCCAGCCGACTAGAGCATACAGGTCGCAGTGGTGGGTGGTATAAGGCGCTTTGGTAACAAAACGGATGGCACTGTGATAGACTACATCCAATTTGCTGAGTAGAGTATTGGAAGCTATTTTGTAGATGACATCGCCGAAGTCAAGGATCGGTAGGATAGTCAGTTTTACTAGGGTACGAATGGCGGAATGAGTCGAGGCTTTGTTGCGGAATAGTGTCTGGATTGTGACCAGATTTCCTGGTCCCTCCCTGTATGCAAATTATTTCAAAAATAATATTTATTTATTTATTTTAAGATGCATATTGATGCATAAGTCAATGGTGCCACCTGTCAATGATTTTATAAGGTGGGATAATGATGATTTAAATGGTTTTACTGTCCTGATCCATCGACACATGTAAGATATCCAGACAAAATGCGTGCCTGACTACCTCCGGAAGTGGTCAGGAAGATCTGATCACAAACAGTTCACAATGTGTCTGTTAATCGTCTACACCTGTCTGAAAATGTGGGAACAATCAGAATGTGGAAAAGATCAGGACAAAGGCTGCATGTTAGAACCAGGTATAAACGGACCTTCTGTAACACCTGGGGTCGTGTTTATTAGGTACCAAATTGAAAAAGAAACACTGAAAAATGGACGGACTATGCAATCTAGACTTTAAAAACATTCATTTTAGTTTTCCATTGCAAAACAAACCTTAAACCAGGAAGAGTTCACTCACCTGGGCAAAGTAAAGCTCGAGCTGCTTCCCGTTGAACTCCGTCTCGTGGAGCTCGACACGAGCGCGGGCGGCCGCCTCCGGAGTGCTGAAACTGATGCGGACTCGCCTGAAGCTCTTGAACATCTGGAAGGACGTCTGCTCGTCATAGATCCTGAACAAGGCCTCAAACCGCTCCTGGGAGAGAAAGAAAAAAAAGTGCCCATTTTAGACTGGAGTTGATCATGCACCTGTCCTGAAATGTCACCATTAAGCATTTCAGGCATTTTTAGTAAGGTAGCATATCCCTACACTGCAGCATAGCTCTAGAGGTGTGTTCCCCCCTTACAGGGATTTGAGCATCTGGAAAGGTGTTATATAAATGCAATCAATTAATGTAATTATTATAAACTCTACATCCATAGATGCTGCTCCATGGCTGACCCTGTGCCTTGTGTGTGTGTGATACACGTGAATGTGTGCATTATGGGGAGGGTTAAGATTAGGCTGAAAACAAAAAGGGACAAAAGGGACAATATAGTATATATTCTATTAATTCATCAAAGGGAGCAGACAAACAGTGGGAGAGATGGGAGTAGTGAAAAGGGCGGGTGAATCAATTATTCAGCCATTTGAAACAGAATATGATCTTGTCATTTGAGCAATAGGGGACATAGGGGTGTCCTGTGTCATAGTTCCTCTCTTGTGGCCCATCCTCTGTTGTGGTAGCACTCTAGCGGCATCTGCTACGCGTATTGGATTTTCTGGACTGGCGGACATGTTGGATTGTGAAATTTGAGGTTTCCAACTTTCCAGGTCACCCTCCCCTGTTGTTCACTAAGCAGACTGGAAAAGGCAGACTTTTTGAAAAAATAATAGTGTATATCAGATATACACTGCTCAAAAAAATAAAGGGAACACTTAAACATCACAATGTAACTCCAAGTCAATCACACTTCTGTGAAATCAAACTTTATACAGTGCATTTGGAAAAGTATTCAGACCCCTTGATCTTTTCCACATTTTGTTACGCTACAGTCTTATTCTAAAATGAATTAAATTGTTGTTTCTTTCTCATCAACCTACACACATTACCTCATAAAGACAAAGCAAAAACAGGTTTGTATTTTTTTGTGCAAATGTATTAAAAATTAAAAACTATTCAGACCCTTTACTTAGTACTTTGTTGAAACACCTTTGGAAGTGATTACAGCCTTGAGTCTTCTTCGGTATGACGCTACAAGCTTGGCACACCTGTATTTGGGGAGTTTCTCCCATTCTTCTCTGCAGATCCTCTCAAGCTCTGTCAGGTTGGATGGGGAGCAGTGCTGCACAGCTATTTTCAAGTCTCTCCAGAGATGTTCGATCGGGTTCAAGTCCAGGCTCTGGCTGGACCACTCAAGGACATTCAGAGACTTGTCCCGAAGCCAATCCTGCGTTGTCTTGGCTGTGTACTTAGGGTCGTTGGTGAACCTTCGCCACAGTCTGAGGTCCTGAGGTTTTCATCAAGTCCCAGTCCCTGCCACTGAAAACCATCCCCAGAGCATGATGCTGCCACCACCATGCTTCACCTTAGGGATGGTGAGTCTTTCAGGTGCCTTTTGGCAAACTCCAAGCAGGCTGTCAAGTGCCTTTTACTGAGAAGTGGCTTCCGTCTGGCCACTCTATCATAAAGGCCTGATTGGTAGAGTACTGCAGAGATGGATGTCCTTCTGGAAGGTTCTCCCATCTCCACAGAGGAACTCTGGAGCTCTGTCATAGTGACCATCGAGTTCTTGGTCACCTCCTTGACCAAGGACCTTCTCCCCCGATTGCTCAGTTTGGCCGGGCAGCCAGCTCTTGGAAGAGTCTTAGTGGTTCCAAACTTCTTCCATTTAAGAATGATGGAAGCCACTGTGTTCTTGGTGACCTTCAATGCTGCAGACATTTTTTGGTACCCTTCCAGCAGATCTGTGCCTCCTGTCTCGGAGCTCTATGGGGCAATTCCTTCGACCCCAAGGCTTGGTTTTTGCTCTGACATGCATTGTCAACTGTGAGACCTTATATAGACAGGTGTGTGCCTTTCCAAATCATGTCCAATCAATTGAATTTACCACATGTGGACTCCAATCAAGTTGTAGAAACATCAAGGATAATCAATGGAAACAGGATTCACCTGAGCTCAATTTTGAGTCTCATAGCAAAGGGTCTGAATACTTACCTAAATAAGGGATTTCTGTTTTTTATTTTTAATACATTTGCAAAAATGTCAAAAACATGTTTTCGTTTCGTCATTATGGGGTATTGTGTGTAGATTGATGAGGGAAAAAAATATTTCATCCATTTTAGAATAAAGCTGTAACGTAACAAAATTTGGAAGAAGTCAAGGTGTCTGAATACTTTCTGAATGCACCGTAGCTTCGAAATCGTGACATTACGAACTTTTAAAGAAAATAAGCAGTTTCTTGACTCTATATACATTAATATACAGTACTAGTCAAAAGATTGCACACACCTACTCATTCAAGTATTTTTCTTTATTTTTTACTATTTTCTACATTGTAGAATAATAGTGAAGACATCAAAACTATGAAATAACACATATGGAATCATGCAGTAAACAAAAAAGTGTTAAACAAATCAAAATTATTATTTTTGGCCTTGATGACAGCTTTGCACACCCTTGGCATTCTCTCAACCAGCTTCACCTGGAATACTTTTCCAACAGTCTTGATGGAGTTCCCACATATGCTTAGCACTTGTTGGCTGCTTTTCTTTTACTCAATTTGGTTGATGTCGGGTGATTGTGGAGTGAGCTTGTGGCCACACAAGCTCACAAAACGGGACCACGAGTGCTAAAGTGCATAAAAATCATCTGTCCTTGGTTGCAACACTCACTAATGAGTTACAAACAGCCTCCGGAAGCTACGTCAGCACAATAAGTTTTCGTCGGGAGATCCATGAAATGGGTTTCTATGGCTGAGCAGCCTAAGCCTAAGATCACCATGCGCAATGCCAAGCGTCAGCTGGAGGGGTGTAAAGTTCACCGCAATTGGACTCAGCAGAGGAAACGTGTTCTCTGGAGTGATGAATCACGCTTCACCATCTGGTAGTCCGACGGACGAATCTGGGTTTGGCAGACGTCAGGAGAACACTACCTGCCCAAATGCATAGTGCCAACTGTAACGTTTGGTGGAGGAGGAATAATGGTCTGGGGCTGTTGTTCATGGTTCGGGCTAGTTCCAGTGATGGGAAATCTTAATGCCACAGCATACAATGACATTCTAGATGATTCTGTGCTTCCAACTTTGTGGCAACAGTTTGGGGAAGGCCCTTTCCTGTTTCAGCATGACAATGCCCCCATGCACAAAGCGAGGTCCATAGAGAAATGGTTTGTCAAGATCGGTGTGGAAGAACTTGACTGGCCTGCACAGAGCCCATACCTCAACCCTAATGAACACCCTTGGTATGAATTGGAACGCCGACTGCGAGCCATACCTAATCGCCCAACATCAATGCCCGACCTCACTAATGCTCTCGTGGCTGAATGGAAGCAAGTCTCCGCAGGATTGTTCCTAAATCTAGTGGAAAGCCTTCCCAGAAGGGTGGAGACTGTTATAGAAGCAAAGGGGGGACCAACTCCATATTAATGCCCATGATTTTGGAATTAGATGATAGATGAGCAGGTGTCCACATACTTTTGGTCATGTAGTGTGTATATATGCCCAAAAGTATGTGGACACCTGCTCGGCTGAAATAGCCGAATCCACTAATTTGAAGGGGTGTCCACATACTTTTGTATTTATAGTGTGTATATATACACTGGGTGTAGAAAACATTAAACACACCTGCTCTTTCCATGACATAGACTGACCAGGTGAATCCAGGTGAAAGCTATGATCCCTTATTGATGTCACCTGTTAAATCCACTTCCATCAGTGTAGATGAAGGGAAGGAGACAGGTTATAGAAGGATTTTTAAGCCTTGAGAATTGAGGCATGGATTGTGTATCTGTGCCATTCAGTGAGTGAATGGGCAAGACAAAAGATTTGAAGTGCCTTTGAACGGGTAATGGTAGTAGGTGCCATGTGCACCGGTTTGAGCGTGTCAAGAATTGCAACACTGATGGTTTTTCACGCTCAACAGTTTCCCGTATGTATCAAGAATGGTCCACCACCCAAAGGACATCCAGTCAACTTGACATAACTGTGGGAAGCATTGGAGTCAACACGGGCCAGCATCCTTGTGGAACGCTTTCGACACCTTGTAGTTCATGCACAAACTAATTGAGGCTGTTCTGAGGGCAAAAGGGGGTGCAACTTAATATTAGGGAGGTGTTCCTAATATTCTGTACACTCAGTGTATTTAAGGTATACACAGTGTTGGGGAGTAACGGATTACATGTCATCCGTGTACATGTAATCCGTTACATGTAAAGGATTACAAAAAACAGTAACTGTAATCCATTACGTTACCAGCTACAAATAATGTAATCAGATTATATACTTTTGAAAAATTTGATGACAAGTTAGAGACCACTATGATGACACATCAAACACATTTGGTGTATCGCGAGAAAAGAGAAGGAATAGGTTTTTGTAGGCTACAGTCCAGGCTATGTCTTCCAATGGTGCAACTGCTGTCGGCATCCAAAGATTATCCAAATTGAATAAACGCTCGAAGGTAAGGATGACAACAGTGGTGTAGTCTACGGCGATACGGATATGACTTTTTATTGATATTTACATAGCGCATTGATGTGAATCAAACTGCTGCTCTCTCATTTAGCTATTTGCGTCTTACGGATTGTGGTTGTTGTGGGTGGCTGTTCACAAATCTAAATGTGTATTTGAACTCAATAATGGTTGAATTCAAAAAGTTTAAGCTGCCTATCAATGATTGTTTTGAAACCAGTGTTAAGCTAGTAAAAAATGTGCTCTTGTAACAGCTGCATTGTGCGGATCCCAGCCTACGGAATAAAATTGGGGCTTTTACGGCTCAATCTAATTCATGCAGATTTTTTTTTTTTTCCAAAAGGCCTAAAGGACACATGCTCAAACTCGCACACTTTTGATAGACTTAAAGGGACAATCTGTAGTTGGTACATACATTTTTCATAAATTTTTGGACTTATTATATATATTAATTAAAAGATATAATTGAATTGTGTTATTATATGTAGTAGAAAGCAATGGGTTAGAAGAAGCTTACATAACCAACCCATAAAGTAAAATGTGACATCCATATATGGCCAGCTATGTAAACTATTGATTTATCCTGCAATAGATGTCGTTCAATTAATAACATACATGTTTGTCTTCTTCTAATGCCTCTTAAGGGTAAAGTAATCTAGAAGTAACTGAATGTAATCTGATTGTGTTACTGAGTTTGGATAATCCAAAATTTACGTTGCTGATTATAATTTTGGACAGGTAACTAGTAACTGTAACGGATTACATTTAGAAAGTAACCTACCCAACCCTGTGTTTACAGTATTATGATCAGAGCCATACATATGGCCCTTGGTCAGATGTGTGTCTGTCATATTTAGCAAAACAAAAAGCTTGTTGAGGGAGTTCCACTTTCATTCAGTGTCAACATTCAGAATGGTGGTATTAGTTTATGCCTAATATATATATAAATATACTGTATATATATATATATATATATATATATATATATATATCAGGGGTAACCATGGTGTTCCTCTGCCCATCCACTGCTGTGTTTGGTAAGGAAATTAGATTTCCCATCTGAATCCTTCTGGCCCTCCAGATGCTATCAAGGCTCTCCTCTCCCTATCTCCCAACCTCTCTCTTTTCTCCCTCCAACGCCCTCTTTTTCTCAATGTTCTCCCTCTCTCTCTCTCCATCCCTCTCTCTCTCTCTCTCCCTCTCCCCCTATCTCGCTGTCTCTCTCACTGCTTGGACAGAGTGACATTTTAGCTGTGAATTCAATTGATGGACTCTGTCGGGAGCCAGTAACTGGGAAGAGACCAGGGAAGGTGGAGGCTGGCTAGTCGATACAGGGGGCTTTCTCACAGCACGCTCCACAGACAGAGCATTCAAGGAGACTATTCTTTCTCTCTCATCAAACCTGTTTTTGAGAGAGGGAAGAAAGGTAGCCATGAAACTATAGGCATCATTTAAAAGGAACTGGTGCCGACTTCCTTTTGGTCGGCTCGGCTGTGCCATTTTGGGTTAGAGCAACTGTTATTGAATTCAGCTAAACAGAAAGGCTCTCAATCACATACATATCATAGTCTTCCGGACACAATTGATTGACTGAAGCATTTACTATCACACTAAATAATGATTACTCCTTCAAATGGAAATGCTAAAATACCAATAATATTGGTACTGGTACACGTACGTGTCAGACTTTACTATTGGTACAAGAGCATAAAAAAAAGGTATCGTCAAACACATACACGTTTGTACCACGTTGATATGGGGATACGGAAGTGTCAAGGTATGAGACACTGACAGTAACAGGTTGATAAAGAGCGTAAACTGTGGAAAAGTGAATAAGCTGCAATCCCCATGTGAATTTCCTTATCTGCTTTCCAGCCAGGGCTAGATTCACTATCGGGGCACATCTGATTGGTGTTTAACTCACCATACAAGGGCCTTTCCATTCATAAGCCAAGAAAATTGTTCAATTTATGTTTCTGTGTCTTGACTCCGCCCTTCAGTCTGTAGCCGTGCCAACCCCCTGACATAGGGACTACTTTTCCACTCAGCGCCTCTGTACTGAACGAGTAGTGGTGAACCCCCTGCAGTTAATTCTAGACTACCATCATCAACACCCATGACTACCACGTGGAAAACACACACACAAAAACATAATGGATATACCAAAGTCCTCCTGATGTTGAGCTGCCAGGAATTGGGTTGCATATCAAACCCTATTACAGTAGGCTACATTCATCCAGTACTTGAGTTATGGCTGTTTTGTGACCCCTGTCAGTTTCAGCTCTGTCACCAATCACCTGATATGCTGTGGTTAGCCTCGTCGCGAACCAGGATTCCCTAAAACGGGAAAACAGGATTCCCTAAAAAAGTACTCGTTACATGTTTAATACTTAGCAGGACAGGAAAATGGTCTAATTCACACACTTATCAAGAGAACATCCCTGGTCATCCCAACTGCCTCTGATCTGGCAGACTCACTAAACACCAATGCTTCGTTTGTAAATTATGTCTCAGTTGTTGGAGTGTGCCCATGGCTATCTGTAAAAAAAAAAAAAAAAGAAATCGGTCTGGTTTGCTTAAAATAACACATTTCTTTATGATTTATACTTCTACTTTTGACACTTAAGTACATTCAAAACCAAATACTTTTAGACTTTTACTCATGTAGTATTTTACTGGGTGACTTTCACTTTTACTTGAGTCATTTTCTTTTAAGGTATCTTTACTTTTACTCAAGTGTGAAAATTGGGTACTTTTCCCACCACTGCGCCTCACAATACGTCAAACAAATCAAATGTCTTGCTTGGGCGAAGCTCCAAAGGTGCTCACCAGAAGAGCGCCGTAGGAGCACCAGCGTGTGAGGACAGAAAATGTCAACATAACAAGCCCTGGTGACAAAACATTTTAGAATGTTTGCAGCACACTGGTTTTCACAGCATTTCTCTGTCATTTCGAGATTAGCTAAAGCTGCAGGAAAAGGGGAGAAATTGTCTTCAATGCTGGCCATATCAATATTTTTAAATGTTGACGTTTCTGATGTGATATTTGCCTGTAAAGGCTAGCATGAGGAACAAGAAGTAGCTAGCCACAATGAGGTTCGTTTTGAGAAGTCAGCTAACCTTGTAAGCTACCTAGGTATAACTAGCTAACTACTAGCTACACCACAAGACCAAACGTATGTGGATACCTGCTCGTCAAACATCTCATTCCAAAATCATGGGTATTAATATGGAGTTGGTGTCCCCTTTGCTGCTATAACAGCCTTCAATCTTCTGGGAAGGTTTTCCACTAGATGTTGGAACATTGCTGTGGAGACTTGCTTCGACTCAGCCACAAGCGCATTCGTGAGGTCGGGCCACTGATGTTGGGCGATTAGGCCTGGCTCACATTCGGCGTTCCAATGAATCCTAAAGGTGTTCAATGGGGTTGAGGTCAGGGCTCTGTGCAGGCCACTCGCACACAGACACCAAGCCCCTCCCCCTGCCACTCACAACGACGAAAGATAACTTCTTCCTCTCTGACAACAAGCAGTTTAAACTCGCTACAGACGAGAACTTAACCTTTCTAACGACACCCTTTTTATGTCTCAACTCCCAAAATGTAGAATAGAGCAGACACTACTAGAACGAGAGTATCAATGAACATGATTGTGGAAAATGGATGCTCAGTTTGTCTCGTACCGCGTACCGCTAGCAGCATTTTAGCCACAGACTGTCATGTTCTGTCTGTGTTTTATACATGTACAATGAGCATACACATCTTTTATTTACATCAGGAATAGGCAACTTGTTCTCATTCTAAGAAATAAGTGTCTTCTTAAGCTGCAAAAATGGATTCACAAGAGTGCCAATCAAATAAAAGAGATTGAAGATCTTACAACTAGCCAAAAAGGACATGTTCATTTGAGAATACCACACAGAAACATTAGAGAAAGAACCCCCTCCCCTCTTTATTAAAGGATTGAGATATGTGATTAATCAACATTGACATTACTTCATTTTGAATAATAGTTCAACAATTAAAACAAGTTTAAACACTTAAATCAAATCAAATCAAATGTATTTATATAGCCCTTCGTACATCAGCTGATATCTCAAAGTGCTGTACAGAAACCCAGCCTAAAACCCCAAACGGCAAGCAATGCAACTTAACAACTTAACTTCAAAGAATCAACACTTCATCACTTCAAAGTGTACAAATAAGCTAACTCGTATGTAAAGATTAGACATCTTAGTCTAAACAACAATATATAATTGAGTAGTAACAAGTAGGCTTTTATTACTAAAGCATCATTTCTGGTTAACAAAAAAAACTCCATATGTGGCCAACCTTGCTCCACTGATCCCTGATCTACTGGGTGAGAACTTATATTCCAGCCCAGCAATAGCACACTTGATTATCAACTCATTAGATTTGATAACTTGAATCAGGTATGTTATTGCTGGGCTGAAGCAGAACCCTGCACATCTAGCAGACATCCAGCATGGTTGGCTTGCTCCAATTGTAATAGGTTCATACATTGTTTGTGATGTATTTAACTGTATTTTTGTATACAACATTTGCCTACACGTATAACCCATGGCATATAGGACATACCCTTAGTATCTTGGGACATTCATTGGGACCTCTTTTTTCATCTGCAAACAGGCTTTCACAGCTTAACATATCCGAGGACTGAAAACCTCACAAAGAAACATACTTCATTATACTCAAATTAGACAGCACTGAATATTATGTTGCTCTGTCCTCAAAGTTTTCCCCTCTAGGGACTGGAACTGGAGAATCTTTTCATAATGTCCTCCCACAAAATTACCTGCACTATCCAGTAGCCTACACTCTCTCTTTACAGACAGCTGGAGCTGCAATTTCAGCCTCTTCCATGGCTGTTATCTACAAATGCATTTGAAGATGGTGTTTTTAATTTACAGCAAGACAGCTAGATAGCTAGCTGATGATATTTAATTCATTTAGCTGAACAGTGTGTTTTAAGTTAGCAGCTCAGTTGAGTCAGCCTTCAAAGTGGCCTACTGTAGCCTGCTAGCTGGCTAATAATAAATGGTTTGTTTTACATAAAACAAATGTATTTACTTACTTGAATAGGTTCCCCTACTACCTCTGTTTTTTGGGTCCTTACAAAAACAAAATAATTGGCAATCGTCACAATATTTCTGGTGATAGCAAAGCCAGCAGCCATGTGGACGAATGGCGACAAAGAAAAAAGTGTTTGTCACCAGAGTGGTTTAGAAAGTGTTGTGATGTTTGACTTTACCAGCTTAATCCACTTTTAATTTCAATAAATATAAATCGCAGACTGTCAGCCACGCTTGATAACTAGCACTTGAAACTAGCATAGGCAACCACTACCCAGACGGAAAACAGTGACACACATCACCCCATCTATGACCCAACAACTGTGTTCAACTCCTCAGTTCACAGTTCCATCTTACCTCACTGTAAGACTGGTGATCACATAATATTGTTATGGCTGTGCCTGTGAGTCAATCTCTCCCAGTGGTAGTCAAATATAAATAGATGAAACTCAAGCTAAATATTGCATAATGCAGCGCCACTCAAAAGCTGTCATGGTAGAGTGGGCCAGGAATTGCGTGTTTGCGTGGGCAGCACTTTCACAGACAACCTTTCCCAGCCAATGACAACACTAATTTCAATTCCACTTCCTGGACCACACAAATATTATACATCCTTCCAGCCAATGACAACACTCATTTCAATTCTACATCCTGGACCACACAGACTTTGATACATCCTTCCAGTACCAGTCCTAGCCCTTAGCAGCCACACACAGTAGTTCCATAGCAACAAAACATATCTCCTACAAAATATATGTGATATTGGCAAGAGGATAGTCACTTGGCAGGCGACTCGACAAAACTGCCACTCAATGTGGGACTTGAATCCTCTAAACCTGACTCCTTGGCACTGTTTGAGATGAAACTCAAAGTTACCCCGGTTCTCTGAGAATATGATTGCGATGTCTCACTATGGTATCGCTGGATAGGCGGATCACTACGGAATAACCAATCACACAACATCTGTCGGAGACGGACAGGTTGAGTGGCGAATGAGGTGAGCCCCTCCCTCTTTATAAGGTGCCACTCAATACACCCTCTGGTCATTCTCAAGCATGTCTCTCTTCCTTGCGCTCTTGCGAGCATCTCACTCATATTCTCCGAGAATTGGGGTTACACAAGTCAACTTGGGTTCTCTTTCAAATACTCGTTCCCATGTCTCACTGTGGGATTTGGCCAACTCCGTATCGCAGACAAGCTCTTCGAAGCCAGGGTCCAACATCATCACGCCTCAGAGGCTCTGATACTGGAGGTCAGAGGCCATGATACTGACTGCCAAAGAAGGTGCAGTCACCTCCAGTTGAAAAAAACTCAAATGTATGCGGGGTGGCCCAACATGCCACATCACAAATCTCCTGTACAGAGATGCCTTTGAAAAGTGCCCAAGAGGTAGCCATACCTCTAGTGAAATGAGCCCTCAGGCCCTCCAGTGGCCTTGCTATTATAAGCCAGTATAATAGCCTCCACTATCCAACGGGATAGCCGTTGACGAGAGAGAGTGCCCAGGATAAGGAGTTGATCGCTCTTTCGCAATGTACTCGTTCTATCCAAGTAAATGCGCAAAGTGCGTACTGGACACAAACGGTGGAGACACTATTCCTCCAGTAGAAGAGAGGGGAGGCGCATGGAAGGCCAAAAGCTCTAAGGTGAGGAAATAATAAGTATTGCTGGAAGTAGGCAAACAGGCTGGGTTGGGTAACAAAGTCACCTTGGAAAACCTGGGGCAAACTGTCGGCACGAATGGTGGACTGACAGTGCATGCAGCTCACTCACTCGCTTTGCAGATGTAAGGGCAATCAGTAAAGCGGTTTTGATGGAGAGATTTTTCATCTCCACACTTTCCATTGGCTCGAAAGGCTGCTGTGAAATGGCCTCAGGCACAATAGATACAGTGGCTTGCGAAAGTATTCACCCCCTTGGCATTTTTCCTATTTTGTTGCCTTACAACCTGGAATTAAAATTGATTTTTGGGGGGGTTTGTATCATTTGATTTACACAACATGCCTACCACTTTGAAAATATAAAATATTTTTTATTGTGAAACAAATAAAGAAATAAGACAAAAAAACAGAAAACTTGAGCGTGCATAACTATTCACCCCCCCCAAAGTCAATACTTTGTAGAGACACCTTTTGCAGCAATTACAGCTGCAAGCCTCTTGGGGTATGTCTCTATAAGCCTGGCACATCTAGCCACTGGGATTTATGTCCATTCATCAGGGCAAAACTGCTCCAGCTCCTTCAAGTTGGATGGGTTCCGCTGGTGTACTGCAATCTTTAAATCATACCATAGATTCTCAATTGGATTGAGGTCTGGGCTTCGACTAGGCCATTCCAAGACAATTAAATATTTCCCGTTAAACCACTCGAGTGTTGCTTTAGCAGTATGCTTAGGGTCATTGTCCTGCTGGAAGGTGAACCTCCGTCCCAGTCTCAAATCTCTGGATCTGGATGACCAAATACAGGTTTCCCTAAAGAATTTCCGTGTATCTAGTGCAATCCATCATTCCTTCAATTCTGACCAGTTTCCCAGTCCTTGCCGATGAAAAACATCCCCACAGCATGATGCTGCCACCCCCATGCTTCACCGTGGGGATGGGGTTCTCGGGGTGATTAGAGGTGTTGGGTTTGTGCCAGACATAGCGTTTTCCTTGATGGCCAAAAAGCTACATTTTAGTCTCTTCTGACCTGAGTACCTTCTTCCATATGTTTGGGGAGTCTCCCACATGCCTTTTGGCAAACACAAAACGTGTTTGCTTATTTCTTTCTTTAAGCAATTGCTTTTTTCTGGCCACTCTTCCGTAAAGCCCAGCTCTGTGGAGTGTACAGCTTAAAGTGGTCCTATGGACAGATACTCCAATCTCTGCTGTGGAGCTTCCCAGCTCCTTCAGGGTTATCTTTGGTCTCTTTGTTGCATCTCTGATTAATGCCCTCCTTGCCTGGTCCGTGAGTTTTGGTGGGCGGCCCTCTCTTGGCAGGTTTGTTTTGATGCCATATTCTTTCAATTTTTTAATAACGGATTTAATAGTGCTCCGTGGGATGTTCAAAGATATTTTTTTATAACCCAACCCTGATCTTTACTTCTCCACAACTGTGTCCCTGACCTGTTTGGAGAGCCCCTAGGTCATCATGGTGCCGCTTGCTTGGTGGTGCCCCTTGCTTAGTGGTGTTGCAGACTCTGGGGCCTTTCAGAACAGGTGTATATATACTGAGATCATGTGACACTTAGATTGCACACAGATGGACTTTATTTAACTAATTATGTGACTTCTGAAGGTAATTGGTTGCACCAGATCTTATTTAGGGGCTTCATAACCAAGGGAGTGGTCCATTACATGAAATTCAAATAAAAATCCATTTAAATTACAGGTTGTAATGCAACAAAATAGGAAAAATGCCAAGGGGGATGAATACTTTTGCAAGGCACTGTAGGTCCCAAGATGTGGCTAAAGGCTTGGAGGCTCCTTCATAAAGCAAGACAACAGGGGGGATGCCTCCCTATTGTGTTGTTGTTGAAGCCTATATGAAAGGCCGAGATAGCGGCTAAATAGACCTTTACAGTGGAGAAAGCCTTTGCTCTGTCCAGAAGATCCAGCAAAAAGCATAGGATCTCAAATGTAAAGCTTTGGTAAGGAATGATCACACCACTTCGCAAAAAACGCACCACTTGTTACCATACAGTGAGCGTATAGAAGGGGCTCTGGCACTCTGGATCCAGAAAGGGCACTCAGAATGGGGCGCTGCAGTTCACTATGAAGCCACCCATTTTCTAGATTCAGTAGCAAGTGGCGACTCAGCTCGCATACTAGAGCAGGAAATCTTCTCTCTATTATTAAGCAAATGGTCAATCAGAGCTATACCAGCAGCAGAGAGACATCTCGGCTTCTACTCCTGGTACTTCCTGGTTCCCCTGTAAACAGTTCCCCTCTCCACTTGTTTTTACCCCTTTTGAGTTTTTCAGAAGTAAGTTTTAATTTCTATAGTTGACTTCTGAAAAACTCAAAAGGGGGTAATGTCACGATCGTCGAAATAACATTCGGACCAAGGCGCAGCGTGATATGGGTTCCACATCTTTTTATTCGTGAAACACACAAAACAATTTTAAAAAAGGCAAACGATACGTGAAGCTATGCTATGCTCACGGGCAACTACACATAAACAAGATCCCACAAAACACAGTGGGGAAATGGCTGCCTAAATATGATCCCCAATCAGAGACAATGATAAACAACTGCCTCTGATTGGGAACCATACCAGGCCAACATAGAAATAAAACAACCTAGATTACCCACCCTAGTCACACCCCGACCTAACCAAAATAGAGAATAAAAAGTCTCTCTATGGTCAGGGCGTGACAGGTAAAAACAAATATGCGAGCAGAGTCATCACTTGCTACTGAATCCAGAATTCCGTTGAAAATGGGTGGCTTCATAGCAAACTGCAGTCTAAACCCCTTTGTAACTGTGTACAAGACCCAGGGCTGGACTGTGCATGTGCACTGTAATACTACTACTAGCCACCTACTCGCCAATGTCATAGGGTTCATCAAGCTTAATATCTTAGTGATGTATTACAACACACTTATGGAATCAAAGGCTCTGTGTTAAGTCTGAGTAGCCTGGTCCCAGATATGTTTGTTCTCTTGCCAACTCCATTGCTGTAGGCTGTCATTTTCAAGACAAAATAGTTTGGCATGAAAATGAGTGACAAGGAGTTGGCATGATCAGACTGGTACTCAAACATACATTTTTCATTTGCATTTTTGTCATTTAGCAGACACTCTTCTTCAGAGCGCCTTACTACAATCAAAGGCAATCTTATCCAGAGCAACTTCAAATATAATAATATATGCCATTTAGCGGACTTACCATCATGCAGGCATACATTTTACGTACGGGTGGTCCCGGGAATTGAACCGAAGGGCCATGCTCTACCAACTGAGCTAAAGAGGACTTGCATATTAGACCAGGCTCATGCTGTGATTATTTGACAAGTGTCATTTTGACTGTCAGTATAGCAAGCCTCAGAGCAGCGGTGGTGCCTGTACTGATAACTTAATTTCTCATCTGGGCTCTGATGTAACCTGAGGATTTGTTCTCTCATAAATAAGGGGTCATGTGGGCACGGGCAAAATAATGTGACAGGTAACGCACCTCGAACCCAATTGGAGCTGACGGACGACCGTGGGGCCTGTCAAGGAAGACTGACCGGGCCTTTTTAATCCAAGGTGTAGAACACACACACGCTAACACATAAGTACACACAAAACCACTCACTCGCTCGAGCACGCACGCACGCACGCGCACACACACACACAAACACACACCCCACTGAACCTCCTATCCACAGTAAGAGAGAAGCATGAAGACATGGTGGACAAAGGATGAGTATGAGGAAAACAGAACAAGCTGTTCTTGTTTTTGACTCTCTCAAAGGTGACTTTTTTATCAGAGATGGCCACTGTGGGCCCTGTTCCTCTAACTTCATGGAGGTAAGTTTGTGCAGAGAATTGGGGTACATTTTGTGTCACGAGATGAAGTAACGGGACAGAACAAGTAAGGCTGAATGACTGCTCAGATCATATGAATGTACTGTACATAAGTAAGTAAGTAGTCCTGCACAAGGCTTGGCTTGAGCGAGCCGCAACAGCTTTTAGGAGTAGGAGCCTGTAGGGCAGGTGGTGTCAAACCCGTTCCATGGAGGGCCTAGTGTCTGCTGATTTCTGACAGCAGGTGAGCCGAGTCCCTTACTAATTAGTGACCTTATTTCATCAATCAGTTACAAGGGATGAGCGAAAACCCTCAGACACTCCACGCTCCGTCGAATGAGCTTGACACGTGCTGTAGAGTGAGGCCAGCTTGATGTACAAGTACAGGACGCTAGTCTATCGCAGGGCCTTACCCCCAATCGAGCTCGTTACTGCTGAGTGCCAAGCAGAAACTCACCAGGTCCCATTTTTACAAGTCATTGGTATGACTCGGATGAGGATCAAACTCCCATCCTTCCAATCTCAGGGCGGACACTCTGACCACAAGGCCAATGAGTAATGAGTTGGTCTCCTACTCTATAATGGAGGGGGAATAGCCACAGAAAAAGCCAAGTCAGAGACAGACAAAAGGCTCTGTTACAATAGCCAATAGCCACACTAGAATATACCACTTAGTATGAAGCAATCCATTTGGCATCCATTCTAAGTAGTAGCCTATGGTAGTATGGACATTGGACATTGAAACGTGGCCAAAGTCTGGCTCCTCAAGAGCTCCAAGAGAAAAGATGGCCATTACCGCTTTACCCGCGCTCCTCCACTACCTCCCCATGTCACCTTTATGAAACACTCCAGGTTACTTCGGCTGGCCAATGAGCTGGCCCAAATTAGCCGAGAGAGAGAGAGAGAGAGAGACAGACAGACAGAGACAAGTGACACAATCCCATCTTTTAGCAGATTGCCCTGTGGGTAATGAGACGGTCATTTTCCTGATGGTAATGGAAAAGCTGTCATGGCTGTAACAACGGGACACCGCCTTGACTCACATTCATCAGCACCAAGATGACACAGATAGGAAGACAGGAAATTAAGTTAGAAATGGAATTTAAATTAGCTGTCTCTACGGTGTTAGTGTGGATGAGAGGGGAACACACATACACTCACTATGTGGCTGTATGCTGTGTTATGTAAAAGTATGATTGAGTTGGTTTAGATTAGCATGTGGCTCAGTGACGATTGGCCGGGCCCATACTGCTCTGCTAGCCGAGTAAACATACACACACATGTTTGTTTTACTATCCTTGTGTGGACCAAACAATTGATTCCCATTCAAAATCCTATTTTCTCTAACCCTAACCCATAACCTAACCCTAAACCTAACCTTAACCCCTAACTCTTAACTCTAACCCTAACCATATTTGTAACCCTAACCCCGAAACCTAAAATAGCCTTTTTTCTTGTGGGGACTGGCGAAATGTCCCCACTTGTCTGAGTTTTATTTGTTTTAATATCCTTGTGAGGACTTCTGGTCCCCACAAGGATAGTAAAACCAAAAAAACACACACACACACACACACACACACACACACACACACACACACACACACACACACACACACACACACACACACACACACACACACACACACACACACACACACACACACACAGATGCAGCAGTCAAACCAGGATAATACAGAAACAGCAGGGCTGCACTGGATTCTGTAAACATAAAAGTATATAGCAAAGTTCAAGCAGTAATTTTCCCTACTGCTTGAATATATATATAAAAATGTAAAAATAGGTAGTCATCTGTATTAAAGCCTCAGACATTTAATATTTGCAAGGTCAACATAATGTTGACTAAATGTTTTCTGATGACATAAGCCTTGAACATGCTTTATCAGTGGAAATAAACTGATAGTTGTCATCTCACCATAACATTGCCTTGATCCTCCATGTCTGATAAATGCATGAGCGGCACTCGTCCAAGTAAAATCCTCTCGGCTAATGGGCCTACTGTCATTTTATAGATCACATGATGTGAGACATCGTAAAACACTTCCGCAGCTGCACACTCCATCGGCTGACATGTTGCGTTACATAATCTAGTTAAATCAGCAGGCAGGGGAGCGTTCAATAGCAAGAGGGTGGAGAGAGCAGTCGCTGGCTGTCGTCTACCAGTTTGGAACTTGTTTATAGCCTGGGTTGTTTTCATTAAGCACCAAATGGAAGAAAGCGGACTGAAACAGAGAGGGCCTACCTGAACATGTCCAATAAGAAACACTGGTTTTTAGTTTTCAGTTGCAAAACATTTTGCTACAGTGTGCCCTAATATGACCCTGGATATGACCCAAAAACCGATATCCGCCAAGTCAGCTGGTAATCAGAGCGTTCCCTTGAGGCAGGGCTTTATTTAAGGACAAACTGAAGAGACTCTCATCCACTGCGGGAGATTTGGGTGAAAACCAACAATCTAGGCCATGCCGCCCGGAAGGATTCAGTAAGGACTTTAAACTAAAAATAGAGTGTTCTGAAATAATTAAGGAAATCTATCTCTTAAGTGTGCCAACAATCTTTTTTAATTACAGTCCCCCTGTCGGCTGAGCTGGAGCCAATCAAAGCAGGTCAGGGGATGATGGGAGCAGTTGAGTGATCCACCTGTTATCTTTGTGTGTGCGGACACACACACACACACACACACACACACACACACACACACACACACACACACACACACACACACACACACACACACACACACACACACACACACACACACACACACACACTCTCACGCACGCATACAAACTACACTTCCTCAAGTCAGAGGAGATATCTCTAATCTCACCTACCAGACAATAAGGTGGCAGGAAAGGGTAGCTTTGAAAAAGTCTAGATTACAATTTCACGGTTCTAAAATAATGCGTGTCATAATGAATGATGTGAGTGTTTGTTTGGTGTTAGCACAATGTTATCCCCTGGTACTGGCTTGTAGAGCAGGGAGGAGGGTGTTAGTGCCCAGACTAACGCTTGTTTACTGTCTGAGTCTTCCAGTGGGAAGATTGACACACTGGGTGAGGCCTGAGGTTGGCGCCTCTGGGAACCACTAACCACAGACTAGTCTGGACAACTCCACCAGACGCTATAATTTACCTCAGAGTAATTTACCTCAGCATTTACCTCAGAGTGGATAGCTTTTCCCTCATGTGCTAATGCTACAGACTATAACAAACCAAAAACACACCTTAGCCTAGCAGCACTTAAGCCTTACCCAGTGAGCAAAATGAAGTTAAAAATACTTTTTGGGGCGTCTTTTCCAAACGTTAAAATCAAATTAATTTTTTGGTTCTGATTGAATATTGAAAATACATCGCTTCCCGACTTTTAAAGAACGTATTTTACGTTGGCCAAATTTCAACAGTACATACAATCATTTATTTCTACATGTCAATGCAGAAAACATTATATTCCTCCCATCAATGTTCCCTGTAATGTTTTGGGGCACAGAGCAAATGTTTGGGAGCGGAAACTTGAAAGTTGTGAGAATTTTGTTCAACTTCCGGCGCGTGTTTACAGTTAACACTGAGGCTTTACCCTTACAGTTGTAGACAGTAGCCAATAGGCTATTGTGGCTATTTGAGCATAATAGGCCTACCAACAAAACCAATGGAGCAAATCCCACAACATTTTCACATGGAAATAGCTTTGATTTCTATGATATAGCCTACAGTAGCCTATATGTGGTGTTCACTGCCTACATTGCATGCAGTGGCGATTTTAGCATGTAAATCAGTTAGCCACTGACTCCTTCCAAACCACTCATTGTTAAATGTACGATTTCCAACTTGTTGTATAATGTTTATTCCAATGGCCGAAGAGCACCGATACATTTTATCTATCATTTCTCTTAATTATTTCTCATCATATGACAAGGATTAAAATGGATTTGCCAGTAGATTGTTGACTTGATTCATGATGATGACTGCTAGCTAAGATCAATCCAATCAAAGCTACTGTAGATATAACGTGATTTGACATTTTATCTGTGGCCAATGACCTTGAGCCTTCTTGGATGGACACTTCCAATGTAACTCTATGGCAGCACCCAAGGGGCTAGAATTATCGAGGTCTCCCCTTAGACTTGGCAGTGACTAGTGTCCCCATGAGCGACAGAACACTGAGCCAATCACGGCGCAACGCTCCGTATTTTCTGCTGGCTTGCCCCACCACCACAGAAAGCACTGAGCTAGGCTGAAACACCTGCATTTTGGAGCTGCTTTACTCAAGAAAACAAAAAAGAGACCATGTTTGTACGAGGCTTTATTAACTCAATGATATATAATTTTTTACATTGTTTGCAAACTGATATGCGACACATATTAATACCAAAATAACATGCAAAACAGGCCCCCCCCCCCAAAAAAAAAAAATGTGGGGCCATGAATGACTGGTCGCCACTGATTGCATGAGACTTTTAAAAACTTTCTTATGTAGGGCTTGACATTAATTCATGATTTTTTACTTGGTCTGTAACACCATGTGCCACTGTACATTGCATTGTGTTGCATGATGCAAGAAACCACATTACAAAAGACAATGAATTATTATTACCATACAGAGAATTAGACAATGTAGACTACCCCTCTACCTATTAGCTTATTTGCATATTCTGTCTCAAAATACAACACTGCTCCTTTAACCTCTTGCACTTGTAGGAAGCAGTAACTCCCCATTGCTGACCAATACTTATCTATAACTGGGCTAATAACTCACTAACGAGCAAATAATATCAACAAATGTGCACACGCACAATTTGATCTGATCTGAAAAGTGCATTCAATCGTGGGTGACTGAAAGACAGCTCATGGGCCACCCCTGCCAATAGAATTCTACTCCGTTGCTCTGGCTCTGTCTACAGCAAAATCACATCCTCAATCTTGCAAAGTTAGATTTGTCTTGGTTTGTTGCATTGAAAAGGGGCTGATATCATGTTGATTCGATCACAGAAAAAAAGTTGATCTATGTAGTGCAAACTAATGGGGCGAACTCAGTAAAGTTCGAACTCTTGCGTCTCTGCGCAACATGGCATTTATTCTGTGCGGCAGTCCAGGAGGAGGTGGGCGCACCCGCGCAGCTTAGAGGAAAAGTTGCCTCCCATCTGTCACATGCACTTATGTAACTTTTTTTTAAGCTTTAAAACTAGCATTGATCATTTTCAAAGTTTTCAGACCCAAAAAATGTAATAAAAAAGAACACACAGCTACAATAACATTCTCAGCAACAGTTACAGAAAGGCTTTTGTTGCTCTGACTGTGATATGTGGTTGTTGATCCACTGACTGTAAGTCACTCTGAAAAATAACATCTGCCAAAAGCACAAAATGTCAAATGAAATGTAGAAAAAGAAATGTAAAAATACAACACTTGCAAAGCAAGCTGGGTATTATTTGAATGAGCTCCGCCCCCAAACAAGACCAAATTTGGTCAGTCCAGACCGGAAGTATTTGTTTCACAAGTTTGGACAACACATTACAGTACAGTAGAGTTTAGTTCAGTACAGTTTAGTTCAGTAGAGTACATTAGAGAACAGTACAGTAAAGTAGGGTACAGTACAATATGTGGTGTACTTTACTCTAATGTACTGTACTCTGTAACGTACTGTACTATACTCTACGTGACTATAATGTATTGAACTGTACTGTACTCTGCAGTGCTCTAATGTGCTGTCCAAACCTGTGATACATAGACATCTATGATTGGTTCAGATTTGGTCTGGACTGTTGCAAAATAAATGTACACATACATGTTGTTCCATAATTTCACCCACACCGCTCACACACGTGAAAGAGCGTCTGTGTAGCTAAGCGCTAAAATAGAACATGGATCAGGAAGATACAAACCCACGTGGATGCTTGAAAGATGAATTAATAACTAAAAACAAATTAGATTTTCCTTTTTATCTGTGGATTAATCGTCGGCATAGAGAAACCCACGATTTTGTACGACTCCCAAGTCAAAATTCTACAAAGAACCAGCTAAAAAGAGGACCATATGAATGTCAGGTAAAATAACAAACCAATGTTCATCTCCCAGGCCAAACTAGCTAGCAACAGATAGCTAGCTACTTAAATGTCCATGAATGTTTCATGTGTGTTTCGACCTGCCGCCAAATTAATGTTTTTTGTATTTTAACCTGAGTGTCATGATCGCGTCTGGTGCGTGTGGCCAGTATAGTCAGCATGTTAGTCTAGCCTTCAGCACTACAAAACAACAATGCACCAAAACAACTCATGACAAATGGCAGTAAGGCTACCTAGAGCCTCATATGCTAATGCTTCAGACCTAGCTGCACTATGCTCTTAGCCTAGCCTTCAGCGCTGCAAAGCGGGCAACAAAAAGCAGCCAAAACGGTCATGCAATTGCTGTGGGATCAATACGGAAGTGGGAACAGTATCCAGTGTTGCCAACCATTTTTCAGTGAGATCCGCTATTGGCCCCTTGATTTTGTCGCTAGAAATCGCTAGATTACGCTTTGCTGTTGCCGTGACAACGTCACTGCACCAATTTGCCTTGCTGCTGCAGTCCCCGAACAGCGTTTTCGCCCCCTTCTCCCGCCGCACACCCCCTCCCCCTGTGCTTCTCTGCCTGTGTGTGCCGTTGCTGAGACTTCTGTTGCACAAACAGCTTCTCCCACTCTAGTTTGAGGCAGAATTTAGTGGGAAAATTCACTAAATGCTATCAAAACCATAGAAACCCTCTGTGTCATAACTCCGCAAAGGCAGCCTGAAAAGTAGCTACATTTGTCGCTAGAATCTTTTACCAATAAAAGTAATTGGAGGGGTATGAAAACTCCCTAAATATAGCAACAAAGTTGTTAAATTGGAAACACTGATGGTATTGACGGGCGAGACGTAACGGCCTCTGAGGACTCGCTCCGTACTTCATAGATTGAAATCAGTTTATAGCTGTGGGGAGAAATTAATCCTATTACCAATCTGTCATTTGGGTATTTCACTGTGGAAGACAATTTCTTTCATAATCTTCATCATCAATATCCTTCCCAAACTTCCAATGGTTGACATAACCCTGACAACATCCTCCAGAAGATGCTGTGATGGCGGGTCACTCACCTTACGCCTCAGCAGCGAATGTAATGAAGCTCTCTCCCTCGCGTGTCGCTTTGTGTGTCACCTTGGTTGTGAGCTAGGCCTAGTAATGGCCTGATCTGAAGATTTGTGCCGTCTCTTTTTAATGCGGTAATTCAGGACTATGGAGCGCTGTAGAGGTTATTTAACTGACAGACTGACAGACGACTGTATCCAGTATCCATATCCTCGGCTACAACATTAACGCCTACAGTAAGCCATCGTTCACTTGATATTATTTGAAGTATTGCACCAATCATGATGGTAGGACTCCAACTACACAAATTGAATAACTCCGTTGAGCTTACAAGGGCCCTTGCTAGCGGAGAGACTCAAAATATGAACATTTTCATAAATATAAATAGAATATAAATTTTTGTTTTTAATGGAGCTGTTTCTATTGGCATACTGTGTGATGTAAAGGCACTGATGCCTTATCCAAATGAAAGCTCTGAAACGTTAATTTCAGATGATGCTTTTACATGGCAACAAAGTGGTAGCCATGAATAAAACATCAAGTTACTAGACTTCATGTCATCCTGCCATTGATCCCCAAAAAATCTCCACTTCAGTGGATAAAAAGCTTTTTCTTTAGCCTTCACCTTATCATCTCACAACCCTGTTGTCTTGGCTCTTGTATCCCGACACAACGCCAACGATAGGAGTCGGAGACAGACTTTTATTCTTTGCGTTTTTCTTCTACGTCACTCCAGCGGACATCGTCCTAACCTTTTACGTGACACCTGAGACCCAGAGTCTCTCTAAGGTTTCGGGGGAATGTGAGACGACCGTGGCCCAGATCGACATATCCACAGACTGAGAGCGGTGAACACCTGAGCCCCCTACTCTGGACTAGGCTATCAGAGTTATACACAGGTGCACCAGGGGCCTAGGCCTTGTCCACCTGCCAGGGCCAGATCTGGTTTCCCACCTGGACGGAACATAATACGGCCATCCGCTTCATCCACCACTCTTCCCCCTCTCCTATACCTGTTTGACTGACACACACGGTTTGTTATATATCTCTACTATAGCGATGCAAACCTCTACAGAGCTGTTTCAGAATAGTTATATCATCGAGCAAGTGCCTGCACTTCGTGAGGGCTTGCTGAGTCCAACCTTGCTAATAGGTTGCTGATTGTTTGAAATATGGATAGATTTTTTATCAATGCAGGTTTTTGAAGATGATACGATGACCTTACTAAAGCAAGCCAAACAGCAATCCAAATTTTCATGTTTTCAATCAAATATAATTTCATACATGACGTTTTGACACATCCACATTGAATATAGCATTGGTACGTGCTTGATAAATAGGCAAGAGGCCAAAACACAGACCTCAGCAAAAACATAGACCATACAGGAGTTCAAGTGAGCTGGCCAGGCATCAAAAAGATGTGGCTCCTCAAAGCTCTCCCCTGAGTTTCCAGGGCGGTAGTCAGAGGTACAAGTGACACAGACAGCTGCCATTGTTATGATGATAGGCTTGGGAACAGACAGGCAGACCACACATGCTGATGGAAAGAAAGTAGGGTTCTACAGGCCTGGGATTTAGTCTGGATGGATGGAGGTTTGCTGACAGAGGGAATATACAACAATTACCTTTTTCCATCCTGTCACTACTGTGAAAGAGAGAGAGCATGTGCATGTAATCCGATATAATGTATGTGGAGTGTGTTTGTGCATGTGTGTGAAGGTCACATAATGTGTTGTTTCTTTTTTCATTTGTTTTACATTTTAGTCATTTAGCAGACACTCTTATCCAGAGCAACTTACAGTAGTGAGTACATACATTTTTATAGTGGTCCCTCGTGGGAATCAAACCCACAACCCTGGAGTTGCAAGCGCCATGCTCTACCAACTGAGCCACACTATAAGGGGAAGTTATTTGTGACCCTCCACCTGGATTCAGTCCTACGTAGCAACATTTTTAATGGTGTTTTTTTACATTGGATAAAAGTAAAGACTAGAAAATAGTATATCATGCACTGCAGTTGAGGAACAATGGGAAAATAATTCTGCTTTGAAAGTTGATAAACTTGTAACCCCACTTTTGAGAAAATGACCCTTGAATGGTCCGGTACACCTACTGCAGAGCTCTTCATTGTCTCCACCCATTCAGCATCGTTCACACCCTCTTAAACCTTATCCCCCCATCTCTTTAAGGATTCACATGTGAGGCCACATGCTAAACAGAGTGTAGTGTAGTTAACAAGACTAAAAGTGGTAAAAGTAGTAGCCTACAAATAAGGTAAAACTCCAGGTAAAAATACACGTTATCTAGTCCTTAGCCTATATCCTAATCTGACTTTGGTGCAGGCCATGTTCTTCTTCACATTATCATTTCTGGTAAACACACACAATATCAAATTCACATTCACAGGATACACAAGGTGTAAACAGTACATTGAAATGGTTACTGATGAACGCTTCACGGCCATTTATCTCTGTTTTGTTTCAAGCTACATCTTGTTTGGCCAGCGTTGTGTCAAGTCACTCCGGGTCACACTGACCGTGGCGTGTGCAGAAAGTAGCCCATCACTACTTTTTCCAACTGATCTGTCGATAGCGCCTGCTAAATACAGGGCATCAATGTTGTTGAGAAAGTAGTAAAACTTTTGTAGTTCTCGATGGCTAACGTTATATCTTTCAAAAAAGCTGCGGTTGAAAGGACTATCAACACTTGCTGAGCAGCTCATGTTATAGACAGAAGCATGCTACATGGCAGACCAATCCACACTCATCTCCTGGCATGTCCAGCCCATCCATTGTGTCAGTAAATCATGGCTAGCGGGAAGGTTCCTGTCTTTTTCCGTGGCTAAACCAACTAGGCTCGTAATGTAACAATTTTATTTGTATTCCCAGATGGCATACAAGTTAGTTATTAAGGCACATGAAAGTGCACATGTTCCAGAATGCATTACTGCCAAAAAAAGCATTTTGATTAAAAAAAAGATGTTCAAATGCTTCTCCTGTATTTGTATTTATTAGGGATCCCCATTAGCTGCTGCCATATACAACATGTATAATACCACCATACAACAATATTACAATGTATGCGTGTGTCTGTACATTTGTGTGTGTCGCTTCACAGTCCCCGCTGTTCTATAAGGTATATTTTTACCTGTTTAAAAAAAATCTGATTCTACTGCTTGCATCAGTTACCTGATGTGGAAAAGAGTTCCATATAGAGTTCCATGTAGTCATGGCTCTATGTAGTACTGTGTGCCTCCCATAGTCTGTTCTGGACTTGGGGATTATGAAGAGACCTCTAGTGGCATGTCTTGTGGGGTATGCATGGGTGTCCGAGCTGTGTGCTAGTAGTTTAAAAAGACAGCTTGGTACATTCAGCTTGTCAACACTTCTTACAAAAACAAGTAGTGATGATGTCAATCTCTCTTCCACTTTTAGCCATGAGAGATTGACAAGCATATCATTAGTGTTAGATCTCCGTGTACTTTCAAGGGCCAGCCATGCTGCCCTTTTCTGAGCCAACTGCAAAGTCCCTCTTTGTGGCACCTGACCACACTACTGAACTTTAGTCTAGGTGCGACAAAACTAGGGCCTGTAGGACCTGCCTTGTTGATAGTGTTGTTAAGAAGGCAGAGCAGAGCTTTATTATGGACATACTTCTCCTCATCTTAGCTACTGTTGTATCAATATGTTTTGACCATGACAGTTTACAATACAGGGTTACTCCAAGCAGTTAAGTCACCTGAACTTTCTAAATTTTCACATCATTCATTACGAGATGTAGTTGAGGTTTAGGGTTTAGTGAATGATTTGTCCCAAATACAATGCTTTTAGTTTTGGAAATATTTAGGACTAACTTATACCTTGCCACCCATTCTGAAACTAACTGCAGCTCTTTGTTAAGTGTTGCAGTCATTTCAGTTGCTGTAGTAACTGACGTGTATAGTGTTGAGTCATCCACACTGGCATACACACTGGCTTTACTCAAAGTCGTTAGTAAGGGGCCTAAACAGTAAGGGGCCCAAACAGCTACCCTGGGGAATTCCTGATTCTACCTGGATTATGTTGGAGAGGCTTCCATTAAAGAACATCCTCTGTGTTTTGTTAGACAAGTAAATCTTTATCCACAATATAGCAGGGGGTGTAAAGCCATAACACAAGTTTTTCCAGCAGCAGACTATGATCGATAATGTCAAAAGCTGCACTGAAGTCTAACAAAGCATTTGTTTAAGTGCTGTGCTTGTTGAATGTCCTTCTCAATGAGAGTGCTGAAAGTCTGTTGTAATTTTGTTTACTATAAAATAGCATTGTATCTGGTCAAACACAGTTTTTCCAGAAGTTAACTAAGGGTTGGTAACAGGCTGATTGGTCGGCTATTTGAGCCAGTAAAGGGGGCTTTAATATTCTTGGGTAGCGGAATGACTTTTGCTTCCCTCCAGGCCTGAGGGCACACACTTTCTAATAGACTTAAATTGAAAGAAATGGCAAATAGGAGTGACAATATCGTCCGCTATTATCCTTAGTAATTTTCCACCCAGATTGTCATACCCCGGTGGGGGTATGACACATCCTGACTGATGGCAGCCCATTCTTGCATAATCAATGCTTGGAGTTTGTCAGAATTTGTGGGTTTTTGTTTGTCCACCCGCCTCTTGAGGATTGACCACAAGTTCTCAATGGGATTAAGGTCTGGGGAGTTTCCTGGCCAAAATTTGATCATATTACTCCAGTGCTAGCCTCCCTACACTGGCTACCTGTTAAGGCAAGGGCTGATTTCAAGGTTTTACTGCTAACCTACAAAGCATTACATGGGCTTGCTCCTACCTATCTTTCCGATTTGGTCCTGCCGTACATACCTACACACACGCTACGGTCACAAGAAGCAGGCTTCCTAATTGTCCCTAGAATTTCTAAGCAAACAGCTGGAGGCAGGGCTTTCTTCTATAGATCTCCATTTTTATGGAATGGTCTGCCTACCCATGTGAGAGACGCAGACTCGGTCTCAACTTTTAAGTCTTTACTGAAGACTCATCTCTTCAGTGGGTCGTATGATTGAGTGTAGTCTGGCCCAGGAGTCTGAAGGTGAACAGGAAAGGCTCTGGAGCAACGAACCGCCCTTGCTGTCTCTGCCTGGCCGGTTCCCCTCTCTCCACTGGGATTCTCTGCCTCGAACCCTATTACAGGGGCTGAGTCACTGGCTTACTGGTGCTCTTTCATGCCGTCCCTAGGAGGGGTGCGTCACTTGAGTGGGTTGAGTCACTGACGTGATCTTCCTGTCTGGGTTGGCGCCCCCCCTTGGGTTGTGCCGTGGCGGAGATCTTTGTGGGCTATACTCGGCCTTGTCTCAGGATGGTAAGTTGGTGGTTGAAGGTATTCCTCTAGTGGTGTGGGGGCTGTGCTTTGGCAAAGTGGGTGGGGTTATATCCTTCCTGTTTGGCCCTGTCCGGGGGTATCATCGGATGGGGCCACAGTGTCTCCTGACCCCTCCTGTCTCAGCCTCCAGTATTTATGCTGCAGTAGTTTGTGTCGGGGGGCTAGGGTCAGTTTGTTATATCTGGAGTACTTCTCCGGTCTTATCCGGTGTCCTGTGTGAATTTAAGTATGGTCTCTCTAATTCTCTCTTTCTCTCTTTCTTTCTCTCTCTCGGAGGACCTGAGCCCTAGGACCATGCCTCAGGACTACCTGGCATGATGACTCCTTGCTGTCCCCAGTCCACCTGGCCGTGTTGCTGCTCCAGTTTCAACTGTTCTGCCTGCGGCTATGGAACCCTGACCTGTTCACCGGACGTGCTACCTGTCCCAGACCTGCTGTGCGGTGGAGATACTCTTAATGATCGGCTATGAAATGCCAACTGACATTTACTCCTGAGGTGCTGACTTGCTGCACCCTCGACAACTACTGTGATTATTATTATTTGACCATGCTGGTCATTTATGAACATTTGAACATCTTGGCCATGTTCTGTTATAATCTCCACCCGGCACAGCCAGAAGAGGACTGGCCACCCCTCATAGCCCGGTTCCTCTCTAGGTTTCTTCCTAGGTTTTGGCCTTTCTAGGAAGTTTTTCCTAGCCACCGTGCTTCTACACCTGCATTGCTTGCTGTTTGGGGTTTTAGGCTGGGTTTCTGTACA
The DNA here is from genome assembly GCF_045679555.1 of Salvelinus alpinus. Classification (NCBI taxonomy): domain Eukaryota; kingdom Metazoa; phylum Chordata; class Actinopteri; order Salmoniformes; family Salmonidae; genus Salvelinus; species Salvelinus alpinus. The sequence goes on from NC_092094.1 coordinate 69,982,568, forward strand.
GCACTTTGCGATATCAGCTGATGTAAGAAGGGCTATATAAATAAATTTGATTTTGATTTGAGGTAACCACGGCTGACAGAGGAAGAACAATGATTCCAAGCACCACCCTCCTTTTGAAGCTTCCAGTCTGTTATTCGAACTCAATCAGCATGACAGAGTGATCTCCAGCCTTGTCCTCGTCAACACTCACACCTGTGTTAACGAGAGAATCACTGACATGATGTCAGCTGGTCCTTTTGTGGCAGAGCTGAAATGCAGTGGAAATGTTTTTTGGTGGGATTCAGTTAATTTGCATGGCAAAGAGGGACTTTGCAATTAATTGCAATTCATCTGATCACTCTTCATAACATTCTGGAGTATACGCAAATTGCCATCATTGCCATGAAAATGTATATTTGTGTCATTCTCAAAACTTTTGGCCACGACTGTAGTGTCAGCATTTGTTGCTTGCATGTCATGCCTAAGTTTTCTTATCTTGCCAATGAAAAAGTCATTAAAGTAGTTGGCAATATCAGTGGGTTTAGCGATCGATTTGTGATGAATAAGCCATCTGATTCAATGAATGATGGAGCCGAGTTTGCCTTTTTTTCCAAAATGTAATTTAAGGTGCCCAAAAGCCTTCTGTATCATTCTTTATATAATTTATGTTTGTTTCATAGTATAGTTTATTTTTATTTAGTTTAGTCACATGATTTCTTAATTTGCAGTACATTTGCCAATCGATTGGGCCAGAGTTATGTGATACCTTTTGCCTCATCCCTATCAAACATGCCATTTTTCAATTCCTCATCAATCCAAAGGGATTTAACAGCTTTTACAGTCATTTTTTTAATGGGAGCATGCTTATTAGTAACTGGAATAAGCAATTTCATAAACGTGTCAAGTGCAGCGTCTGGTTGCTCCTCATTACACACCACAGACCAGCAAATACTAAAGTTATTTTTTTTTATCTAACACAGCGGTTGCATTAAGAACCAGTGTATCTTTAATTATATATGCAACTTGTATTTTTCAGCAAAGTTTATGATGAGTTTTTCTGTTAGATTACGTGGCTGTCAAAAATTTCTCAGGACATTTTGGTGCTATTTGTGACCATGGCTGCAATGTAATACCCCGATTTGTAGCTATAAATATGCACATTTTCGAACAAAACATAAATGTATTGTATAACATGATGTCATAAGACTGTCATCTGATGAAGTTGTTCAAAGGTTAGTGATTAATTTTATCTCTATTTGTGGATTTTGTGAAAGCTATCTTTACGGTGAAAAAATGGCGTTGTGTTTTGGGCTATTGTGGTGAACTAACATAAATATATGTTGTGTTTTCGCTGTAAAACATTTAAAAAATCTGACATGTTGGCTGGATTCACAAGATGTTTATCTTTCATTTGCTGTATTGGACTTGTGATTTCATGAAATTATATTATATGATATCCCTGTGGCGCAAGGCTAGGCTATGCTAGTCAGCGTTTCTGATGAGGAGGATCCCGGATCCGGGAGGGGGGGTCGGTAGAGGTTAAAGCAAATTTCTGCAGCATTAGTAAAAATGTGATCAATACATGTTGATGATTTCATTCCTGTGCTATTTGTAACTACCATAGTAGGATGTTACAGTTTGAAGTTTTTTCTTGAGTGGGCAGCTTGATGAAAGCCAGCCAATATTTAAATAAACCAGAAAATATATTTCTCTGTTGATATCACATACATTATCAAGCATTTCACACATATTATCCAGATACTGTGAAGTAATAACGTCCGACATACACCTAGCTTCCTGAAATGGGTCACAAATGTTAGTAGTAAGAGTTCCTCTGTCCAGTGTCTGTGTTATTTTGCCCATCTTTCTTTTCTTTTTTACCCCCTTTTTCTCCCCAATTTCATGGTATCCAATTGTTAGTAGTTACCGTCTTGTCTCATCGCTACAACTCCCGTACGTGCTCGGGAGAGACAAAGGTCGAGAGCCATGCGTCCTCCGAAACACAACCCAACCCAACTGCTTCTTAACACAGTGCGCATCCAACCCGGAAGCCAGCCGCACCAATGTGTCAGAGGAAACACCGTACACCTAGCGACAGGAGTCGCTAGTGCGCGATGAGACAAGGATATCCCTACCGGCCAAACCCTCCCTAACCCGGACGACGCTAGGTTAATTGTGCGTCACCCCATGGAACTCCCGGTCGCGGCAGGCTGCGACAGAGCCTGAGCTCGAACCCAGAGTCTCTAGTGGCACAGCTAGCACTGCGATGCACTGCGCCACGCGGGAGGCCTATTTTGCCCATCTTAATCTTTTATTTTTATTCGCCAGTCTGAGAGATGTCTTTTTCTTTGCAACTCTGCCTAGAAGGCCAGCATCCCGGAGTCGCCTCTTCACTGTTGACGTTGAGACTGGTGTTTTGCTTGTGAGGCGTCTGTTTCTCAAACTAGACACTAATGTACTTGTCCTCTTGCTCAGTTGTGCACCGGGGCCTCCCACTCCTCTTTCTATTCTGGTTAGAGCCCGTTTGCGCTGTTCTGTGAAGGGAGTAGTACACAGCCTTGAAGGAGATCTTCAGTTTCTTGGCAATTTATCGCATGGAATAACCTTAATTTCTCAGGACAAGAATAGAATGAAGAGTTTCAGAAGAAAGACATTTGTTTCTGGCCATTTTGAACCTGTAATCAAACCCACAAATGCTGATGCTCCAGATACTCAACTAGTCTAAAGAAGGCCAGTTATATTGCTTCTTTAATCAGAACAACAGTTTTCAGCGGTACTAACATAATTGCAAAAGGGGTTTTCTAATGATCAATTAGCTTTTTAAAATGATAAACTTGGATTAGCTAACACCACGTGCCATTGGAACACAAGCGTGATGGTTGGTGATAATGAGCCTCTGTACACCTATGTAGATATTCCATTAAAAATCTGCCGTTTCCAGCTACAATAGTAATTTACAACATTAACAATGTCTTCACTGTATTTCTGATCAATTTGATGTTAATTTAAATGGACAAAAATTCTGCTTTCCTTTCAAAAACAAGGACATTTCGAAGTGACCCCAAACGTTTGAACGGTAGTGTACATTTATATTTAGTTCATTTAGCAAACCCTTTTATCACACCATAGTGTCATCAGACTTTTGATACCAATGCAGGGTGAAAGTGAGCCACAAAATGTGAACTGCTATAATAAAAAAAAATGGTATAGAAATTACAGCTCTCGAAGGTATCTTGTTACAAAATACATTGGAGTGTATTTCAGCCCAATGTAATTCAAGTTACAAAATACTCAGAAGTAATTTAAATACATATTTTAAATACATTGTAACAGAATTACTGCCCATCTGCATGTGTGTGTGTTTGTACTTTCTATGTTCATTTGTGTGCGCGTGTGTGCATGTATGTACGTGTCTATGCTGTCTAACACGAGAGAGCCTGTTCATGTAGCTCATTCCTGTGATCTTCACATTTAATCCGCTGATGTTGCTCTATATTCTCCAGGTAACAGTGTTACAAACCACCACACAGACTAATGCATCAGCTATCGCAAGTCCTATAGCGCCTGCTAAGGCCAGCCATATACTTAAACTAACCCTGTAAGCACCAGTTAGCGTCACTGGCATAAAAACACCGGGCTCAGCACTAAATTAACTAGCCTGGTCCCAGATCTGTTTGCGATGGCATGACAATAACCATAGGCGTTACAGATCAGGGACCAGGCTATCAATTGGCATTACTAACCTAAAACCACAGGTTCAGCCTATACTATTAAGAAAAGACCCAACCAGTCCTTCTGACTGACTAATCCTAGACCAGTGGCAATCGGAAAAACATAGTATAATCATCTCGAAACAGACTGCAAGCTAAAAGCTAGCTCTGGTCCAGAGCGTTATTGCATGTTCCTCCACAAACACTGTTAGTAGAGGAACGCACCGCCTGGACCAGAGCTAGATATACGCTTAGTAGGATATTGTAGGTAGCAATTCCTTCAGATTTCATAGCCTGCATGGCAGATTCAGAACAGTATCAGTTCTAGGTTGGCTATGAACCACACGTCCAGATGGCCAGCATAGTATCATACACAACCAGACACTGTATCAGTATTAACCAGCAACAATATCATCACACACTGTCTCTCAATTCCTACACTGGCTCCTTGGCTCAAGACAAGACACCTCGACAAGATAGCCTACCCAGCTAACACATTTTTATTCCCAGAACGTAAATGGGAAAGTTGTTTTTCGAATAACCAAAGGAGAACCTTTCGGAAACGTCACAGGAATGTTTTGTGCTAGCTGTCTCAACGTAGGCTTTGATCTGAAGCCATTCTTCTGATTATTGTGATTTTGCTATTGTACATGTCTGTAGGCTTATGTAGCCAAATTGTATCTATGATCGTATGCTATTCATTTATGTTTTTTGTATGCTATTTTAATATATGAGAATTAACTAATGATATCAGGCTACACCCGGCCATGATTACAGACACCTGTGTGTGTCTTTTGACACTATATAAATGAGTCATCCCGCAGTGTTTGTCATTATACCCTGATGAAGACAGCTTGTCTGTCGAAATGTTGGACAGAAATATTTTTGCATCTCAGCTCCTAGAGTGTGCGGCTCTCCTTTATTTTTATAAGTGTTCCACTCCGCTAGCCAGCACCTCGCCTAAATAGGTGTGCGTTTCTTCCGCCTCTAGATCGTGCTAGCTGGGTAACATTTAAATCTCAGCTATAGCTTCAAACTCCATGCTATAATATTTATGTTATTGACTGTCAATCCAGTCCACGGTTCACCACAGCCTATATTAGTTCAGTTTACCCAGACTAACAGCGGTAAAGCAGAGGGATATTATCAGGCATCTATCACTTTAGATCAGTGGTCGCCAACCGAGTAAGTAAAGTGTTCCCATTAGACAAACTCCGCCTACCCGGCGGACCGGCAAATCTGTGACTAAATCGAGTGCACCTACCGCGCTGCCCAATCGGATAGCTCAAATCACCTTGACTACAGAGCATCCATGACCCTGGCCACAGCCAAGTTTAATAGGCTACTAGTCTACGTAAGATTTAATAACTTTTAAAACCATGACCACAGAGAGACTCAATGAATACAGCAAAGAGCTGCTGTTTTTATGTGTGAGTTCATGTTTAAGTTTATATTCAGCACTGTCTCTGTTTTATTCAACACTATTACAAAACGTGCTTCTCCATACTTCCGCTCGGGCTGCAGCTGCAATGAATGAGTAGCCAAGTATCGACAGCCCTGCGTTTTATTATTATTATTAGCAGCTCGTCATGTCGATTTTAATATTAAGGAATATTTAATTTCTCTAGTCATAGGAACAACATGAATTTGTGCATGAGGCAGATGCGGTGTGACGCTATCAGGTGGAAACGGTGTCCCCTCTCTCTGGTCAGTCTCACCGGAGGAAAGGAAGGAGAGAGCAGGGACCGTGAGAGGCGGTTGGGAAAAATCGTTTTGAACGGTCATCCAACTCGGAATTTCAAGTCGGAAACTTTGGCATCTTTTTAGAGCTCTGACTTTTCGACCTGAAAATCACTGACGTCGTGATTTGACCTCGTTGACCATCAGATGCAGGTACAGTGCCTTGCAAAAGTATTCATCCCCCTTGGCGTTTTTCCTATTTTGTTGCATTACAACCTGTCATTTAAATTGATTTTTATTTGGATTTCATGTAATGGACATACACAAAATAGTCCAAATTGGTGAAGTGAAATTAAAAAAATTACTTGTTAAAAAAAAAAAAAAACATTTTTAAACGGAAAAGTGGTGCGTGCATATGTATTCACCCCCTTTGCTATGAAGCCGCTAAATAAGATCTGGTGCAACCAATTACCTTCAGAAGTCACATAATTAGTTAAATAAAGTCCACCTGTGTGCAATCTATCTGTCACATGGTCTCATTATATATACACCTGTTCTGAAAGGCCCCAGAGTCTGCAACACCACTCAGCAAGGGAAACACCATACAAGCGGCACCATGAAGACCAAGGAGCTCTCCAAACAGGTCAGGGACAAAGTTGTGGAGAAGTACAGATCAGGGTTGGGTTATAAAAAAATATCTGAAACTTTGAACATCCCACGGAGCACCATTTAAATCCATTATAAAAAAAGAAAGAATATGGCACCATAACAAACCTGGCAAGAGAGGGCTGCACACCAAAATTCACAGACCAGGCAAGGAGGGCATTATTCAGAGGCAACAAAGAGACCAAAGATAACCCTGAAGGAGCTGCAAAGCTCCACAGCGGAGATTGGAGTATCTGTCCATAGGACCACTTTAAGCCCTACACTCCACAAAGCTGAGCTTTATTGGAGAGTGGCCAGAAAAAAAGCCATTGCTTAAGGAAAGAATAAGCAAACACGTTTGCTTGCCAAAAGGCATGTGGAAGACTCCACATACATATGGAAGAAGGTACTCTAGGCAAATGTAGCTTTTTGGCCATCAAGGAAAACGCTATGTCTGGCGCAAACCCAACACCTCTAATCACCCCGAGAACACCATCCCCACAGTGAAGCATGGTGGTGGCAGCATCATGCTGTGGGATGTTTTTCATCAACAGGGACTGGGAAACTGGTCAGAATTGAAGGAATGATGGATGGCGCTAAATACAGGGAAATTCTTGAGGGAAACCTGTATTTGGTCTTCCAGAGATGTGACACTGGGACGGAGGTTCACCTTCCAGCAGGACAATGACCCTAAGAATAGTGCTAAAGCAACACTCGAGTGGTTTAAGGGGAAACATTTAAATGTATTGCAATGGCCTAGTCAAAGCCCAGACCTCAATCCAATTGAGAATCTGTGGTATGATTTAAAGATTGCTGTACACCAGCGGAACCCATCCAACTTGAAGGAGCTGGAGCAGTTTGCCTTGAAGAATGGGCAAAAATCCAAGTGGCTAGATGTGCCAAACTTATAGAGACATACCCCAAGAGATTTGCAGCTGTAATTGCTGCAAAAGGTGGCTCTACAAAGTATTGACTTTGGGGGGGTGAATAGTTATGCATGCTCAAGTTTTCTGTTTTTTTGTCTTATTTCTTGTTTGTTTCACAAGATAAATTTATTTTTTGTCTTCAAAGTGGTAGGCATGTTGTGTAAATCAAATGATACAAACCCCCCAAAAATCCATTTTAATTCCAGGTTGTAAGGCAACAAAATAGGAAAAATGCCAAAGGGGGTGAAAACTTTCGCAAGCCATTTCAATTCATGCTCCACAGTGCCTCACAAGTGCTAAACCAATTGATCTATTTTGTTATCAAAGCTCGAGTTTTGAAATATAATATGGGCTGATTAAAAATATTGGCAGGCCAATCATATAGCCAATATGCTATAATGTATTAGGCCTACTGCCCATACATCATTCCTAGAAAACTGTTTGTGTGAGGTTAACGTAAAAAGTACAAATCTGAGCAGTAGATCTCAGCTTGCTTTTTGACTGCGAAAATGATCTTGACTCAGAAAAGGTTGGTGACCACTGCTTTGGATGAATAAAGGGAGAAAGAACACAAAGACAACAGATGAGGCATCCTTGAATGATTTTTGAAAACAACGAACCAAACCGCAAGCTGCCTGGGAGAGATGATCTCAATCAGTGTTCCCCAACCACGTGCATGCCCCGCTAATCTTTCCCCCCCCAAACCCCTGTCCTCTCGTGCCCAGTCTGCCAGAAACACGGATTAGTCCTGTTCTTTGTGCCATCCTACTCCAACATGAGCCTGCGCGCGCTCCCCTGCATTGCATGATTTCACGAGCATCCCCAGTGGTAGTAGGGTTTTGGGAGTCAGTGAATCAGTGAGGTGAAGAGTTACGAAATGTAGAGCTCAGGTTTGAATGTCAAAAAAAATAAAAGTGCTTTGTTTTTGGATTCGGAGATGTGTGTGTGAGTGTGTGCACGAGCACACATGCATAATGTTTGTGTTTGAGGCCATGGCAGAGCTACCGTTTACTTTTGCATAGCATAAGACCTCTGTTCAGACTGCATAACTGTATTTAGGAAAGACTTAGTCTCCTAATACCTTGTTCTTCTTGCACGGCACGCGCTGTTCTCTGCAATGGACAATACAATTGCCAGCCTTGATCCACAATGAACCATTTGAACAACATATGTGCGGCATTTCAATGAATTATTGGCATTTTCTTATTCCAAGGCTACAACGTTTGGGCATATAAGTACCGACATCGTCTGCCCCGTGGCCGTTGGATTCGATGGATGCGCTCCCTAAAGTAGCAGTCTCGCGCCCCTGCAATGCTGAAAAGGGGAGGGTTGAGGGGGGTCCGACTCCGACACTGCGTCTAAAATAAATCTGAATTTCGATAACCCCCCCCCCCCCCCCGCTTTGCATTTAATCATGTAACTTGCGTACCAAAACTGACTTGTGGTTAGATAGTAGTCTGAAGCGCATACAGTCAAAAAAAAAGTATAGCCTACTGCATGAGGCTTTTTTGTCCGCCCTCCCGTCCCCACTTCTGCAACCTCACAAACGTCAATCAATTATGAAATCGAGGACATCCATGCGCATTCAGGACGTGCATCTTGACGAACTGCGGTTTCATTGATAAATATCCATGGTGAACGGACTCCATAAAACGTCATCAGGACAGGCACTTTGGGCCATGCAGAAAATCCGGTCATGCGTAATTCGGAGCACAAAACGAAAAATATAATCAAAATATTGAACGTGCGGTTTTATGAAACTGTTGGCCTACCTGCATTTTGTCGGACGTAAACACGTCGGTATCTACCTCGCAGGCGATGATGGTCACCATCTCCAGTTTCATATTTATAGATGGCATTCCCTTTCGTAGCTAATAAATAAATAAAGAAAATATTTCGTTGGGTTCTTGTCTGCTTCAGAGAAAGTGCAGTCACCGCCTCGCAGGTGATTGTACACTCCAATGGGTTTGCTTCGGATGAAGTGGTGTCCTCGCAGTTTGGGTGCGCTATAGGAAGTGATGCTGCAGCTGTAAACTCTCACTCCTACACCGCTCCAATACAGAACGACCGTCAGAGACGCTCGCGAGCGCACCAACCAGCGCGCGCTCAGGCACAACACTGACGTCATGCTTAATTTGTTCGTTTAGCGATGCTGTAGGGAGGAGGCACTGCAGCCTGTAGCCTACGTTGCGTTTCTAACTGCCTCCCTTTATTTATTTCTCCTTCTCGTTTAGTCCATGAACATAACTGCGAAAAGAACTCTGAAATGATGTATCCTAGGCCTACTTCACCCAACAATAATAATCAGGACTGCCTATAGCACAGTCCACAAAAATAGCCTGGAATTGAATTTGATAATGTCTTGGTTCCATAGAATAGGCCTAGGCTACTTTCTCTCTGACATAGAACGCACCATGCTCAATCAAATGAAATAAGTCTGTTTGTGTTTACTCAAATTCAAGTGATATGCATGCTCATGTTATATACCCATCCTTTCCCACAACATGTGTAGTGACACTACTGAATATCTATTCATGGGGTAGGCTGTCTATATGCTACAGTAGTACTTTGTCATTATAATGTTCCCAATGCATTTGATCGTAAAGTGCCTGGTGCAAATACAGAACAATCCAGACAAATCCAGTATAGCCTGCTAATATGTTGTGGACCTTGCAGAAGCAGCCTGTATGTAGTACAATAACTTGCCACAATTGTCATATCTCCCTTACTCATTATGATGATGTCATGTGACATGTGCATTCTCTCTCTCAACTTCATCCGATTGGCCCAAACTTCCGACAGACTTCAGTATTGCATTACCTCACACTCCTCAACTCCAGCACAAGCTCTCAGTTTCATCATTCACTAGCTAAGACAATACAAGTTGTCATAAGCCATGATAGGCTGGAGGGAGTGGGCTACTGGATATTATCCACTGTTAACTGGGGTGGCGCAATCTGGTTCTGACCGGCCTGAGGCTATGACCCCGCTGTTAGAGTGTGAATTGACTAAGAAGCACTATGTTACTAGAGTAGAATGGAATAGAATATAATCGAATGGGATGGTGTTACACTTTTTGATCCATTATCATAGTACTACTTTCTATTAGTAATATCATGCAATTATTATAAAATATGAGTAGATTGAGGATGTGCTCCCCTTTAGAGTTTTCTTACTAATTGCAAATGATCTCAGTCAGCATTTTCTAAACTCATCTTAAAATCTATTTGGAATAAAACCATCATCTATCCTCATTAATCGAGTGTTCTCAGAGGGGTTTATCCTCCTTGCAAATATATCTGAGAAATGAATATTTTTATTCTATGAATTGCAATTAAATATATTTTGAGAGTGTCCTGGATATTCAACCGTCATTCCCTTCACCAGATCCTTGATTAATAGGGGACCTAAAATTGTCACACTAATAGATGATCCACTCATAAAAGGTCACTTCAGACCACAGAAGTACACAAAGAACTGTCCCTAAAGTTGACTGTACCAGGGTCGGCGTTATGGGCGGGCCTTAGGTGGCCTGGCCCGCCCTGCCGTACCTCCTTGCCCGTCCAAATAAAATATTGAAATATTGATTATTTATTTGGCTGACATGCTGACCACACCGCTCGCGTCGCGTTTGCGAGCGTTGCAAAATAAATATACACATACATGTTATTCAATCATTGCACCTACACTGCTCGCAAGCGCCAATGAGCATCTGCGTTGCCATGCGCTAAAGTCAGTTCTATTTGTGATGCTGAACGCGGTGCAAGTCCTGCCTCTCCCATCCCCTCATTGGTTTATAGAAGCAGATACCTACGTGCCATCTCCTCATTGGTTATACCCACGTGGGTGATTGAAAGATGAACTGAGGTTGGTTGGTCGGTCGTGGTAATACACCTTATTATGAAAGTTAGATGCCAATCGCCATATAAAGTCCAAAGAAGAAAAAGCCTGGAAGAAGAGAGATGACTAGAAACGATTCGGTTGCCAGTTCTATATGTGGATTAATTGTCGGAGTAGAGAACCTTGTGCATTTCAGGTAAAATAACAACTCAACGTTTATATCCCAGGACAAATTAGCTAGCAACAGCAAGCTAGCTAAATAGGACAAATTAGCTAGCAACTGCAATCCATAAATGCTTAATGCTTTTCGACCTGTACCCAAATTAATATAATTGGTTCAGAGTTTGTTTTGATATTTCAACCTGCGTGTCGGGATCGTGTTTGGTGTGGGGGGACAAAATCAATTTGCGCACGATGGTGGACGCACGCGCGAGTCCGGTTTGGGCATGGTGTGAGATGTGCACCTACAGAAAGACACATCAATCTCAGTTAACTTTTCTCGCCCAGGGGTTCCGCTAGCGGAACACCCACAACATTCCACTGAAAAGGCAGCGTGCGAAATTCAAAAATATCTTTTAGAAATATGTAACTTTCACACATTAACAAGTCCAATACAGCAAATGAAAGATAAACATTTTGTTAATCTACCCATCGTGTCCGATTTTTTAAAATGTTTACAGCGAAAACACAACATATATTTATGTTAGATCACCACCAAATCCAAAAAACACACAGCCATTTTTCCCAGCCAAAGATAGTCACACAAAAGCAGAAATAGAGATGAAATTAATCACTAACCTTTGATAATCTTCATCAGATGACACTCATAGGACATCATGTTACACAATACATTTATGTTTTGTTCGATAATGTGCATATTTATATCCACAAATCTCGGTTTACATTGGCGCCATGTTCAGAAATGCCTCCAAAATATCCGGAGTAATTACAGAAGAGCCACGTCAAATAACAGAAATACTCATCATAAACTTTGATGAAAGATACATGTTTTACATATAATTAAAGATACACTTGTTCTTAATGCAACCGCTGTGTCAGATTTATAAAAAACTTTAAAAAAGCACACCATGCAATAATCTGAGACGGCGCTCAGATTTAACAATTTCTCCGCCATGTTGGAGTCAACAGAAATACGAAATTACATCATAAATATTCCCTTACCTTTGATTATCTTCATCAGAATGCAATGCCAGGAATCCTAGTTCCACAATAAATCGTTGTTTTGTTCGATAATGTCCATTACTTATGTCCAATTAGCAACTTTAGCTAGCATGTGTAGTACACGTGTCCAAACGCTGGCGCAGATGCAGGCAAACGTCGGACGAAAACTTCAAAAAGTTATATTACAAGTCGAATAAACTGGTCAAACTTAGTAGAGAATCAATCTTCAGGATGTTGTTATCATATATATCCAATAACGTTCCAACCGGAGCATTTCTTCATGTTTGTATAAGTAATGGCACACATTGCCATTTCATGACTAGCGCTCGTGACCAGGAACTAGCATTCTGCCAGACCACTGACTCAAATAGCTCCCATCCGGCCCCACATCACACTAGAGGCTTCATTCCACGTTCTACAGACTGTTGACATCTAGTGGAAGGCGTAGGAAGTGCAAACAGATCCATATATTACAGGGAATTGAATAGGCGATGACTTTCACATCGACCCTTCTCAGAATTCTCACTTCCTGTTTGGAAGTTTGCCTGCCATATGAGTTCTGTTATACTCACAGACATAATTCAAACAGTTTTAAAAACTTCAGAGTGTTTTATATCCAATAGTAACAATAATATGCATATATTATCATCTGGGACAGAGTAGGAGGCAGTTCACTATGGGCACCAATTCATCCAAAAGTGAAAATGCTGCACCCTATCCCAAACAGGTTTTAAAGCATCCGAGCGAACAAAACAGCGCCCCTCTGTCTCAGTACGTGTAGACCATGTATCTGATGCTGTTTGAACCAAGAGTATGGCATGTCATATTATTTCTGGCTAGACAGCATCACCTACATGGGCTACATATATAGGGGCGCTGTTTCACTCACTCAGATGCTTTCTCGGGTGACAGTTTCAGCAGAGAAGAGGCAAAGCGAAAGGGCTCACTCTCGCCAAAATCTGTCCAGAATAAGCTCTATGCGTTTCTATGGGCATAATATGCAGACCTAAGCTTGTCACCTGCCTTCCCACCTTTGGGACACAGACTCCCATTGTTAGGTCGGAGACATGAGCATCTCGTCATTATATACAGACCTCTGGTTTCAGCCTCTTGTGAATTGGAAAGGAAGGTTGGCGGGTGCACTGTTAGGATGCTGGATTGCCCTAAAGTAAATTGATGTTTCAGCAAAATTATATAATTACTCCTGTCTAAGTAAAATAATTCAAAATATTTCACCAGGGAGCATGACTTAGCCACAAAGGATCATTAGCTTATTTACATTTTTTTGCTGTGGATTGTTTCAAATCACAATTATGTAGGCCTATGCCTATTTGGGAAGGGTTTTATTTTTTTACTATTTTCTACATTGTAGAATAATAGTGACGACATCAAAACTATGAAATAACACATGGAATCATGTAGTAACCAAAAAAAGTGTTAAACAAATCTAAATATATTTTAGATTCTTCAAAGTAGCCACCCTTTGCCTTGATGACAGCTTTGCACGCGCTTGGCATTCTCTCAACCAGCTTCATGAGGTAGTCACCTGGAATGCATTTCAATTAACAGATGTGCCTTGTTAAAAGTTAATTTGTTGAATTTATTTCCTTCTTATTGCGTCTGATGAGCACTTGTTGGCTGCTTTTCCTTCACTCTGAGGTCTAACTCATCCCAAACCATCTCAATTGGTTTGAGGTCGGGTGATTGTGGCGGCCAGGTCATCTGATGCAGCACTCCATCACTCTCCATCTTGGTCAGATAGCCCTTACACCGCCTGGAGGTATGTTGGGTCATTGTCCTGTTGAAAAACAGATGATAGTCCCACGAAGCGCAAACCATCGCTGCAGAATGCTGTGGTAGCCATGCTGGTTAAGTGTGCCATGAATTCTAAATAAATCACAGACAGTGTCACCAGCAAAGCACCCCCACACTATCACACCTCCTCCTCCATGCTTCATGTAGGGAGTCAGACATGCAGAGATCATCCAAAGACAGCGGTTGAAACCAAAAATCTCAAATTTGGACTCATCAGACCAAAGGACAGATTTCCACTGATCAAATGTCCATTGCTCGTGTTTTTTGGCCCAAGCAAGTCTCTTCGTCTTATTGGTTTCCTTTAGTAATGCTTTCTTTACAGCAATTCGACTATGAATGCCTGATTCATGCAGCCTTTGAACAGTTGATGTTGAGATGTGTCTGATACTTGAACTCTGAGGCATTTATTTGGGCTGCTATCTGAGGTGTAGTTAACTCTAATGAACATATCCTCTGCAGCAAAGGTAACTCTGGCTCTTCCTTTCCTGTGGCAGTCCTCATGAGAGCCAGTTTCAACAAAGTGCTTGATGGTTTTTGCGACTGCACTTTAAGAAGCTTTCAAAGTTCTTGAAATGTTCCAGATTGACTGACCTTCAAATTCTATTGGTCACATACACGTGTTTAGCGGATGTTATTGCGGGTGTAGCGAAATGCTTATATTTCTAGCTCCAACAGTGCAGTAATATCTAACAATTTCACAACAATACACACAAATCTAAGTAAAGGAATGGAATTAAGAATATATAACTATATGGACGAGCAATGTCAGAGCGGCATAGACTAAGATATAGTAGAATAGAATACAGTATATACAAATGAGATGAGTAATGCAAAATATGTAAACATTATTAAAGTGACTGGTGTTCCATTTATTAAAGTGGCCAGTGATTTCAAGTCTATGTATATAGGCAACAGCCTCTAATGTGCTAGGGATGGCTATTTAACAGTCTGATGGCCTTGAGATAGAAGCTGTTTTTCAGTCTCTCGGTGCCAGCTTTGATGCACCTGTACTGACCTCGCCTTCTGGATGATAGTGGGGTGAACAGGCAGTGGATCGGGTGGTTGTTGTCCTTGATGATTGTCTTGCCCTTCCTGTGACATCGGGTGCTGTAGGTGTCCTGGAGGGCAGGACGTTTGCCCCCGGTGATGCGTTGGGCAGACCGCACCACCCTCTGGGACAGACCTGCGGTTGCGGGCAGTGTAGTTGCCGTACCAGGTGGTGATACAGCCCGACAGGATGCTCTCAATTGTGTATCTGTAAAAGTTTGTGAGGGTTTTAGGTGCCAAGCCGAATTTCTCCAGCCTCCTGAGGTTGAAAAGGTGCTGTTGTGCCTTCTTCACCACACTGTCTGTTTTGGTGGACCATTTCAGTTTGTCAGTGATGTGTACGCTGAGGATCTTGAGGCTTTCCACCTTCTCCACTGCGGTCCTTCCGATGTGGATGGGGGGGTGCTCCCTCTGCTGTTTCCTGAAGTTCACGATCTTCTCCTTTGCTGACGTTGAGTGAGAGGTTATTTTCCTGGCACCACACTCCCAGAGCCCTCACCTCCTCCCTGTAGGCTGTCTCGTCATTGTTGGTAATCAAGCCTACTACTGTTGTGTCGTCTGCAACCTTGATGATTGAGTTGGACGCGTGCGTGGCCACACGGTCATGGGTGAACAGGGAGTACAGGAAGGGGCTGAGCAAGCACTCTTGCGGGCCCCAGTGCTGAGAATCAGCGAAGTGGAGATGTTGTTTCCTACCTAAACCACCTGGGGGCAGCCCGTCAGGAAGTCCAGCACCCAGTTGCACAGGGCGGGGTTCAGACCCAGGGCCTCAAGCTTAATGATGAGTGAGGCTTAAATATCCTGACCTAGTGAGATATACATGGCGGGGGTTCAATTAAGCTAGTCGTCTTCACTACCTTCTTATGTCATTCTCACTGGCACCAAAAGTTTTTAAAAAGTGTTGATGGGGACAGAATGTGGTCGGACTATCAAATAATTGATTTTCTACGAGGGCGAGAATATTGGAAATTAAACCAAAGCCTATTGGATTATAACTTGTTTTTAACTAGGACAGAATAATTTACAACTTACTTTTCCTGACATAACATACTGTAGGTACATCAGATCCTTATTTTATGGGATACTTTTAAATGTGTCTTTAAGAGGCCATGCAATTCAATACTCATCTCTAAAACAAAAGCAATTTAGGTCAAAAGATATTTCTATCCATATTAACAAAAGAAATAGACGTTTCACACCCTGATCTGTTTCACCTGTCTGTGTGATTGTCTCCAACTTCCCCATTATCCCCTGTGTATTTATACCTGTGTTCTCTGTTTGTCTGTTGCCCGTTCGTCTTGTTTGTCAAGCCTACCCGCGTTTTTGTGTCAGCTCCTGCTTTTCCCCAGTTTCTTTTCTCGTCCTCCTGGCTTTTGACCCTTGCCTGTCCTGACCCTGTACCCACCCGCCTGACCACTCTGCCTACCCCTGACCCTGAGCCTACCTGCCGTCCTGTACCTTTGCCCCACCTCTGGATTACCGACCTCTGCCTGACCTGACCCTGAGCCTGCCTGTTGTCCTGTACCTTTGCCCCTGTTGCTGTAATAAACATTGTTACTTCAACACGGTCTGCATCTGGGTCTTACCTTGATACCTGATAAGAAGGAATAACAGTACAGATAGATAGCAATAAAAACTGTACCAGAGAGGCACAGAATAAGTTAGAGGGAAAACAAAAATAAAACCCGAACTTATTCAAGAAAGATTAAGTGTAATATATTGTAAAAATAAAGTGAACTGGATGGAATAAAGGGAAAAATGCACCAAATCATTTTTTTTTTACTTTCAACAGAAATGCTACCACAAAGAATCTACTGAAACGTGTTACAAGTCATGGAGTCACCCATGATTCACCACACTATATTTTGAAAGAGGAAGCCAAGTACTTTAAGCATATGTTTTCGTTTCAGTCTTCTCTATCTCCACTAACCGAAGTTGATTGTATGGATTTTTTTCTATGAATAATGTCAAATTAACAGCTGTACAGAAACACTTACGTGAAGGCCAAATTACAGAGGAAGAACTTGATGCAATTAAAGCATTTACATCCGGGAAAACTCCTAGGCTAGATGGCATACCAGTTGAGGTATTATTCATAGAAAAATAAACAGCTCTCTATCCACCGGATGTGTACCAAACTCACTAAAAGTGGCAGTGATAAAGCCTCTCTTGAAAAAGCCAAACCTTGACCCGGAAAATATAAAAAACTATCGGCCTATATCGAATCTTCCATTCCTCTCAAAAAATTTTGAAAAAGCTGTTGCGCTGCAACTCACTGCCTTTCTGAAGACAAACAATGTATACGAAATGCTTCAGTCTGGTTTTAGACCCCATCATAGCACTGAGACTGCACTTGTGAAGGTGGTAAATGACCTTTTAATGGCATCAGACCGAGGCTCTGCATCTGTCCTCGTGCTACTAGACCTTAGTGCTGCCTTTGACACCATCGATCACCACATTCTTTTGGAGAGACTGGAAACCCAAATTGGTCTACACGGACAAGTTCTGGCCTGGTTTAGATCTTACCTGTCGGAAAGATATCAGTTTGTCTCTGTGAATGGTCTGTCCTCTGACAAATCAACTGTACATTTCGGTGTTCCTCAAGGTTCCGTTTTAGGACCACTATTGTTTTCACTATATATTTTACCTCTTGGGGATGTTATTCGAAAACATAATGTTAACTTTCACTGCTATGCGGATGACACACAGCTGTACATTTCAATGAAACATGGTGAAGCCCCAAAATTGCCCTCGCTAGAAGCCTGTGTTTCAGACATAAGGAAGTGGATGGCTGAAAACTTTCAACTTTTAAACTCGGACAAAACAGAGATGCTTGTTCTAGGTCCCAAGAAACAAAGAGATCTTCTGTTAAATCTGACAATTCATCTTGATGGTTGTAAAGTCGTCTCAAATAAAACTGTGAAGGACCTCGGCGTTACTCTTGACCCTGATCTCTCTTTTGACGAACATATCAAGACTGTTTCAAGGACAGCTTTTTTCCATCTACGTAACATTGCAAAAATCAGACATTTTCTGTCCAAAAATGATGCAGAAAAATTAATCCATGCATTTGTTACTTCTAGGTTAGACTACTGCAATGCTCTACTTTCCGGCTACCCGGATAAAGCACTAAATAAACTTCAGTTAGTGCTAAATACGGCTGCTAGAATCCTGACTAGAACCAAGAAATTTGATCATATTACTCCAGTGCTAGCTTCCCTACACTGGCTTCCTGTTAAGGCAAGGGCTGATTTCAAGGTTTTACTGTTAACCTATAAAGCGTTACATGGGCTTGCTCCTACCTATCTTTCCGAGTTGGTCCTGCCGTACATACCAATACGTACGCTACGGTCACAAGACGCAGGCCTCCTAATTGTCCCTAGAATTTCTAAGCAAACAGCGGGAGGCAGGGCTTTCTCCTATAGATCTCCATTTTTATGGAACAGTCTGCCTACCCATGTGAGAGACGCAGACTCGGTCTCAACCTTTAAGTCTTTACTGAAGACTTATCTCTTCAGTAGGTCATATGATTGAGTGTAGTCTGGCCCAGGAGTGTGAAGGTGAACGGAAAGGCTCTGGAGCAACGAACCGCCCTTGCTGTCTCTGCCAGGCCGGTTCCCCTCTCTCCACTGGGATTCTCTGCCTCTAACCCTGTTACAGGGGCTGAGTCACTGGCTTGCTGGTGCTCTTTCATGCCGTCCCTAGGAGGGGTGCGTCACTTGAGTGGGTTGAGTTACTGACGTGATCTTCCTGTCTGGGTTGGCGCCCCCCCTTGGTTTGTGCTGTGGTGGAGACCTTTGTGGGCTATACTCGGCCTTGTCTCAGGATTGTAAGTTGGTGGTTGAGGATTTCCCTCTAGTGGTGCGGGGGCTGTGCTTTGGCAAAGTGGGTGGGGTTATATCCTTCCTGTTTGGCCCTGTCCGGGGGTTTCTTCGGATGGGGCCACAGTGTCTCCTGACCGCTCCTGTCTCAGCCTCCAGTATTTATGCTGCAGTAGTTTATGTGTCGGGGGGCTAGGGTCAGTTGGTTACCTGGAGTACTTCTCCTGTCTTATCCAGTGTCCTGTGTGAATTTAAGTATGCTCTCTCTAATTCTCTCGTTCTCTCTTTCTCTCTGAGAACCTGAGCCCTAGGACCATACGTCAGGACTACCGGGCATGATGACACCTTGCTGTCCCCAGTCCGCCTGGCCTTGCTGCTATTCCAGTTTCAACTGTTCTGCCTGCGGTTACGGAACCCCTACCTGTCCCAGACCTGCTGTTTTCAACTCTTAATGATCGGCTATGAAAAGCCAACTGAGATTTATTCCTGATTATTATTTGACCATGCTTGTCATTTATGAACATTTTGAAAATCTTGGCGCTCTCTAATTTTCTCCTTCTCTCTTTCTTTCTCTCGGAGGACCTGAGCCCTAGGACCATACGTCGGGACTACCGGCCGTGGTGACTCCTTGCTGTCCCCAGTCCGCCTGGCCTTGCTGCTATTCCAGTTTCAACTGTTCTGCCTGCGGTTATGGAACCCCTACCTGTCCCAGACCTGCTGTTTTCAACTCTTAATGATCGGCTATGAAAAGCCAACAGATTTATTCCTGATTATTATTTGACCATGCTTGTCATTTATGAACATTTTGAAAATCTTGGCTCTCTCTAATTTTCTCCTTCTCTCTTTCTTTCTCTCGGAGGACCTGGGCCCTAGGACCATGCGTCGGGACTGCCGCCCGTGGTGACTCCTTGCTGTCCCCAGTCCGCCTGGCCTTGCTGCTATTCCAGTTTCAGCTGTTCTGCCTGCGGTTATGGAACCGCCACCTGTCCCAGACCTGTTGTTTTTCAACTCTTGATGATCGGCTATGAAAAGCCAACTGAAAATTATTCATGATTATTATTTGACCATGCTTGTCACTTATGAACATTTTTGAACATCTTGGCATAGTTCTGTTATAATCTCCACCCGGCACAGCCAGAAGAGGACTGGCCACCCCTCATAGCCTGGTTCCTCTCTAGGTTTCTTCCTAGGTTTTGGCCTTTCTAGGGAGTTTTTCCTAGCCACCGTGCTTCTACACCTGCATTACTAGCTGTTTGGGGTTTTAGGCTGGGTGTCTGTACAGCACTTCGAGATATTAGCTGATGTACGAAGGGCTATATAAAATAAAATTGATTGATTGATTGAGGTATACCAAACCTTTTTGATGTACTCAGAGAACCGTTATTAGCATGTTTTAATCACTATTATAGAAATGGTAGATTATCAGATACTCAACAAGAAGGTCTGATTTCATTATTACTGAAAGGACGCAAGTGGTAAATATAAAGATCCAGTCCAATTAAAAAATTGGAGGCCCCTTACGCTTGAAAACAATTATAGCAAAATACATAGAGTATAGAATTAAAAAGTTATTGTCTGATATTATTAATTCTAATCAAACAGTTTTTTTTACATAGACGATACACTGGAGATAATATAAATACTGGAAACATTAGAACACTATCAAAAATGGCCTGATATTCATAGCTGACTTTGAAAAGTCTTTTGATAAAGTACGCCTGTAATTTATACATAAATGCCTGGAATATTTCAGTTTTGGAGAATCTCTTATACAATGGGTTAAAGTTATGTATAGTAACCCTATGTGTAAAATAGTAAATAATGGCTACTTCTCAGAAACAATTCAACTTTCAAGAAGAGTCAAACAAGGTTGTTCACAATCGGCATGTCTATTTACTATGGCCATCAAAATGTTAGCTATTAAAATCAGATCCAACAATAATATCAAGGGGCTGGAAATCCAGGGCTTAAAAACAAAGGTGTACGCTGAGGATTTATGTTTTCTTTAAATCCACAACTTGGAACACTGCACAGCCTCATTGAGGCCTCTAGATACTTTTTGTAACCTCTCTGATCCAATCCAATTGTATTGGATCACAAAAAAATACAACTTTTATATTACCGTGTAGTTTACCAACAAAATGGTGGTGATGGTGATGTGGACATACTCAGTTTTCATATCCCGTAGGAAAGAAATTATCTCACTACAATACATTTTATTAGAAATTGAGCAAGAACTGATAAGATCTAGCTACCACCGAAAGGAAAATACCTGTCAGTTTGTAGAAAAATCACCCTGATTTATCTCTTTAGTCAAAAACCAGTTTAACTACAGTGCATTTGGAAAGTATTCAGACCCCTTGACTTTTTCCACATTTTGTTACTTTACAGCCTTATTCTAAAATGTATTAAATATTATTGTTCCTCATCAATCTACACACAATAGCCATAATGACAAAGCAAAAACAGTTATTTTTTTATTTTGGTAAATGCATAAAAAATAAAAAATAAACAGAAATACCTTATTCACATAAGTGTTCAGACCCGTTGCAGACTCGAAATTGAGCTCAGGTGCATCCCGTTTCCAATGATCATCCTAGAGATGTTTCTACAACTTGATTGGAGTCCACCTGTGATAAATTCAATTGATTGGACATGATTTGGAAAGGCACACAGCTGTCAGTGCATGTCGGTCCCACAGTTGACAGTGCATGTCAGAGCAAAAATTAAGCTACAGTTTGAGGTCGAAGGAATTGTCCGTAGAGCTCTGAGACAGGATTGGTGCTTCAACAAAGGTGCTTCAACAAAGTACTGGGGAAGGGTACCAAGACCTTTCTGCAGCGTTGAAAGTCCCCAAGAACACAGTGGCCTCCATCATTCTTAAATGGAAGAAGTTTGGAAAAACCAAGACTCTTCCTAGAGCTGGCCGCCCGGCCAAACTAAGCAATTAGGGGAGAAGATGACCAAGAACTCGATGGTCACTCTGACAGAACTCCAGAGTTCCTCTGTGGAGATGGGAGAACCTTCCAGAAGGACAACCATCTCTACAGCACTCCACCAATCAGGCCTTTATGGTAGAGTGGCCAGACGGAAGCCACTCCTCAGTAAAAGGCACATGACAGCCCCCTTGGAGTTTGCTAAAAGGCACCTAAAGGACTCAGACCATGAGAAACAAGATTCTCCGGTCTGATGAAACCGAGATTGAACTCTTTGGCCTGAATGCAAAGCGTCACGTCTGCAGGAAACCTGGCACCATCCTTACAGGATGTCATTGAGTGGCCCAGCCAGAGCCCGGACTTGAAACCGATCGAACATCTCTGGAGAGACCTGAAATAGCTGTGCATCAACGCTCCCCATCCAACCTGACAGAGCTTGAGAGGATCTGCAGAGAAGAATGGGAGAAACTCCAAGTACAGGTGTGCCAAACTTCTAGCTTCTAGCTGTGATTGCTGCCAAAGGTGCTTCAACAATGTACTGATTAAAGGGTCTGAATACTTATGTAAATGTAATGTAAATGTAATTTCAGTTTTTTATATACATTTGCAAAAATCTCTAAAAACCTGTTTTTGCTTTGTCATTATGGGGTATTGTGTGTAGATTGTTGAAGGGAAAAACAATTTAAACCATTTTAGAATAAGGCTGTAACGTAACAAAAAGTCAAGGTTCTAAATACTTTTCGAATAATAAACAAAAATGATGGTTAAACTCAAACTAATTGAATATTTTTTTTATAATGGGAAATATTTTTTTTTAGGACGGTATAATCTTTGTAAATGATATCCTAAAAAATGGAAGAGGCAAGGGGGAAATAGTAAGGAACTTCTCTGTCGGCCCTGCGTTATAGACCAACATTGGTTGAAGAATATTGTGATAAATAAAAATGTATACCAGTTGAATTTAAGTACCAAAACATTTACAGCTGTGCCATATAGATTGCAAAATAGTTGGGAATAGATTTTCGATTTACCGATTCCATGGCACTTGGTATATGAACTGATTCGCAAAATGACGACCGATTCAGAACTTAAGAGTTTTTCAATTTAAATGATTATACAAAATTCTTGCAATCAATAGAACGCTATATATATGGGGATACAATCATCCCAGCTCTGCAAATTTTGCTGGCACTGTTTTGTACTGTCTATATGTAGCTTGTTTTATGTCGCAAGTTCAGGAATAGCTGAAGAATTGCAACATTTACCTGGAGCTAACTCTGCAAATAGCACTGCTGGGTGATTCTAATCCTGAAGTTAGTTAATCGATCAACAATATAATAATACTTTTAGATATTTTTTTTATTTACAATCTGTAGAAACTATGAGAATAGAAAGATTCAGAACTTTTGTGAAACATCTCAGCACAATTGAAAAATATATGGCAAATATAATTTAAAAAATGGATGATGTTAAGAAATAGATGAGAGGGTTGAGTGGAGCTGAAGAGTGGGACTAAAAACAACAAGATAACTAATGTAAAATATAGTTGAAGTCGGAAGTTTACATACACTTAGGTTGGAGTCATTAAAACCTGTTTTTTAACCACTCCACAAATATCTTGTGAACAAACTATAGTTTTGGCAAGTTGGGTAGGACATCTACTTTGTGCATGACACAAGTATTTATTCCAACAATTGTTTACAGACAGATTATTTCACTTATAATTCACTGTATCACAATTCCAGTGGGTCAGAAGTTTACATACACTAAATTGACTGTGCCTTTAAACAGCTTGGAAAATTCCAGAAAATGATTTCATGGCTTTAGAAGCTTATGATATTCTAATTGACATCATTTGAGTCAATTGGAGGTGTACCTGTGGATGTATGTCAAGGCCTACCTTCAAACTCAGTGCCTCTTTGCTTGACATCATGGGAAAATCAAAAGTAATCAGCCAAGATCTCAGAAAAAGAATTGTAGACCTCCACAAGTCTGGTTCATCCTCGGGAGCAATTTCCAAACGCCTGAAGGTACCACGTTGATCTGTACAAACAATAGTATGCATGGGACCATGGGACCATGCAGCCGCCATACTGCTCAGGAAGGAGACGCGTTCTTTCTCCTAGACATGAACGTACTTTGGTGCGAAAAGTGCAAATCAATCCCAGAACAGCAGCAAAGGACCTTGTGAAGATGCTGGAGGAAACAAGTACAACAGTATCTATATCCACAGTAAAACAAGTCCTATATTGACAACCTGAAGGAAGCAAGGAAGAAGCCACTGCTCCAAAACCGCCATAAAAAAGCCAGACTACGGTTTGCAACTGCACATGGGTACAAAGATCATACTTTTTGGAGAAATGTCCTCTGGTCTGATGAAACAAAAATAGAACTGTTTGGCCATAATGACCATCCTTATGTTTGGAGGAGAAAGGTGGAGGCTTGCAAGCCGAAGAACACCATCCCAACTGTGAAGCACGGGGGTGGCAGCATCATGGTGTGGGGGTGCTTAGCTGCAGGAGGGACTGGTGCACTTCACAAAATAGATGGCATCATGAGGATGGGAAATTATGTGGATATATTGAAGCAACATCTCAAGACATCAATCAGTGTAACGGCAGCCTTCCTCCTCTTCGTCTGAAGAGGAGGTGTAGCAGGGATCGGACCAAGACGCAGCGTAGTTGGTGCTCAACATATTTAATAATATGAACTGTGAACACTACAACAATACAAAAATAACAAAATGTGGCAAACCGATACAGTCCTAGCTGGTGTAGAGAAAACACAGAGACAGGAAACAACCACCCACAAACCCCAACACAAAACAAGCCACCTATATATGATTCCCAATCAGAGACAACACAAAACACCTGCCTCTGATTGAGAACCATATTAGGCCAAACATAGAAACAGACAAACTAGACACATAACATAGAATGCCCACCCAGCTCACGTCCTGACCAACACTAAAACAAGCAAAACACACAAGAACTATGGTCAGAACGTGACAGTCAGGAAGTTAAAGCTTGGTCGCAAATGGGTCTTCCAAATAGACAATGACCCTAAGCATACATCCAAAGTTGTGGCAAAATGGCTTAAGGACAACAAAGTCAAGGTATTGGAGTGGCCATCACAAAGCCCTGACCTTGATCCCATAGAACATTTGTGGGCAGAACTGAAAAAGCGTGTGCGAGCAAGGAGGCCTACAATCCTGACTCAGTTACACCAGCTCTGTCAGGAGGAATGGGACAAAATTCACACAACTTATTGTGGGAAGCTTGTGGAAGGCTACCCAAAATGTTTGACCCAAGTTAAACAATTTAAAGGCAATGCTACCAAATACTAATTGAGCGTATGTAAACTTCTGACCCACTGGGAATGTGGTGAAAGAAATAAAAACTGAAATAAATCATTCTCTCTACTATTATTCTGACATTTCACATTCTTAAAATGAAGTGGTGATCCTAACTGACCTAAGACAGGGAATTTTTATTCGTATTAAATGTCAGGATTTGTGAAAAATTGAGTTTAAATGTATTTGGCTAAGGAGTATGTAAACTTCCGACTTCAACTGTATACTGTGTCCGTAAAATGTATATAGGTTCCGAACTTTTGTGAAACAGCATGGCAAATAGAAATCAAATTGGATGGTCTTCAGAGATAAATGGGAGGGGTTGAGCGTAGCTGACAGATGGGATTAAAAACATAAAAAAGATAACGATTGTAAAATACATTGTGTTGTCCATTAGTTTACTCCAATTAGGGGAGGGGTTAGGGGAAAATAATAAAGGAAAATGTGTATATTTTTAAAAATAAATAAAGTTTGGACACTACATTGTAGAAGACATCAAAACTATGAAATAACACACATGGAATCATGTAGTAACCTAAAAAGTGTTATACAAATCAAAATATATTTTATATTCTTCAAAGTAGCCACCCTTTGCCTTGATGACAGCTTTGCAAACTCTTGGCATGATCTCAACCAGCTTCATGTAGTCACCTAGAATGCATTTCAATTAACAGGTGTGCTTAGTTAAAAGTTAATTTGTGGAATTTCTTTCCTTCTTAATGCGTTTGAGCCAATCAGTTGTGTTGTGACAAGGTAGGGGTGGTATACAGAAGATAGCTCTATTTGGTCAAAGACCAAGTCCGTATTATGGCAAGAACAGCTCGAATAAGCAAAGAGAAATGACAGTCCATTAATTTAAGACATTACAATTTTAAGAACCCCCTCAAAACACGATAAAAAAAAACATAGCTACTAGAACTAACTCATTAGTAAACCCGCTACAATCATGCAATACAGTGTATGGTCAGAAGCAAGCAGTTTAGCAGTTACACCGGCGGGCCACGGTGGCAATAAGTGAATAAAACCAAAATTGTTCCTTGACTTGGAAGACTTCTAGTGTTGGATAGCCATAGCCAGCTAACTAACATTGCATCCCTCTCTGTTTGAGCCGGGTGTTTGTGTAGGATAAACTAGCTAGCTGCATAGTAGGCCAAGTCAAAGTGAACAAAATATCTCTCTCTTTTGAATACATTTATTTGTTAAACTGTTTCAAGTATTGTCTTTCTCTTTGAGTCAACTACTGACCATATTTTATGCACTGCAATGCTAGCTAGCTGTAGCTTATGCTTTCAGTACTAGATTCCTTCTCTGATTCTTTGATTGGATGGACAATATGTCAGTTCATGCTGCAAGAGCTCTGATAGGTTGCAGGACGTCCTCCGGAAGACATTTACAATGTCTACACTGAATCGAACCTACAAATGCTGATGCTCCAGATACTCAACAAGTCTAAAGAAGGCCCGTTTTATTGCTTCTTTAATCAGAACAACATGTTTTCAGCTGTGCTAACATAATTGCAAAAGGGTTTTCTAATGCCTACATTGTATTTCTGATCAATTCTAAGCTCTTTTAATGGACAAAAAAATGTGCTTTTCTTTCAAAAACAAGGACATTTGTAACTGACCCCAAACTTTTCAACGGTAGTGTAGATTCTTATTATTTTCTATCGGTATCATGATGAAGATAAGCCTACTCTCAACGTAAGACCCTATGCCTGCTCCCTAACAAAACAAAGTGAGGGTAGGAAAGAGATGAAACATGGATCAAAAAAGCTTGGGCTCTGTTTCAAAATATCCCCTTTTTTTTATTACTGTATGACTTCCATGGAAAGTTCTGTTCTGTGGAAAAAATAATATTTGTATTTTATTCTGTTATTTTTCATGATATTCTTGTCTGTTTAATAAACAAAATAGTTTAACTATTGATTTCATATGCATGGTGCAGACATTTAGCATATAGGGTTCCACAGACCAGAAACATCATTCAACTCAAAATATGCCATTCTATTCTTTTGAAAATATATTTTATTCGTCTTATAATATGACTATGCCTACAATAAATGAATAATGGATTTCTTTGTTATGGTGTATATTCAATGGATTTATTCAAATAGATGTCCACCCACAACAGCCCATATCTACTCCCACTCCTAAACTTGCAGGCATGTGCACAGGAGATATAATAGGCTTATCCTGGCAATAACGTGGTAAATGAAACTGTATAAACTGGGCTCTTAAAAACATTGCCTGATTTTCTTTTTCCGGCAACGTATCGTAAAGTCTGTCTGTACATGGTCTCACACACACACACACACACACACACACACACACACACACACACACACACACACACACACACACACACACACACACACACACACACACACACACACACACACACACACACACACACACACACACACACACACACACACACACACACACAACCCCCCAGAGCTGTTTCTTTGGTTGGCATGTCCTGCAATTCTACACATTTTGCCATGGGACGGCGAGAACATTTCAAATTTCAAGCAAATTTCCTGCCGTTCACATTTCGCCATAGGCTGGAGAAACATATTGGCAGTTTTAAAGCTAATTTCCTGCAATTCTACACATTTTGCCATGTTCATATGATATCTAAGTGAGAGTGACTTGGGGGCCCCCTGGAGGTCAGGAACACGGTCAGTAATTCGGCCATGATTACTACAAGGTTTAGACGGCTGGTTAGGATAACTTACCTAGCAATCTATAAGTTGTTAGCGGACATGGGCTAATTGAATGACAGTCAGATACTGACATAACAAGAGGTAAACTGCTGATGTGCTACCAAATGTCAAAATTGAACGTTGTGTATTCGACTATCCTAACTAACAGTAAGTTGAGACCCCGACTGACTTCCTTTTTTGGTTGGGGGCTCCCGTATGTCGCTTATGCCTAAAAACAGCACTGTACCACCCCCCCCCCCCCCCTCCACACACACACATACACATACACACACAGCACTGTACCACACTCACTGTGCCCTCGCAGCGATGGAGGCTGCCAGTGCCACACTTCCTCACTCGGCCCTGCTCAGCCACCCCCTGGCGCCACTGCAGCTGCCGTAATTTAGGCCGAGCTAATAATAAAACAAAGCAGCCAAGTACAGGCATAGGGAGCCAGGGGGAGACAGCGAGAGAGAAAGGGAGCATGTGGGGAGAGAGGGTAAGGGAATAAGAAAGAAAGAAAGAAAGAGTGAATGGAGAGAGCAGAGAGAGAAAGAACATACAGCGTTAAAGAGAGGAGAGAGAAAGAGAGAGAAACAGAGAAAGGAGGGGGGAGAGTGAGAGAGAGAGTCATGGGGAACAGAGAAAAAGCAAGAACGAGAAAGAGATAGCGAGAAGCAAGGTGCAGAGGACAAACCTGGATGAGAGCACAGCCGAGGAAGACCAGTACTGACCAAATGATAGGAAGAGTATTCCTTGAAAATGCATTATAACGCGTAATGTACACTATTAGAAAGACAGGTGCTATCTAGAACCTTAAAGTGCTATTCGGCTGTCCTCATAGGAGAACCCTTTAAGTAATCTTTTGTTCGTTTTCCCCCCTCATCAATCTACACAGAATACCCCATAATGACAAAGCAAAACAGGTTTTAAGAATTATTTGCAAATGTATATAAAAAACCTGAAAATATCACATTTACATAGGTATTCAGAACCCTTTACTCAGTGCTTTGTTGAAGCACCTTTGGCAACGATTACAGCCTCGAGTCTTCTTGGGTATGACGCTACAAGCTTGGCACAACTCTACTTGGAGTTTCTCCCATTCTTCTCTGCAGATCCTCTCAAGCTCTGTCAAGTTTGATGGGGAGCGTCGATGCACAGCTATTTCAGGTCTCTCCAGAGATGTTCGATCAGGTTCAAGTCCGGGCTCTGGCTGGGCCACTCAATGACATCCTGTAAGGATGGTGCCAGGTTTCCTGCAGACGTGACGCTTTGCATTCAGGCCAAAGAGTTCAATCTCGGTTTCATCAGACCAGAGAATCTTGTTTCTCATAGTCTGAGTCCTTTAGGTGCCCTTTGGCAAATTCCAAGCGGGCTGTCAAGTGCCTTTTACTGAGGAGTGGCTTCCGTCTGGCCGCTCTATCATAAAGGCCTGATTGGTGGAGTGCTGTAGAGATGGTTGTCCTTCTGGAAGGTTCTCCCATCTCCACAGAGGAACTCTGGAGTTCTGTCAGAGTGACCATTGGGTTCTTGGTCATCTTCTCCCCTGATTGCTCAGTTTGGCCGGGCGGCCAGCTCTAGGAAGAGTCTTGGTTTTTCCAAACTTCTTCCATTTAAAAATGATGGAGGCCACTGTGTTCTTGGGGACCTTCAACGCTGCAGAAAGTTCTTGGTACCCTTCCCCAGATTTGTGCCTCGACACAATCCTGTCTCGGAGCTCTACGGACAATTACTTCGACCTCATACTGTAGCTTGGTTTTTGCTCTGACATGCACTGTCAACTGTGGGACCTTATACAGACAGGTGTGTGCCTTTCCAAATCATGTCCAATCAATTGAATTTCCCACAGGTGGACTCCAATCAAGTTGTAGAAACATCTCAAGGATGATCATTGGAAACAGGATGCACCTGAGCTCAATTTCGAGTCTCATAGCAAAGGGTCTGAATACTTATGTAAATAAGGTATTTCTGTTTATTTGAATAAATCTGCAGAAATGTCTAAAAATCTGTTTTTACTTTGTCATTATGGGCTATTGTGTGTAGATTGATAATGATTTATTTATTTATTTAATCCATTTTAGAATAAGGCTGTAATGTCTGTAAGGGGTCTGTATACTTTCCAAATGCACTGTATGTCAGCCTGAATAGCCAGCAGCTGGAAAGACAAGAGGATAAACAAATGTTGAAGACGGCACAGTGTTCCAAGACATAAGTGTGTCATTTTCACGAGGCAAGCAGACAGAGGGAAGTAGCATTGTTATTTACGAAACCCACAGGCTCATTTGCTTAAGGATAGAATGTGCTCCCATTCCTTTTTAGTCTCTCTCCTGTTTTTACAATGCCACTACGAGATCTACAGTTGAAGTCGGACGTTTACATACACCTTAGCCAAATACTTTTACACTCAGTTTTCACAAATCCTGACATTTAATCCGAGTAAAAAATCCCTGTTTTAGGTCAGTTACGATCACCACTTTATTTTAAGAATGTGAAATGTCAGAATAATAGTAGGGAGAGATTTATTTCAGCTTTTATTTCTTTCATCACATTCCCAGTGGGTCAGAAGTTTACATACACTCAATTAGTATTTGGTAGCATTGCCTTTAAATTGTTTAACTTGGGTAAAATGTTTCGGGTAGCCTTCCACAAGCTTCCCACAATAAGTTGGGTGAATTTTGGCCCATTCCTCCTGACAGAGCTGGTGTCAGGATTGTAGGCCTCCTTGCTCGCACAGGCTTTTTCAGTTCTGCCCAAAAATGTTCTATGGGATTGAGGTCAGGGCTTTGTGATGGCCACTCCAATACCTTGACCTACCTTTGTTGTCCTTAAGCCATTTTGCCACAACTTTGGAAGTATGCTTGTGGTCATTGTCCATTTGGAAGACCCATTTGCGACCAAGTTTTAACTTCCTGACTGATGTCTTGAGATGTTGTTTCAATATAACCACATAATTTCCCCTCCTCATGATGCCATCCATTTGTGAGGTGCACCAGTCCCTCCTATAGCAATGCACCCCCACAACATGATGCTGCCACCCCCGTGCTTCATGGTTGGGATGGTGTTCTTCGGCTTGCAAGCCTCCCCCTTCTTCCTCCAAACATAACAATGGTCATTATGGCCAAACAGTTCTATTTTTGTTTCATCAGACCAGAGGACATTTCTCCATGAAGTACGATCTTTGTCCCCATGTGCATTTGCAAACTGTAGTCTGGCTTTTTTATGGCGGTGTTGGGGCAGTGGCTTCTTCCTTGCTGAGCGGCCTTTCAGGTTATGTTGATATAGGACTCGTTTTACTGTGGATATAGATACTTTTGTACCTGTTTCCTCCAGCATCTTCACAATGTCCTTTGCTGCTGTTCTGGGATTGATTTGCACTTTTCGCACCAAAGTACATTCATCTCAAGGAGACAGAACCGCTCCTTCCTGAGTGGTATGACGGCTGCGTGGTCCCATGGTGTTTATACTTGCGTACTATTGTTTGTACAGATGAACGTGGTATCTTCATGTGTTTGGAAATTGCTCCCAAGGATGAACCAGACTTGTGGAGGTCTACAATTTATTTTCTGAGGTCTTGGTTGATTTCTTTTGATTTTCCCATGATGTCAAGCAAAGAGGCACTGAGTTTGAAGGTAGGCCTTGACATACATCCACAGGTACACCTCCAATTGACTCAAATTATTTCAATTAGCCTATCAGAAGCTTCTAAAGCCATGAAATCATTTTCTGGAATTTTCCAAGCTGTTTAAAGGCACAGTCAACTTAGTGTATGTGAACTTCTGATCCACTGGAATTGTGATACAGTGAAATAATCTGTCTGTAAACACAATTGTTGGAAAAATTACTCGTGTCAGGCACAAAGTAGATGTCCTAACCGACTTGCCAAAACTATAGTTTGTTAACAAGAAATGTGTGGAGTAGTTTAAAAACAAGTTTTAATGACTCCAATCTTAGTTTATGTAAACTTCCGACTTCAACTGTAGCTAACATGCCAGGGAATTAAAAATAGACTGTACCTTTAGAGAGAGAGAGGTAGAGAGATTGAAATGACAGGAGAGGAATAAATAGAGCTTGAGAGAGAAGGGATAAAAGAGAGATGGAGAGTAATTAAGGGCAAGAGAGGTGGATACAGACAGGGATAAGTGGATAGAAAGAGACATAGGGGGAGATAGAAAAATAGAAAAAGAGAGGAACAGAGAGTGTAATACATAGATTTTTCATCCTCCAGCAAGACTCCCTGCCAGGCAAATTGCAGCGGCAAAAGGCATAAGCAAAGAACAAGACGATGTCCTTTCCAAAGAACACAATAACAGTGTACTTTAAATGTCATCCCCTCCTTCAAAAACAACAACCTGCATAAAACTTTGGTTATCGAACTTTAACAAAGTAGCGTTTATTGAAATTTCCTATGTGAAACCGCAATTCACAATTGAGGTGAAAACGTTATTCTCAACTGCAATTTTGAAGTGTTTTTTTTGTTTGTAAGGGCAGTCATTATGTCTTGTGACAGACGTGCTCAAGTTTTCCTTGTGGATGCTGAGATCAGCCATTACAAGACCATGAACTTGACTATGAGTAAGGCTTACCTCACCAAAGACTTCCAGAAGTCTTCCGGAGGAATGGACGATGGACACACTCTGCAACAGTGCATCGTGGGTGACCTTCAGCTCTCTGTGCGCCCTCCCGCACGTTCCCCCTACGGGACAGAGACCCAAAAATAGACGGACAACATAACACACGCAGCACAGCAGCTCAATCCAATATTACCTTTATCCTTCAGACTGGCTTTAATCTCTCGGTTCTAGATACAAACAAACACAGGCCACAACACTGACCTCTGCTCTATATGGCTCTGCTGCTTCCCAACTGTACAAACAGTCAATGCTGTGCCTTCACTAAAGCGTACTATAGCACAAATTGCAGGGTTTCGATCAAATCGGGAAGTGATGAAATAAAAAATAACGTATGAACTTTTGTAATTGTTTATCCTCTTCGGTCTATTGTGAAGTCACTGAAAATAAAAGCAATGTTCTCAATTATTAAATTGGAATTTCAGTTTACTCCCTGAATTGACTGTTTTCAATTCGAATTGACCCGAACCACTCTGACTAATTGTAATGCGGAGTTGAGGGTTACATGGCACAGTGCACAATGACAATGCAATCAGGGCGATGATGTTACTCCTGAACAAAAATATAAATGCAACATGCAACCATTTCAAAGATTTTTCTGAGTTTCAGTTCATATAACGAAATCAGTCATTTCAAATAAATTAATTAGCCCATAATCTATGGATTTCACATGACTGGGAATACAGATACGCATCTGTTGGTCACAGATACCTTTAAAAAAAAAAAGTAGTGGCGTGGATCAGAAAACAGTCAATATCTGGTGTGACCACCATTTGCCTCATGCAGAATGACACATCTCTTTCGCATGGACTTGATCAGGCTGTTGATTGTGGCCTGTGGAATGTTGTCCCACTCCTCTTCAATGGCTGTGCGAAGTTTCTGGATATTGGCGGGAACTGGAACACGCTGTCGTACACGTCGATCCAGAGCATCCCAAACTATACGTTGATCCAGAGCATCCCAAACATGCTCAATGGGTGACATGTCTGGTGAGTATGCAGGTCATGGAAGAACTGGGACATTTTTCATCTTCCAGGAATTGTGTACAAATCCTTGCGACATGGGGCCGTGCATAATCATGCTCAAACATGAGGTGATGGCGGGGGGGATGAATGGCACGACAATGGCCCTCAGGATCGCATCACAATATCTCTGTGCATTCATATTGCCATCGATAAAATGCTATTGTGTTCATTGTCCTTAGCTTATCCCTGCCCATACCATAACTGCACCGCCACCATGTGGCACTCCGTTCACAACATTGACAGCAGAAAGTTATTCACGCACACGACGCCATACTCGCTGTCTGCCATCTGCCCAGTACAGTTGAAACCGGGATTCATCAGTGAAGAGCACACTTCTCCAGCATGCCAGTGGCCATCAAAGGGGAGCATTTGCCCACTGAAGTCAGTTACGACGTCGAACTGCAGTCAGGTCAAGACCCTGGTGAGGATGACGAGCACGCAGATGAGCTTCCCTGAGACGGTTTCTGACAGTTTGCGCAGAAATTATTCGGTTGTGCAAACCCACAGTTTTATCAGCTGTCCGGGTGGCTGGTCTCAGATGATCCCGCTGGTGAAGAAGACGGATGTGGAGGTCCTGGGCTGGCGTGGTTACACGTGGTCTGCGGTTGTGAGGCCGGTTGGACATACTGCCAAATTCTCAAAAATGATGTTGGAGGTGGCTTATGGTAGAGAAAGGAACATTACATTATCTGACAACAGCTCTGGTGGACATTCCTGCTGTCAGCATGCCAATTGCACGCTCCCTCAAAACTTGAGAAATCCCTGGCATTGTGTTGTGTGACAAAATTTCACATTTTAGAGCGGCCATTTACTGCAACTGTGTAATGATCACGTTGTTTAATCAGCTTCTTGATATGCCACACCTGTCAGGTGTATGGATGATCGTGCCAAAAATAAATGCTCATTAACACGGATGTAAACAAATTTGTGGACAAAATCTGAGAGAAATAAGCTTTTTTGTGCAAATGGAAAATGTATTCAGTATAGTTAAGCTTAATATAACTACTATGTATTGGATTTTGCTGGTGTTCAAAGCACTAGATTGTATGGAGATACTAATAAATCACTTTTTTTTGCACTACCAATGCTCCGCTACTGTTTCATTGCAGTATGTCTGTACCACAAAGAGCATTGTCTTATGGTTTGGGATGGGGGTTCTACTTTAATCATGATAGGCAGTGAAAGTAGCCTACAAGTATTGTTCCTGTCAGCCGCACTGAGAGCATCTGATTAGGCTGCTGGCACGGACTGTATAAGACATGAGAAGTCTTAATAGCCTTTACTGACCTTTACCTCCTCCCCTCCACCACCACCCCTCCCATTCTTGTCTCTCATTACTAACCAAAAACTCCCTCACACACCCCTCATCAGCATAGCCTCATCATGCGTGACCTTCCTTAGACAGAAATTTATATCCGTGTAATAACAAGTGCAGCAAATCTAGGGCAATTCATATAAAATACAAACTAAATAAATGAGTTGGGTAGAGCTTTGTTTTACAGCCCACTGCTTACTAATCTATTCTCTATTTTATTATTTTATATTCTATGTACCATTTGGTACGGGTAGTTACCAATTGTGTTGAATTCTTTGAGGTAAGCGCTAGACATTATTCCCACATAGTTTCTATGTAAATATCAGGTAAGTACCAGCTGAAATTGGGCTGTAAAATAAAGAATTACCATGAGGCTATCACTTCATAACGACGGGGAGGAAAGACTGGGCCGCCATAACTTCTAGGTAGAATTAAGCGTAATTTAAAAAAAATCTAAGTCCTTTCCATTTTTGCTGAGAGTAGGTCACGGAAATATAATTCAGATAAAGAAAGTGTGTCACTAGGTTTTTCCCTTTGCCAATGCAGCTGGGGGGAAAAGCTCTTTGCAGTCCCAGCAGTTCTTAAGAGCATTTGATAAAGCTATGGCACATCTTGCTCCGACTACAGAGCCCTACAGTACCTGATTACAGTGGCAGACTAGCACACACTTACCACGTGTGTCTGACTCTAGAATGTTGTCTCGCTGGTAAGTAGGAGAAAGGCTGGGATTGGGATGTGAGTTCTTACAGATGAGAAAGAATCAATGCACCAGAGATTTAAACAGGGAATGGAAGCAACAAAGATATTACAGTTGAAGTTCCAAGTTTACATATACCTTAGCCAAATACATTAAACTCATTAAACTCAGTTTTTCACAATTCCTGCCATATAATCCTAGTAAAAATTCCCTGTCTTAGGTCAGTTACGATGACCACTTTATTTTAAGAATGTGAAATGTCAGAATAACAGCTTTTATTTCTTTCATCACATTCCCAGTGGGTCAGAAATTTATATAGACTCAATTAGTATTTCGTAGCATTGCCTTTAAATTGTTTAACTTGGGTCAAATGTTTCGGGTAGCCTTCCACAAGCTTTCCACAAGCTTCCCACAATAAGTTGGGTGAATTTTGGCCCATTCCTCCTGACAGAGCTGGTGTAACTGAGTCAGATTTGTAGGCCTCGTTGCTCGCACACGCTTTTTCAGTTCTGCCCACAAATTTTCTATGGGATTGAGGTTAGGGCTTTGTGGTGGCCACTCCAATACCTTGACTTTGTTGTCCTTAAGCCATTTTGCCACAACTTTGGAAGTATGCTTGGGGTCATTGTCCATTTGGAAGACCCATTTGCGACCAAGCTTTAACTTCCTGACTGATGTCTTGAGATGTTGCTTCAATATAGCCACATAATTTTCCTGCCTCATGAAGCCATCTATTTTGTGAAGTGCACCAGTCCCTCCTATAGCAAAGCACCCCCACAACATGACCACAACATGACTTACACCAATTTGTAAGTCGCTCTGGATAAGAGCGTCTGCTAAATGACTTAAATGTAAATGTAATGATGCTGCCACCCCTGTGCTTCATGGTTGGGATGGTGTTCTTCGGCTTGCAAGCATCCACCTTTTTCCTCCAAACATAACGGTGGTCATTATGTCCAAGCAGTTCTATTTTTATTTCATCAGACCAGAGGACATTTCTCCAAAAAGTACGATCTTTGTCCCCATGTGCAGTTGCAAACCGTAGTCTTGCTTTTTTATGGTGGTGTTGGAGCAGTGGCTTCTTCCTTGCTGAGCGGCCTTTCAGGTTATGTCGATATAGGACTCGTTTTACTGTGGATATAGATACTTTTGTACCTGTTTTCTCCAGCATCTTCACAAGGTCCTTTGCTGTTGTTCTGGGATTGATTTGCATTTTTCGCACCAAAGTACGTTCATCTCTAGGAGACAGAACGTGTCTCCTTCCTGAGCGGTATGACGGCTGTGTGGTCCCATGGTGTTTATACTTGCGTACTATTGTTTGTACAGATGAATGTGGTACCTTCGGGCATTTGGAAATTGCTCCCAAGGATGAACCAGACTTGTGGAGGTCTACAATTTTTTTCTGAGGTCTTGGCTGATTTCTTTTGATTTTCCCATGATGTCAAGCAAAGAGGCACTGAGTTTGAAGGTAGGCCTTGACATACATCCACAGGTACACCTCCAATTGACTCAAATTATGTCAATTAGCTTATCAGAAGCTTCTAAATCCATGACATAATTTTCTGGAATTTTCCAAGCTGTTTAAAGGCACAGTCAACTTAGTGTATGTAAACTTCTGACTGACTGGAATTGTGATACAGTGAATTATAAGTGAAACAATCTGTCTGTAAACAATTGTTGGAAAAATGACTTGTGTCATGCACAAAGTAGACGCACAAAGTAACCGACTTGCCAAAACTATAGTTTGTTAACAAGAAATTTGTGGAGTGGCTGAAGAAACGAGTTTTAATAATTCCAACCTTAGTGTATGTAAACTTCTGACTTCAACTGTAAATTTGGGACATACAGCGCATGTGTGTGGGTTTGTATGTGTGTGGGTTTATGTGTGTGTGCTTGAACTGTATGTTAATGGACGTCTGTGTGATTGTGTGTGTTCATGGATACAATGACCACCTACTCTCTTACTTACAACATTCACATGCGGGGGCATCGAGAGTTTTTCCCCATAACCTTTGAAAGGTTACCTTCTCATTTCGTTCCCAGTTTTCGAATATTCAAATAAGTGTTGAAATGGTTATTTTTAGTCAGGCCTATTCAAATGCAGTGTACGGTGACAATGTAATGATATCCGTTAATTGAAGTGGGAGGGGGTGGCATTTCTACTTAAAAGGAATCAAAGGATGGGGAGGGAAGGGGGGAGTGATTCATTTATTTGTGTCCCATTTTTTTGTTGCCTGCTTGTGTGTTGGTTATCATTTGTCCAAGGAGACAGAGAGCGGGAGAGAGAGAGAATGAAAAGGAGAGAAAAAAAGAGTGCAGGGGGAATTGAAAGGAGCGAGTGAGGTAACAAGAGCGGGAACTGAGTGAGTGAAATATAGAGGTAAAGAATCAAGAGAGAGAGGGAGTGAGAAAGAGAGAGGGATGTGAGGCATGCCAGATGGAGGGATGGATGCTGGGACAGCCTAATTGGATTAGAGGGGCAGAAAATTAAAAAGTATTTTATTTTAGACAGCCTGGGCTGTGTTTCATCCCTGGTAGATAAAGATGTGACAGGCCTTGATCCACCAACTGTGTCACAGAGGGGCACATGGCCCATAGGTTCAGCTTAGGTGGTGTGTGTGTGTCTGTGTGCTTGAATGCGTGTGTGCGTGATTGTGCATGTGCGTGTGTGTGCGTGTGTGCGTGCGTGCGTGCGTGCGTGTGTGTGTGTGTGTGTGTGTGTGTGTGTGTGTGCTAAGGCCGAGCTAACCACATGTGCATGCATACAATGATATAATGTGACTGAATATGGCAAGTGGCTCATCTAGGGATAGGGTGTGAGTCATTATATCAGACCCCAGCATGGGATGTTCCCTGGCATATGTGTCACCAATAAACCTTGTAGCAGCAGGTGTACTTCCTGGGCCATTGGCAGCCACTGTGGGAGAGGTGACTGAATTTGGCCAGGCTGGGGATAGGCTGTGTGGGGTGCGATTTCTCGATAGGTAATGACATCATGCTATTTGTGGAGTACTGAATCTGTGGTTGGGAGACGGACAGAACTCATGTAAGGTAACACACACATGCATGGATAGTCAGATAGATAACACACGCATGCATGCGTGCACACACATGCTAAATCAAAACAACATTTTGGGTGAATTGCTTCCTAACGGCCTTAATTTAGTTTAGCCTACAAGTCAACCAGGGGGTGTGGCACATCTGAAACAGGAAGTGACATCACCACTAGTCTCACCCGGTGGCGGTCCTCCTCGAACAAGGCCTCGTGGACCCTGAAGGTGAACAGGGCTTGGGCAGGTCACTGAGGTCCATCATCTTCTCCACTTTGTCTTCATCCTCCCCACATACCATGTCCTCTTCCTCCGTCTTTCAGGGTCTATGTTGTAAGTCTCTTCCAGGCTTTGGCCCCCTCCTGCAGCATGGTCAGCCAGGCCCAGGGACAGGGAACAGAGGGGTAGAGGTGAGCTGCTAGGTGGAGAGGAGGGCCCCCTACTGGGGCACTAGCAGGGACAAGACTGGAGAGAAAGAAAGAGAGAGATACAGAAATAAAGTATTGATATTTTTACTTTTTTTAAGTAATCAATAATCGATCTATATGACATATTGATGTTGTAATTTCCCTGCTCCTTGCATGGTCTTACTGTTCTAATCTATTATTATGTCAGTCGGGCAGTAGGCCTACTAGACAACAAGTGATGAGGATATTGATCAAACCAAATGCTGCAGATATTCCTTTTTTCCTTATACATGTTTCCCATTATAAGACCTCAACACTAGCATTTAAACTAGGTTCTTAGGCGGGGAAAAGTGCTATCTAGAACCTTAAAGGGTTATTCGGCTGTCCCCATAGGACAACCCTTTGAAGAACTCTTTTGGTTTCAGGTAGATCTTCTACCTGGAGTCAAAAAGGGTGGGTTCTACCTGGAACCAAAAAGGGTACTCCGATGGGGACAACCGAGGAACCCTTTTTTTCTAAGAGTGTAGCCCTACATGAATAAGTCAATAGAGGGTCATTTCAAACGCTGTGGTCGGATAGGATGACCCCTGGTGGCTGATAAGATATAGTTGAAACACTACCCAGCCTGAATACATGATTAGTCCTTATGTATTTACAATTCGTACAATTTAATCACACAATGTGTGATGAAATATAACTGACATACTGGTACGTTTCTTTCCAAAGCACAGAATATAGCCTATATAAGCAACAGCAATATTGTGTAGCCTAGTCAAAACTGCACAGCATGTCAACAACGCAAGGCTGTAACAATGTAATCTCTCTCTAAAAGCTACAATGTATATCGGTTTTTGTTTTGTTACAGAGCTGCCAGAAAAGTTTAATGCGAGCTGAGCTGAAACGAAAGGAGGTAAACTCCATCCATGAGTGGATTATATTAATCTGGCCCGGCGCCCAGGTAGGCGTAGTTTGCGAGTGTCACGCCCTGACCTTAGAGATCCTTATTATTCTCTATGTTTGGTTAGGTCAGGGTGTGACTCGGGTGGGAAAGTCTATGTTTTCTATTTCTTTGTGTTTGGCCGAGTGTGGTTCCCAATCAGAGGCAGCTGTCTATCGTTGTCTCTGATTGGGGATCATATATAAATTATCATTTTCCTTTTGGGTTTTGTGGGATCTTGTTTTCTGTTTAGTGACTTAGCCTGACAGAACTGTGCGCTTTCGTTTTCGCTTTTGTTTGAGTGTTTTTTGAATAAAAGTAATCATGAACACTTTCCACGCTGCGCTTTGGTCTACTCTTCCTACCACCAACGAGAGCCGTTACAGCGAGGGGTGAAAAATGTATTCATTTTGGAACCGGGCCATTCTGAGCCATATACTTCGAAACAGGATTGAGGAGTTACATTTTAATTTAAATTCTGAGTTCAACTCGGGATAACTGATAGTCCTACCAGGAAAGTGTTTCACCTTTTATCCTTGCCTAAACATCAGACTGTTACCATGGTTACTCCATGGATATCAGTCTGAAAGAAGTCACTGTAAAAAAAAGGCTGCAATAGTCTCAACAAGCCAGAATGTTGAATAAAATGGCATTTGAGGTTACTTTACCGGTTGTACATGCTGTTGTTCCTTTTGGTGCTAGGAGGTGGACAGCCGCGGGAAGTAGGGATGCTGAGGGTGTAGCAGCACCTGAAAAATCAGAATGGCCCTTCACTAGTCCTGTTTCAGCTGCGTGGGCACAAAAAAAAATCTCCCCTAAAAAGTGTTGCTTACCTGTCTTTTTGCGCCGCTGGTAGGTTCTGTCACTTGTCTTTTGATTCATTGCACATGATGCACAATATTGTAGCGACCCTGGTTTATAAGCGTGGATATCGACTCTGCTACTCAAGCATGCTTTTGTGGCACAGTCGATGGTGCACTGGGCTTCGGGATAGGTTGAGGGTTCAAGCAGCACTTGCTGCCTGTTACATTACAATATGTAAACAATAGCCGAATGTAGTCGACCGAAGCACATTTCCTTGCAATCAGCTGGAAGTGTTTGCCATTCAGTCTGTGGTTCGGTTAGACTCGGCCATATTGAGTACCACAGTATGAGTCATAATACCCATAAAACCTAGCGGTAAAACACGGAAGTGGTTCCAATAATTTTTTCACCATTTATTTTTCGTCTGGGATTTTTGAACAACTTCATATAAGGTCTGTGTTTGGTGTAGGCTTACCCTGGCGTGATGTTTTGATAACGGTGCAAATCTCTCTCGGAGAAGGTAACTTATATCAATATATTCGGCTGTAATTACCCCCCCCCCCCAAAAGTAAATGCTAATTAGCTGCTAATGTGGCTATCATACCGGTTACACATCCAGTCCGGCTACACATCCAGTCGCAAGCACTAACAAGTGCATTCGGAAAATATTCGGAAAATATTCAGACCCCTTTGACTTTTCCACATTTTGTTATGTTGCAGCATTATTCTAAAATGGATTAAATCATTTCTTCCCCCCCTCATCAATCTATACATAATACCCCATAATGACAAAGCAAAAACTAAATATATTTTTCTTATGAAATATCACAAGTATTCAGACCCTTTACTCAGGACTGTTGAACCACCTTTGGCAGCAATTACAGCCTCTAGTCTTCTTGGGTATGACACTACAAGCTTGGCACACTTGTATTTGGGGAGTTTCTCCTATTCTTCTCTGCAGATCCTCTCAAGCTCTGTCAGCTTCGATTGGGAGCATCACTGCACAGCTGTTTTCAGGTCTCTCCAGAGATGTTAGAATGGGTTCAAGTCCGGGCTCTGGCTGGGCCACTCAAGGATATTCAGAGACTTGCCCCCAAGCCACTCCTGCGTTGTCTTCGCTGTGTGCTTAAGGTCGTTGTCCTGTTGGAAGGTGAACGTTCGTCCCAGTCTTAGGTCCTGAGCACTCTGGAGCAGGTTTTCATCAAGGATCTCTCTCTACTTTGCTCCGTTCATCTTTCCCTCGATCCTGACTAGTCTCCCAGTCCCTGCCGCTGAAAAACATCCCCACAGCATGATGCTGCCACCACCATGCTTTACCCTATTTGTATTTATTATGGATCCCCATTAGCTGCTGCCAAAGCAGCCGCTACTCTTCCTGGGGTCCAGCAAAATGAAGGCAGTTTATACAATTTAAAAACATTACAATACATTCACAGATTTCATAACACACTGTGTGCCCTCAGTCCCCTACTCCACCACTACCACATATCTACAGTACTAAATCCATGTGTATGTATAGTGCGTATGTTATCATGTGTGTGTGTTTGTGTGTGTGTGTATGCATGGGTCTGTGCCAATGTTCGTGTTGCTTCACAGTCCCCGCTGTTCCATAAGGTGTTTTTTAATCTGTTTTTTAAATCAAATTTAACTGCTTGTGTCAGTTACTTGATGTGGAACAGAGTTCTGTGTAGTCATGGCTCTATGTAGTACTGTGTGCCTCCCATAGTCTGTTCTGGACTTGGGTACTGTGAAGAGACCTCTGGTGGCATGTCTTGTGGGGTATGCATGGGTGTCCGAGCTGTGTGCCAGTAGTTTAGACAGGCAGCTCGGTGCATTCAACATATCAATAACTCTCATAAATAAAAGTAGTGATGAAGTCAATCTCTCCTCCACTTTCAGCCAGGAGAGATTGACATGCATATTATTAATATTAGTACTCTGTGTACATCCAAGGGCCAGCCATGCTGCCCTGTTCTAAGCCAATTGCAATTTTCCTAAGTCCTTTTTTGTGGCACCTGACCACACGACTGAACAGTAGTCAAGGTGCGACAAAACTAGGGCCTGTAGGACCTGCCTTGTTGATAGTGTTGTTAAGAAGGCAGAGCATCGCTTTACTATGGACAGACTTCTCCCCATCTTAGCTACTGTTGCATCAATATGTTTTGACCATGACATCTCAACTTGCTCAATTTCCACATTATTCATTATGAGATGTAGTTGAGGTTCAAGGTTTAGTGAATGATTTGTCCCAAATACAATGCTTTTAGTTTTGGAAATATTTAGTACTAACTTATTCCTTTCTACCCATTCTGAAGCTAACTGCAACTCTTTGTTAAGTGTTGCAGTCATTTCAGTTGCTGTTGTAGCTGACGTGTATGGTGTTGAGTCATCCGCATACATAGACACACTGGCCTTACTCAAAGCCAGTGGCATGTCGTTAGTAAAGATTGAAAAAAGCAAGGGGCCTAAACAGCTACCATAGGGAATTCCTGCTTCTACCTGGATTATGTTTGAGAGGCTTCCATTAAAGAACACCCTCTGTGTTCTGTTAGACAAGTAACTCTTCATCCACATTATAGCAGGGGGTGTAAAGCCATAACACATACATTTTTCCAGCAGCAGACTATGATCGATAATGTCAAAAGCTGCACTGAAGTCTAACAAGACAGCCTCCACAATAATTTTATCATAAATTTCTCTCAGCCAATCATCAGTAATTTGTGTAAGTGCTGTGCTTGTTGAGTGTGTTTGCTGAAAATCTGTTGTCAATTTGGTTACTGTGAAATAGCACTGTGTCTGGCCAAACACCATTTTTTACAGAAGTTTACTAAGGGTTGGTAACAGGCTGATTGGTTGGCTATTTGAGCCAGTAAAGGGGGCTTTACTATTCTTGGGTAGCGGAATGACTTTAGCTTCCCTTCAGGCCTGAGGGCACACACTTTCTAGTAGGCTTAAACTGAAGATGTGGCAAATAGGAGTGGCAATGTCATTCGCTATTATCCTCAGTAATTTTCCATCCAGATTGTCAGACCCCGGTGGCTTGTCATTGTTGATAGACAACAATCATTTCTCATCTCTACCATACTACCACAGCATTTCTACCAGTACAATTCTTGTCTTTCATAATTTGGTCCGATATACTTGGATGTGTGGTGTCAGCGTTTGTCGCTGGCATGTCATCCCTAAGTTTGTTTATCTTGTCAATGAAAAGCCATTAAAGTAGTTGGCAATATCAGTGGGTTTTGTGACAAATGAGCCATCTGATTCAATGAATGATGGAGCCAAGTTGGCTTTTTCCCCCAAAAAAATGTAT
This sequence comes from Salvelinus alpinus, assembly GCF_045679555.1. Classification (NCBI taxonomy): domain Eukaryota; kingdom Metazoa; phylum Chordata; class Actinopteri; order Salmoniformes; family Salmonidae; genus Salvelinus; species Salvelinus alpinus. The sequence continues at coordinate 70,026,381 of NC_092094.1, forward strand.
TTAAGGTGCTCCGAAGGGTTTGGCTATCATTCTTTATTTCATTTATCTTTGTTTCATAGTTTAGTTTATTTTTATTTAGCTTAGTCACGTGATTTCTTAATTTGCAGTACGTTTGCCAATCAGTTGGGCTACCAGACTTATTTGCCATACCTTTACCTCATCCCTCTCATCCCTCTCAACCATACAATTTTTCAATTCCTCATCAATCCAAGGGGATTTAACAGTTTTACAGTCATTTTCTGAAAAACCTCTTAATTAAGGATCGGACCCTTTAATTCAATTTTCGCCTAAAATGACATACCCAAATCTAACTGCCTGTAGCTCAGGCATTGAAGCAAGGATATGCATATTCTTGATACCATTTGAAAAAAAACACTTCACTGTGAAATGAATGTAGGAGATTATAACTAACCTTTTTTGTATTTGTTTTGTACCATCGTCTTTGAAATGCAAGAGAAAGGCCATAATGTATTATTCCAGCCCAGGTGCAATTTATATTTTGGCCACTAGATGGCATCAGTGTATGTGCAAAGTTATAGACTGATCCATTGAACCATTGCATTTCTGTTCAAAATATTGTCTCAAGACTGCCCAAATGTGGCTAATTGGTTTATTGATAACTTTTCAAGTTCATAACTGTGCACTCTCCTCAAACAATAGCATGGTCTTATTTCACTGTAATAGCTACTGTAAATTGGACAGCGCAGTTAGATTAACAAGAATTTAAGCTTTCTGGCAATATCAGATATGGCTATGTCCTGGGAAATGTTATTGTTACTTACAACCTCATGCTAATCGCATTAGTCTACGTTAGCTCAACCGTCCCGTGGCGGACCCACCGATCCAGAATACGTTTTTAATGGGTGCGTGCTTATTAGTAACTGGAATAAGCAATTTCCTAAATGTGTCAAGTGCAGAGTCTGGTTGCTCCTCATTACACACCACAGATTCTTTACATCACATGAATCACTACAAAAACTATTATATGACCTCTTATGAGGCAGGTTGCAGGCACTGGTTACGGTTTGAAGTGTTTTCTTTAGTGGGCAGCTTGATGAGAGCCAGTCAATATTTAAATCACCCAGAAAATATACTTCTCTGTTGATATCACATATATTATCAAGCATTTCACACATATTATCCAGATACTGACTGTTAGCACTTGGTGGTCTATAGCAGCTTCCCACAAGAATGGGCTTTAGGTGAGGCAGATGAACCTGTAGCCATATTACTTCAACAGTATTTAACATTAGATCTGCTCTAAGCTTTACAGGAATGTGCTTCTGAATATAGACCGTAACACCGCCTCCTTTGGCATTTCTGTGTTTTCGGTAGATGTTATAACCATGTATTGTTACCACTGTATCATCAAAGGTATTATCTAAGTGAGGTTCAGAGATAGTCAGAGATGTCATCTGTTACAAGCAAGTTATTCATTTCATGTACCTTGTTTCTCAGGCTGCATATGTTAATATGGGCCAGCACTTTTCTGCGTTGTTTGATTGTTTTTAATGCTTTACTGGGAAGCTTATCAGAAGTAGACTTGATAGTGCAGGGTGAGCTGCACAAAGTGGTCTTACCTACTAGGGCACAGTGCTAACAGTGTAATCATAGGCTCATGATTACTGCATCAAATAGCAGTAGGATTAACAAAGGTATTCAGGGCAATTAGGGGGACATAAATTAAGTTACTTACATTGTGTCTGCCAACGCCCTTAGGATAATGCACATTTAATGCAGCATTATGACGACTCATTGTCACAATGGTAGGGATTAGCTGAGCTGGTCTTGGGTCATTGATAAGTCATTGTTTCAACACAGCCTTGAAATGCGTCCAGGAGCCAAGATGATTTGGATGGACTCCGTCATTCCTGTAGAGTATCTTCTGTTTCCAGAAGGTGTCAAAGTTATCATTAAAAGTAATTAAAAACACTTTATATGGGAGTTGGGCCAAGTCGTTACTAGTCACCACAGCCACAAGGTCATAAACCCTGCCTATTTTTACAATTTATCTTCTTTAAATGTGATTTTAAACATAACCCTAAACACACTGCTAACCTTTTGCCTAACCTTATACCTAACGATAACCTTAAATGAAGACTAAAAAGCTAATGTTATTTATTTTTTTACAATAATGGCTAATTTTGACTTTGTAGCTGTGGTAACTAGTGGAAACGGTTGTGCCCTCTCATTGGCTAGAATGGTCCCACCTGATCATGCCTCCTCCCGACTGCCTTCCATTTTTGAAGTCATTTATTTTAATTGTTCATTGTTAGAGCGGCCAGAGTATCTGGCGTATCTGGTCAATATAATGGATAATCTGTATATTTGGGAACCCTCTCATAGATTTGATGTTTTATATGGTCATACGTTAATCTTTTGAATGAACATCAGTAGTATAATATTTATTAGCTTTACCCAGTGCACAATACAACAGCAATATGGCAATGAGGTTAAGGGTTATGAGAAGCAAAAACAATGGGATTCTGTGAGCTCATGGTTCTGCCAGTGCCACTGGATTTTCTTTTCAGAAAAAAGACTGGCAGAATGACAAACAATAAGCTTTGACCAGTAAAGTCTGTAGTCTATTCTAATTCACCTCTCTAATTACTCATAGAATTGTTTTCATATTGGCTTTGCTTGCACAGCGATACATAGAATGTCACGCGGGACTCAGTGGGTGAAAAAAATCAGACGCAGAGAGAGAGCCGCTTGGGAAAAATATTCCTTTTACTGCTTCACAAAAATCATAAGCCCGAACATACAGGGCGCAGAGAAACACTTGCAAAAACCCAAAACACAACGCACGTAACCAAAAGACAATCCCGCACAAAACAAGGGCGGGTCAAACTCCTAAATATAGGGAAGCTCATTTACGCAACCAAAAAAAACACAGGTGCAACTAATCAGACAACACAAACAGACAAACGAAAAAGGGATCGGTGGCGGCTAGTAGGACGGTGACGACGACCGCCGAGCACCGCCCGAACAGGCAGGGGAGCCAACTTCGGCGGAAGTCGTGACATTACCCCCCTCCTGACGCTCGGCTTCCGCAGCGCGCCGCCACCGGCCTCGAGGACGACCCGGAGGGCGAGGTGCCGGGCGATCCGGGTGGAGGCGGTGGAAGTCTCTCAGAAGAGAAGGATCTAAAATGTCCCCCACCGGAACCCAGCATCTCTCCTCCGGACCGTACCCCTCCCAGTCCACGAGGTACTGTAGGCCCCTCACCCGGCGTCTCGAGTCCAGAATGGCACGTACTGTGTACGCCGGGGACCCCTCGATCTCCAGAGGGGGTGGAGGGACCTCAGGCACCTCACCTTCTTGCAGGGGACCAGCCACCACCGGCCTGAGGAGAGACACATGAAACGAGGGGTTAATTCGGTAATACCTAGGAAGTTGTAACCTATAACACACCTCGTTTATTCTCCTCAGGACTTTAAACGGCCCCACACACTGCGGCCCCAGCTTCCGACAGGGCAGGCGGAGAGGCAGGTTTCGGGTCGAGAGCCAGACCCTGTCCCCCGGTGTGAACACGGGGGCCTCACTGCGGTGCTGGTCAGCGCTCCTCTTCTGCCGTTGTCCTGCTAACTTTAGCGATTCCTGGACGGCTTTCCAGGTGTCCTTGGAGCGCTGTACCCATTCCTCTACCACAGGAGCCTCGGTCTGACTCTGATGCCATGGGGCCAGGACCGACTGGTAACCTAACACACACTCAAACGGGGACATGTTCGTTGAGGAGTGGCGGAGGGAGTTCTGAGCGAGCTCAGCCCAAGGAACATACCTCGCCCACTCACCAGGCCGGTCCCGGCAATATGACCGCAGAAACCTGCCCACATCCTGGTTTACGCGCTCCACCTGCCCATTACTCTCGGGGTGAAAACCCGAGGTCAAGCTGACCGAGACCCCCAGTCTTTCCATAAACGCCCTCCAAACTCTGGACGTGAATTGGGGGCCCCGATCAGAAACTATGTCCTCAGGCACCCCATAGTGCCGGAAGACATGGGTAAACAAGGCCTCCGCAGTCTGCAGGGCCGTAGGGAGACCGGGCAACGGGATGAGACGGCAGGACTTAGAGAACCGATCCACAACGACCAAAATCGTAGTACTTCCCTGGGACGGGGGAAGATCGGTAAGAAAGTCCACCGATAAGTGTGTCCACGGCCGTTGTGGAACGGGGAGGGGCTGTAACTTCCCTCTAGGCAAGTGCCGAGGAGCCTTGCTCTGAGCGTACACCGAGCAGGAGGAGACATAAAATCTCACGTCCTTAGCCAACGTGGGCCACCAGTATCTCCCTCTAAGACTCCGCACTGTCCTCTCGATGCCAGGATGACCCGAGGAGGGGAGAGTATGAGCCCAACGGATTAGCTTATCCCGGACCCCCCCCCGGCACGTACTGAACCCCCGGTGGACAGTTAGGGGGGGGTCTGGTCTAACCGTGAGGCTCTCTCTATCTCCGCGTCCACCTCCCATACCACCGGTGCCACGAGACATGAAGGTGGAATGATGGGAGTTGGCTCAACGGACCACTCCTCGGTATCATAGAGACGGGACAGCGCGTCGGCTTTGGTGTTTTGGGAGCCTGGTCGGTACGAGATGGTGAACTGAAACCGGGTGAAAAACATGGCCCATCTAGCCTGACGCGGATTTAGTCTCCTCGCTTCCCGGATGTACTCGAGATTACGATGGTCAGTCCAGATGAGAAAAGGGTGTTTCGCCCCCTCAAGCCAATGTCTCCACACCTTCAGAGCCTTGACTATAGCTAACAACTCCCGGTCCCCCACGTCATAGTTTCGCTCCGCCGGACCGAGTTTCCTCGAAAAGAAAGCACAAGGGCGGAGCTTGGGTGGTACGCCCGAGCGCTGGGACAGCACGGCCCCGACCCCCGCCTCGGACGCGTCCACCTCCACTATGAACGCTAAAGAGGGGTCCGGATGCGCCAACACGGGCGCATTGGTGAACAGCTCCTTCAGACGACTGAAAGCTCTGTCCGCCTCTGCTGACCAACGCAAGCGCACCGGTCCTCCCTTCAGCAGTGAGGTAATGGGAGCAGCCACCTGACCAAAACCCCGGATAAACCTCCGGTAGTAATTGGCAAACCCTAAAAAACGCTGCACCTCTTTCACTGTGGTCGGAGTCGGCCAATTACGCACGGCTGTAACGCGGTCATCCTCCATCACCACCCCGTAGGTGGAAATACGATAACCCAGGAAGGAAACGGCCTGTTTGAAGAACTCACATTTCTCCGCCTTGCAATACAGGTCATGCTCCAGCAGTCGCCCAAGTACCTTACGCACCAGAGACACATGCGCCGCGCGTGTGGCAGAGTAGATCAAGATGTCATCAATGTACACTACCACTCCCTGCCCGAGCAGGTCTCGGAGAATCTCATCTACGAAGGATTGGAAGACAGCTGGAGCATTTTTCAACCCATATGGCATGACGCGGTACTCATAATGGCCAGATGTAGTACTAAATGCGGTTTTCCACTCATCTCCTCCCCGGATACGCACCAGATTATACGCACTCCTCAGGTCCAATTTTGTGAAGAAGCGTGCCCCGTGAAATGATTCCGCCGCCGTAGCGATGAGAGGTAGTGGGTAACTAAACCCCACTGTGATGGAATTTAGACCTCGATAATCAATGCACGGGCGTAAACCGCCATCCTTCTTCTTCACAAAAAAGAAGCTCGAGGAGACAGGTGATGCGGAGGGCCGAATGTATCCCTGTCCCAGTGATTCAGTAACATATGTCTCCATAGCCGCTGTCTCCTCCTGAGATAAAGGATACACGTGACTCCTAGGAAGTGCAGCGTTCTCCAGGAGGTTTATCGCGCAGTCCCCTCCACGATGGGGTGGTAATTGGGTCGCCTTCTTTTTGCTGAAGGCGATAGCCAAATCGGCATATTCAGAGGGAATGCGCACGGTGGAAACCTGGTCTGGACTCTCCACCGTAGTCGCACCGACGGCAACTCCTATACACCTGCCTGAACACTCCTCTGACCACCCCTTAAGAGCCCCGTGTTGTCAGGAAATCACCGGGTTGTGCTGGGCTAACCAGGGAATTCCCAACACCACTGGAAACGCAGGTGAGTCGATAAGGAACAGACTAATCTGCTCCTTATGACTACCCTGCGTTACCATGTCCAGTGGTACCGTGGCCTCCCTGACCATTCCTGACCCTAATGGTCGGCTATCTAAGGAGTGCACGGGGAAAGGTAGGTCTAACGACACAAGAGGAATCCCTAGCCTTAATGCGAGCCCCCGATCTATAAAATTCCCAGCTGCACCTGAATCGACTAGCGCCTTATCCTGTAGAGAGGGAGAAAACCCGGGGAAAGAGGTTAACACATACATATGACTGACAGGAAGCTCTGGGTAAGTCTGGTGCTGACTCACCTGGGGTGATCGAGTAGTGTTCCGCCTGCCCTCCCGACTCCCAGAAGAGTTCCTCCAGCACCGGTCGGCCGTGTGCCCTCACCGACCACAACTGGTGCAGGAGAAACCTCCTCCTCCGGCCCCCCTTGACGCTGCCCCCCCTAACTCCATAGGGATAGGAGCAGGAGGGCTGGGAGGTGGAAACGACAGGACCTGTTCCGAACGTCCGCGGGCAGCCAGCAGGTTGTCGAGACGGATGGCCATGTCAATGAGTTCATCCAGCGTGAGTGTGGTGTCCCGACACGCTAGCTCCCTGCGGACGTCCTCCCTAAGGCTACATCGGAAATGGTCTATTAAGGCCCTGTCGTTCTACCCTGATCCTGCGGCCAAGGTCCTGAACTCCAGGGCAAAGTCCTGTACGCTCCTCGTCTCCTGACGCAGGTGGAACAGCCGTTCACCCGCCGCACAACCCTCTGGTGGGTGGTCAAAAACAGCTTGGAATCGGCGGGTGAACTCAGGGTAATGATCCCTCGCCGAGTCTGGGCCATTCCACACTGCGTTGGCCCACTCGAGAGCTCGTCCAGTCAAACAGGAGACGAGGGCGCTCACGCTCTCCTCTCCGGAGGGAGTAGGACGAACGGTCGCCAGGTAAAGCTCCAGCTGGAGAAGGAAACCCTGACACCCGGCCGCCGTTCCATCATACTCCCGTGGGAGCGCCAGCCGAAGAGCCCCTGAGCCGGATGCGGTAACAGGAACAGGAGGTGTTGGAGGAGGGGGTGCTGGAGATGAGATGGGAAGGCCACTCCTCTCCCATCGTTCCATCCTCTCCATCATTTGGTCCATCGCTGACCCAATTCTGTGGAGAACACTGGTGTGATGGAGGACCCTTTCCTCCATCGATGGGAGAGGAGACGCGGCTGCTCCTGCTGATTCCATATGTTAGGTGCGGGATTCTGTCACGCGGGACTAAGCGGGTGAAAAAAATCAGACGCAGAGAGAGAGCCGCTTGGGAAAAATATTCCTTTTACTGCTTCACAAAAATCATAAGCCCGAACATACAGGGCGCAGAGAAACACTTGCAAAAACCCAAAACACAACGCACGTAACCAAAAGACAATCCCGCACAAAACAAGGGCGGGTCAAACTCCTAAATATAGGGAAGCTCATTTACGCAACCAAAAAAACCACAGGTGCAACTAATCAGACAACACAAACAGACAAACGAAAAAGGGATCGGTGGCGGCTAGTAGGACGGTGACGACGACCGCCGAGCACCGCCCGAACAGGCAGGGGAGCCAACTTCGGCGGAAGTCGTGACATAGAAATTGTAATAATATCTATGTAACCCAAAACATTCAATATCCCAGTAGTCCACAGAATAAATGCAGCTAGATCCCTACTTAAAAATATTTGTATTAAAAGAGCAGAAAATGGTGTCAAATCCATCCTCAACACCAAGACCACTCAAATAAAGCCTTTCAACAGTTATCATATTATGCTATGTTATTCTACGTCTATCTTCCCCCAGTTCCTTCAGTTTTAAATAAAATCCACACATTGAATCATTGTGCATTTTAGACCATATCTCCAACTACTACCTGACGATTCAAGCATGTTAATAAAACACGTTAAAACAAAAAGTTTAAAAAATAACAGTTTATAACCCTTTTGGTAATTATTTGTTGTTGTTGTTTTTGAGTATCTAAAACATACAATATACTTGCAGTGAAGCCGCTCAACAACTACATCACATTAGTCATCTAACAGATTCCCATCCAGAGCGACACACAGAAGCAACCAGGGTCAACACCCTGCTCAAGGGCACGTCGACAGATCTCCCACAAGGTCAAAAACAAGGACCCGAACCAGCGATACATCAGCCACCGGCCCAAGCTCCCAACCGCCAGGACACCAGTCCTCCAAGATCCCCCCCCACAGTTCCCCAAGAGCTGCCCCTCAACCATCTGAGACCCTCCCAGAGAAAAATAAAATAAAAAAACATTCCCCACCCCCCATAACCAAGAAAATGAACAAAAGAAAAAAAAGAGAAAGCCAAAGGCAAACAGAAAACAACAATGCAAAAAACTAAAGACAACAAAAATCATAACAGCAAGGTCAACTGAATATGTTTGAGTGCATGTACGGCACTATTTACATGTGTGTGTGTGTCCGTGTATGTGCACGTGTGCATTTGAATGAGAGTGTCTGTATATACATGTGTACAAACACCCGCACGGCATCAGCCTCAGGCAAACCGACATTAGCTGTAAAACACTGCCCATCAGTGCCATTTAAACGTTATTTTTGATTGTTTTATTTTTATTTTTTATACTTTTATCTTTGACCGTCATTCTATCCCCCGCCCAGAAACTCCACTCCCACTTGTCTCCAATTCCACATCCCGACCCTCAGCTTCCCTCAGCCCATCCCACCTATCTCTGCTGGCCACCCTCTTCACATTTCTACGCACCATACTCTACCGTTCAAACGTTTGGGGTCACTTAGAAATGTTCTTGTTTTTGAAAGAAAAGCACATTTATTTGTCCATTAAAATAACACCAAATTGATCAGATATACAGTGTAGACACTGTTAATGTTGTAAATGACTATTGTAGCTGGAAACGGCAGATTTTGTAAAGGAATATCTACATAGGCGTACAGAGGCCCATTATCAGTAACCATCACTCCTGTGTTCCAATGGCACGCTGTGTTCGCTAATTCAAGTTTATCATTTTAAAAGGCTAATTAATCATTAGAAAACCCTTTTACCATTGTTAGCACAGCTGAAAACTGTTGTTCTGATTAAAGAAGCAATAAAACTGGCCTTCTTTAGACTAGTTGAGTATCTGGAGTATCAGTATTTGTGGGTGCGATTACAGGCTCAAAATGGCCAGAAACAAATAACTTTCTTCTGAAACTCGTCAGTCTACTCTTGTTCTGAGAAATGAAGGCTATTCCATGCGATAAATTGCCAAGAAACAGAAGATCTCGTACAACGCTGTGTACTACTCCCTTCACAGAACACCGCAAAATGTCTCTAACCAGAATAGAAAGAGGAGTGGGAGGAGTGCACAACTCAGCAAGAGGACAAGTACATTAGAGTGTCCAGTTTGAGAAATAGACGCCTCACAAGTCCTCAACTGGCAGCTTCATTAAATAGTGCTTGCAAAACACCAGTCTCAACGTCAACAGTGAAGAGGCGACTCCGGCATGCTGGCCTTCCCATACCAAAGCAAATGGTCTATTGATTCTGTATCCTCACCAAAAATATCTGCAGTGATTGTATGCCCCAAATATTCAACATTTTGTCGGTTGCAAGAATTCTATATAATTGTTTTAGCTGGAAAGCACAAAGTCTTGAATCTTGGGTTGTTTTATATATCAACGCGTACCATGGAATCGGTACATCAAAAATCTCTTCCCAGCTTTTTTCCAATCTGTATGGCACAATTGTCAACATTCTGGTCCTCAAATTAAACTGGTATACTTTCCTATTTATGTTATTTTTATTCATCCGCAAGTTTTGATCCTTTATATTGAGCAGACAGACCAGTTCCCTACCTCCTCCCGTTGCCACCTACCTCCTCCATTTTTGGGGTAATACTGTAATCCATTGGTTGTACTCGTGGATTGAGCAGACCTTTCCGTACAATTCTGATAACTCAATGACGGACATAACTCTACCATTCCAATTTACAATATAATTTAAGAACAAAATACCCTTTTCAAACATCTTTCCCATAAATACAGGTATTTTATCAACGAGCACATTTGAGTTCAAACATAATATTTGTTGTAATGTTTGTTCTATCTTTTCAGGGGGATGAAATTGAAATTGTAGCCAGCTCTGCATTGCTTGTTTGAAAAAGAGAGATACTTTGAAAAAAGTATCATTTTCAATTAATCAAAAATGAGACATAGCAATCTGCACAAAGGCAAAAAGGCAATTTTTAAACAATGCTTTTTTTAGTAATCTACTTGAGAACCATTTAGGGTTCAAATAAAACTTTTGAATGAGAGAGATTTAGTGCTTTTATATTTAATAATCTCAACCCACCCAATTCATATTCATTTTATAGATAAGCATGTTTTATGTTGTCTGGTTTAGCGTCCCAGATAAAGCGAAATATTTTTTGCTCATATGATTTGAAAAACGAATCATCAGGAGTAGGCAGCTCCATAAGTAAGTGAGTAAACTGAGATATGACTAAGGAGTTAATCAGGGCAATTTTTCCATAAATAGACAGGTATTTACCTCTCCATGGTTGCAGGATCTTGTCTATTTTTACAAGTTTTCTATGGAAATTCATTGTGGAGAGCTTATTTATATCTTTTGTGATATGAATACCGAGTATGTCTACTTCACCATCAGCCCATTTTATAGGTAAACTGCAGGGTAATGTAAAAGTAGCATTTTTTAACGATCCAATACGTAATATTGTACACTTATCATAATTAGTTTTTAGTCCAGGGAGTACAGAAAAGTTGTCTAGATCTTCAAATGAGACATTGCAAGGATCTAGCTTGCGGACTTAATATAAAACTTGAGTCATCGGCATACAAGGACACCTTTGTTTTTAAGCCTTGGATTTCTAATCCTCTAATGCTGTTATTGGATCTGATTTGAATAGCTAGCATTTCGATGTTCATAACGAATAGATATGGTGACAGCGGACACTCTTGTTTAACTCCTCTTGCCAATTCAAAACTCTCTGAGAAGTAGCCGTTATTTACTATTTTACACCTGGGGTTGCTATACATTATTTTTGCCTATTTTATAAGAGAATTACCGAAATTGAAAAAATCCAGGCATTTATGAATAAAATCCAGTCTTACTTTATCAAATGCCTTTTTAAAATCCGCTATAAATACCATTCCTGGCTTCTTATGTATTTCATGATGTTCTATTATTTCTAGTAGTTGTCGTATATTATCTACAATGTATCGTCCATGTAAAAAACCCGTCTGATCAGAATGAACAATACCTGGTAAAAACCCTTTTAATTCTGAGTGCTATGCATTTTGCTAGTATTTTTGCATCACAACATTGAAGTGTAAGGGGCCTCCAGTTTCTTAGATAGACTGGGCCTTTATATTTGCCATCTGGGTCTTGTTTTAATAATAGAGAAATCAGACCTTCCTGCTGAGTACCTGACAGACTACCATTTCCAAAGGAGTAATTATTAAAACAATCTAACAATGGAGCTTTTAGTATATAAAAAATACTTGACATACCTCTACCGGTATGCCATCAAGCCCTGGGGTTTTTCCAGACTGAAAGGATTTAATAGCCTCAAAAAGTTCTTCCTCTGGAATTTGGCCTTCGCACTGATCTTTCTGTACATTTGTTAATTTTCCATTTTATATATTATTTGGAAATAATTCCTTACCATAATCTTCATTCAGCGGGAAAGGATGAGACGGAATAGAGAACCTCTGTCACGTTCGTCTTCCTCTTCTTCCGAGGAGGAGTAGTTGGAAGGATCGGAGGACCAATATGCAGCATGGTAAGTGTTCATCTTGAATTTATTTAGAAAAGAGAACACTGAACGAACTAACAAAAATAATAAACAACGAACGTGACGCTATCGAATAAAGTGCATGACACAAAACACTACACATAGACAAACTAGACATACAACATAGAATGCCCACTCAGATCACACCCTGACCAAACAAAACATAGAAACATACAAAGCAAACTATGATCAGGGCGTGACAGTACCCCCCCCCCCCCCCCCCCTCCAAGGTGCGGACTCCGGCCGCAAAACCTAAACCTATAGGGGAGGGTCTGGGTGGGCATCTGTCCGCGGTGGCGGCTCTGGCGCGGGACGTGGACCCCACTCCACCATAGTCATTACCCGCTTCAGTGGCCTCTTAGGAGCGGCGACCCTTGCCGCCAACCTTGGACTGGCAACCCTACTAAAGGGCCCCACTGGACTGAGGAGCGCCTCTGGACTGAGGGGCAGCTCCGGACTGAGGGGCAGCTCCGGACTGAAGGGCAGCTCCGGACTGAAGGGCAGCTCCGGACTGAAAGGCAGCTCCGGACTGAAAGGCAACTCCGGACTGAAAGGCAGCTCCGGACTGAAGGGCAGCTCCGGACTGAAGGGCAGCTCCGGACTGACGGACGGCTCTGGCGGCTCCTGACTGACGGACGGCTCTGACGGCGCTGGACAGACGGGCGGCTCAGGCGGCGCTGGACAGACGGGCGGCTCAGGCGGCGCTGGACAGACGGGCGGCTCAGGCGGCGCTGGACAGACGTGCGGCTCAGGCGGCGCTGGACAGACGGGCGGCTCAGGCGGCGCTGGACAGGCGGGCGGCTCAGGCGGCGCTGGACAGGCGGGCGACTCAGGCGGCGCTGGACAGGCGGGCGACTCAGGCGGCGCTGGACAGGCGGGCGACTCAGGCGGCGCTGGACAGGCGGGCGACTCAGGCGGCGCTGGACAGGCGGGAGACTCAGGCGGCGCTGGACAGGCGGGAGACTCAGGCGGCGCTGGACAGGCGGGAGACTCAGGCGGCGCTGGACAGGCGGGAGACTCAGGCGGCGCTGGACAGGCGGGAGACTCAGGCGGCGCTGGACAGGCGGGAGACTCAGGCGGCGCTGGACAGGCGGGAGACTCAGGCGGCGCTGGACAGGCGGGAGACTCAGGCGGCGCTGGACAGGCGGGAGACTCAGGCGGCGCTGGACAGGCGGGAGACTCAGGCGGCGCTGGACAGGCGGGAGACTCAGGCGGCGCTGGACAGGCGGGAGACTCAGGCGGCGCTGGACAGGCGGGAGACTCAGGCGGCGCTGGACAGGCGGGAGACTCAGGCGGCGCTGGACAGGCGGGAGACTCAGGCGGCGCTGGACAGGCGGGAGACTCAGGCGGCGCTGGACAGGCGGGAGACTCAGGCGGCGCTGGACAGGCGGGAGACTCAGGCGGCGCTGGACAGGCGGGAGACTCAGGCGGCGCTGGACAGGCGGGAGACTCAGGCGGCGCTGGACAGGCGGGAGACTCAGGCGGCGCTGGACAGGCGGGAGACTCAGGCGGCGCTGGACAGGCGGGAGACTCAGGCGGCGCTGGACAGGCGGGAGACTCAGGCGGCGCTGGACAGGCGGGAGACTCAGGCGGCGCTGGACAGGCGGGAGACTCAGGCGGCGCTGGACAGGCGGGAGACTCAGGCGGCGCTGGACAGGCGGGAGACTCAGGCGGCGCTGGACAGGCTGGTGACTCTGGCAGCGCTGAGCAGGCGCTGCCTGAGCAGGCGCTCACCTGTAATGAGGAGACGGAGAGACAGCCTGGTGCGGGGGGCTGCCACCGGAGGCCTGGTGCGTGGAGGTGGCACCGGATAGACCGGACCATGGAGGCGCACTACAAGTCTCGAGCACCGAGCCTGCCCAACCCTACCTGGCTGAATGCTCCCCGTAGCCAGGCCAGTGCGGCGAGGTGGAATAGCCCGCACTGGGCTGTGCTGGCGAACCGGGGACACCATGCGTAGGGGTGGTGCCATGTACCCCGGCCCGAGGAGACGCACTGGAGACCAGATGCGCTGAGCCGGCTTCATGGCACCTGGCTCGATGCCCACTCTAGCCCGGCCGATACGAGGTGCTGCTATGTACCGCACCGAGCTATGCCTGCTCACCGGGGACACCGTGCGCCTCACGGCATAACACGGTGCCTGCCCGGTACCTCTCTCTCCACGGTAAGCACGGGGAGTTGGCTCAGGTCTCCTACCTGACTTAACCACACTCCCCATGTGCCCCCCCCCCCCCATACATTTTTGGGGCTGCCTCTCTGGCTTCCAGCCGCGCTTACGTGCTGCTTCCTCATACCGCCGCCTCTCCGCTTTCGCTGCCTCCAGCTCAGCCTTGGGGCGGCGATACTCTCCAGCCTGTGCCCAGGGTCCCTTGCCGTCCAGAATCTCCTCCCAGGTCCAGGAGTCCTGCGATCACTGCTGCTGCCCGTTACTACGCTGCTTGGTCCGGTTGTGGTGGGTGATTCTGTCACGTTCGTCTTCCTCCTCTTCTGAGGAGGAGTAGTTGGAAGGATCGGAGGACCAATATGCAGCATGGTAAGTGTTCATCTTGAATTTATTTAGAAAAGAGAACACTGAACGAACTAACAAAAATAACAAACAACGAACGTGACGCTCTCGAATAAAGTGCATGACACAAAACACTACACATAGACAAACTAGACATACAACATAGAATGCCCACTCAGATCACACCCTGACCAAACAAAACATAGAAACATACAAAGCAAACTATGGTCAGGGCGTGACAACATCTGCCTGAAATAATTAGCTTCCCCTTTTAAAATATAATTCGGAGAATCATAGATGATTCCGTCTTCAGTAACGAGTTTCTGCAAATTATTTTTCTGCTTTATTTTTGTATTAGATTACATTACATCATTCTTGAATAAGTTCCTGAAGTTCTTTTTGTTTTTCCTCTAACTTATTTTGTTTCTTTAGCCAGAAACGGCTTTTTTATTATTGATGAATATTGAATTGAATGACCCTGAAGGTACATTTAAAGGTATCCCAAACAATAAGGGGATTTGCTGAACCTATATTATACCGGAAAAATTCAGTTATAAATTATTTTGTCTTAGTTAAAAATAAGTTGTCCTCCAGTAAACTTTGATTACATTTAAGAGTGCCAATTAGATGATGATCCGATCGCATTCTTTCTCCTATTAAAACTTTTTTAACCTTTGATGCAAGAGAGAAAGAGACAAGAAAGTAGTCAAGACGACTAGCTTGATTAAGTCTCCTCCATGTAAGTATAGCCACTAGGTCGGGGTTTTTTAGTCTCCAAATATCTACTTTTTCTAATGTGTCCATAATATTTGTGATTTCCTTAAGGGCAGGTGATGATAGTTTGTTGAGTGATTACCTTTACGGTCCATTGAGGTACTTAGCACTGTGTTATAGTCTCCTACCATAATGATTAGATCATTTGTTGCCTGTAAGTTCAATAAATTGTTGTTTTTGAAGAAGTGTGGATCATCCTGATTTGGACCATATAGATTAATGAGCCAAATCTCTTTTTCGTCCACTTTCATATTCAAAAGGATCCACCTTCCTTGCGAATCATTCCTGACTATTTGCACATTCAGATCAAATTTTTTGTTAATTAATATCATCACACCCTTTGAGTTCCTTTGTCCATGACAGAAAAGTATTTCACCACCCCATTCCTTTTTCCACGCAACTTCATCTAAGGATATAGAGTGAGTTGCCTGTAAACAGTATATGTTATATTAATTTTCTTTTAGCCATGTAAAGACTGATCTTCATTTTTTATAATCTGTGTAATGTGGTGCGTGCTGGTGGCAGGGAAGTCAGGCGCAGGAAAACGAACTTGGTATAAACGGAGTATTTAATGAAAACTCACAAACTCCAAAAACCAACGTATACAAAATAAAGAAAAGTGGGTAAATAAAATCCGTCGGACACCATAACAGACATAGCACCTATACATACAACGAACAATCACCGACAAAGACATGAGGTAAACCAGAGGGTTAAATACACAACATGTAATGATGGGATTGAAGCCAGGTGTGATGTGAGACAAGACAAAACCAATGGAAAATGAAAAATGGATCAGCGATGACGTCGACCGCCGAACACCGCCCGAACAAGGAGAGGGACCAACTTCGGCGGAAGTCGTGACAATCTGCTAAACCGTTACAATTATAACTGGCTATACTTATTTCATCCCTTAACATAACTAGATACTATTCTCAGTCTAAATTGACCATAATTAGTGCTTGTAAAGTTAGCCTTAATATTCATTACGATCCATATCGTATCACCATCATAGTTGCATCATAATTACCTTCAACATAATTGAAAAACACATCCTAGCAATTGACGTTTCACATGATCATGAAAGAGACCTTGTATTACACTAGAGACGGCTTCACTACAGTACAAATACATTTATTCCGTACAATATGTTATTTATCCCCAATGCCCCTATTCTGATATCTTCCCCTTGCTTGTTGTAAACATATATGAACTTGTAGACAAATACATAAAAAAGATAGACAAACAATAATCACATTCAATTATTAAACAGTTCTCGACAACAGAGAGAGAAGAGAAAAGAGAGAAAGAGAGAGTGAGAGAAGGTGTGTGTGTGTGTGTGTATGTATAAGTCCGTATGTGTAAGCAAGCATGTAATTGAGTACGTGTGTGTTCATATCCACTTCATAATGTTCAGATATTTTTACAGTTCCCATAACCTGAAGTCCCTGTAGAATTTAGTACAGCCACGATGTTATAGAGCTCACTCGGAATAGCTGTCCATCTATACAGAGTTTGTCCACAATGATAAAGGCACGCTTACCATTCTCCCTTTGTTGTCTTTGTACCGGATACAGTCTGTTACGACGTTTGTTTATTTCGCTTGGAAATTGGTCATTGAGACCGAATTTGGTCCCTTTAAGCTCCCTCCCCCTGCTTTTGATCAGCTCCTTTTTTTGGTAGTGTTCAAATTTTGCGATGATCGGTCGGTCTTGTTGCTCCGAGCTCCAAGTCTGTGTACTCGGTGGAAAACCACCTTGTTTACAGTCTCTATAGGAAGTTTCTGGATTATTGGATGCGTCCTCAGGAATCCCAGAAAAAAAAATATTTTCACGCATGCTACGACTTTGTATATCTAGTAGTGACTCCTTCATCACCCTGTTTTCCCTGAGTAGACAATCCATGTTGGTGTCTTGTTTTCTCTTTGGAACATGAGAATTTCACTCTGGCTGAACTCCAAACTCCCCCTCAGCCCTGCTACCTCACACAACTTTTCCAGCCAGAGCACTAGCCTCTACGGTGGTAAGTGGTAAGTAAATCAATGGTAAGTAAATCGCCCGTGTCTGTAGATGAATCTGTTTTTCTTTTTGTGTCGGGTTAAAGTTATTTTGTGAGTTGGTCGGATCTTTCCATGATGGAGTATGTTGTTCCTCCATAGCGTAAAGCTGTTCGTACTCGTCGATTTCCCTCAGGATCTCCTTAGTATCCAGATTGGCTCTTTACTGCAACCAGTTGTTTTACGAATAGATAACAATGAGTCTTTCCCATGATGACGACATGTGTCTGTAGTACAGCCAGCTAGCACTTGCGGAATCCATGCTTAAAAAGAAACACAAACTTGCAGTCCCAGCCGTAAAGGCTAACTGCGTCGTGGAATCCTTAGCAACAAAACTTTAGTTCAGATTAAAATCCATTTAATGAAAATGTTTTAATATAAAAAACAAACCGAGTGTAGACAGTACAATGTTCTGTTGCGCCTTACAGTACCTTATACCAGATTGAAGTTGCATGCCCAAATTGTTTGTGCAGCTTGCAAATAAAGATGACAAATTCACTTCAAGTAATTGCTAATGGAAATGATTGCCAATAATTCAACAATACATTGTTTTCTTGCCTTTGGTGTTTATTTTGCAGGATATGATTAGTTGCTGTTGCACTGTCACATATTGGCGTACAGTAGGCCACGCTAACACGCCCTTTCTTCAAATAGGCAACAAAAAGGCTACATAAGGGACGAAACCATAGACCTAGCCCATTCAAATAGGCAGTAATTGTTATTAAAACTTCTCACGAGTCACCAACCCTGATCCGGTAGCACCCCCCAACTCACCCCACTGATTAGCACAGCTAGCATAGCGTCACAAGTAACTTGTAGCATCTAAATATCATTAAATCACAAGTCCAAGACACCAGATGAAAGATACAGGTCTTGTGAATAAAGCCACCATTTCAGATTTTTTAAATGTTTTACAGGGAAGACAGAATATGTAAATCTATTAGCTAACCACGTTAGCGGAGGACACGATATTTTTACCAGGCAGATTCGGCTAGGCGCCCACGTCCAGTTCACATGCACAACAGATATGATATAAAATCGTAAATTGGGTCTTACTATGGCTGATCTTTCATCAGAATGTTGATCAAAGTGTCCTTTGTCAAGATGAGTCGTTGGTTCCGTTCAGAATTCTTCCTTGCCCACTCCATTTAGCACAGGTACCGGTCGAGTGGCACGAATTTCTCAAACGTAAATACAATCCGACAACGGTACACCGAAAAACTCCCGGAAAAATTCAAATAATCTGATTAAACTATATTGAAAAAACATACATTACGATGATATGGTCACATGTATCAAACAAAATTCGACACGGAGATAGTTTGCATACATAACGCCAGCAAAACAGTACACCAACGCAGCTCAAATTCGAAAATTAAGATGTCCGGAAGTTGTCGGTCACGCCAAAGAAATGGGTCCTATTTCACGTCAGTCCCAGATAAACAAAGAATTTCTCCTCTGACGTCATCTTGACAACCAGAGGAAGGCGAATGGGGTGTGTTTCTGGTCATAGGGGGCACGACCATATATAGGCAGAGCTTTGAAGCCAGCATAACACATCTTGATTTTATGTTCTTGGTCATGGAAAGTGCTGTTGAATGACTTCTGTATCACTCAGAGACAAAATTGAAACGGATTTAGAAACTAGGGATTGTTTTCTTTCCAATGGTATGATTCATATGCATATAGTAAGAGCAATAATTGAATAAGAGGCAGTTTAATCTGTAGAGCAAATTATGCTAATGCGAAAATAGCACCCCCTGTATTCTCAAGAGGTTATTAATTAAACATTATACCGTCTATTCACGAAGCTGGCTGCCGCCTGAGTGCTATAGGATACACATAAATACTTTACTGGAAAACAGTTAAACAGAAGGTACAAAGTAACACTGGGAAACACTAGGACTCGAAAACGTACTCAGGAGAAAAGGGCAAACGAATCAAGCTTCCTCAAAGGGTAACAGAAACACACCTCTCTTAAAAGGGAATCATAATTAATTGAAAATGCCCGGTGTTTGGAGGATATATTGGCACGAAGTCGAGCCAGAATAACAGCAAAGTACATTTGTTTAAGCGGTTTTCTAGTGACATTTATTTGGATACATCCATAAAAATTAGCTAATGAGGCGCGATTTCGCCTGGCATAGAAAATGTGCTCACTCCTCAGGACACTGTTCTTCAGAGGAGCTAGCCAACAACATAGCTAACACAATCACTTCAAACTGAAGCTGGAAAGACTGCAAACTAGTTGCACTTTGTTTCGTTTTACCTTTTTTCAATTGACATTTCTTTGTATATGTCCATAAAGATGATGCCAGCTGATTCATGATTGCGACTGGCTGAGAAACTCTGCCTGCCTGTCTGTCTCGTCCAGACACGTTCATTGCTATGGGACAGCTGGAGATCAAATTTGTATATTGAAACAATGTTGCAAATGTCAGAGAGACAGACAGCAAGGTTTATACAAATCTCCGCTGTTGAAAACAAAATGTTAGTCAAAAAGAAATGTGAGATAATGTCTAGATGCTTTTTATAGTGGAGATCACGTTTATAAAGTGCCTGGCTGGACTGATGAGACAGTGGATTGCGCAGTCAGATGGAACAGATTAAGTAGGCATCATAGATTTAGCCGCTGGTAACTTGTGGAATAGACACTGGCTGGAATGTGGTTTTAACCAATCAGCATTCAGGATTACACCCACCTGTTGTATAATTAAGCAATAAGGCCCGGTGCTAACTTGTGGAATAGACACCGGCTGGAACGTTGTTTTAACCTATCAGCATTCAGGGCTTGAACCCCCCCAGTTTATAATTAGTATTATAAACTGGGTGGTTCGTGCACTGAATGCTGATTGGCTGACAGTCATGGTATATCAGACCGTATACCATGGGTATGACAAAACATGTATTTTTACTGCTCTAATTACGTTTGTAACCAGTTTATAATAGCAATAAGGCACCTCTAAGGTTTGTGGTATATGGCCAATATACCATGGCTTCAGGCTGTATCCAGTCACCCCGCATTGCGTCATGCATAAGAACAGCCCTTAGCCACGGTATATTGGCCATATACCACACCTTCTCGTGCATTATTGCTTAAAAAGAAAACACCTGTGTCATAATAGTCTCTAAAACGGTCTCTGCCACCCTCTGGTGACAGGTGAAACATGACAGGTCTCTGCCGCCCTCTGGTGACAGGTGGAACATGACAGGTCTCTGCCGCCCTCTGGTGACAGGTGGAACCATGACAGTCTAAACCAGGCACATGCACAGATGGGGCTCTATGGCTGTCTGCATTTACACAGGCAGCCCAATTCAGATTTGTTTTCCCTTCATTAATTGGTATTTTGACCAATTACATCAGATGTTTTCACAGGGTTGATCAGATTGGTCAAAACACCATGCAATTTGTGAATTTTTTATTTATTATTGGGCTTATTATTGAGCATATGCCCCTTTGCCCTTCCAGACTCCAAAGTGCTATACTACTGCTGTTTGTCTCTCTTGAGCCACCGTAACTACAACATCGCTTTAACACTTCATCGAAATAGTATGAATTAATCGAAGATAAATCATATACAGTATATCATTTTAAGTTTTTGTCCGAGGAGGTCTTAGTTGCGCAATTTTACATCTGACTAAGATGTTTGGTGCAGTATTTCTCAAGTGAAAAAATGTGCATGAAAACTAGTCGTCTCTCGTTGAACAAACTCTTCATTGAAGAATCCTTACCCTAATTCCCACTTCTACTAGGAGTAGTACTGTTAACCAATCTGAAGAGGCGTAGACTCACTTGGGTTTTTGAGAGCTACCATAGACCTAAATGAAGGCAGGTGCGTTTATTATATACAGTATGAAGTACTCCAGGTTTTTACCTATATAAAAACCATATTCATCAATATGGGAGAACAAATTATGACAAATAACCACTACACCAAAGCTAAACCCTATCAAACCAGAGGTTCATAAAGTTTTATCCCAATTCTTATCCTTATCCCTATTCATTCTTTTATCCCAATTTTATCCCTATCCACACACAACATACCTGTGACTTGTAATGGTATGATACTGCAGTATGTTCTGCCTGTGCGTTGTACTTTTCCATGGAAGCTATTATTAAAAGCTGGGTGGTAAATGGAGAAAGATAATGATAATCTGATGCCATCAGTCATCTCTAACTTTGCTGAACGAAACAAATGCTTTCCTTTTGTGTCATACACTCCTACAGGCATTTGACAGGCTCTGCGTTGCGTCAAAGCTACTGGTTCCGTACACATTTCCTGCTATTGTAGCTTTCATACGGCAGGTCAGGGGAGGAGGGTGTGTTGTGCCTGCTGATGACAGAGGATAAAACTATTTGTGTCCTCTGTTTTAAGAACACACAGGGATCACGCCAGTCCACCTGTTCTATATGATGAGTCATGGTGACTGACAAGTTTTGTTTAGTAGAAATACATTGTCAGGGGATTTGAGAAAAGCCATGGTAAAGTAGCACTGAAACAATGAATGATGGAGATACAATAGGCTACTCATGTCACAGTTGTGATAAGATTCAGAATCTCAGACAGGCAGACAGACAGACAGGCAGCCAAACAGGCAGGAGCTTAATGTTTATTTGTGGCGAATAAGCAAATAGATTACATTCATGTTGTAACCTACATTTCGTATTTCCGAGAAAAAAAATCTATTCAATCCAACCTCAGTAGATGGAATAATGTCCCAGTTGCTTTAACCGGCAGAATATCTGTTATATTGCCACGGCTGGATTTCTGTAGTTCAATTTTTCCCATGGCCCCTCCTTCTGCCTATTGGGATAAAATAGTGTGGTTTCAAAATGTATATGATAAACGATCCCGGATAAAATTAACACATTTACAAAGAGGGAAAGACAAAGGAGGACTATCCGTACCAAACTTTAAATTGTATTTCCAGCCATTAGCATTTTGCCCCATCCTAAATTGGTTTAGACATAATTATTCTTCCCCCTGGCTAAGTATAAAGAGCAATATGGTGCCTCCTACTGCCCTGGAAAGGTGGTCTTCACTGATATGTCCCTTAAACAATGTCAACTATTCGTTGGTCCTATGATTGGTCACACAATTTCTATTTGCCACAACATTGAAAAACAATGTAACTGGGAATCAAAATGGCATGCCCATACTCTAATATTTCACGGTAATGCCTTGCGATCTGGAGGGTGGCCTTTTGCATCTTCCCAATGGTCCAAATGTGGTTTGAGAACGTTCCACGATTTGAAAGATACATACACTTTACTAGGACACTCCTTATTTCTATATTTACAACTTAGGTCAGTTAGGATCACCACTTTATTTTAAGAATGTGAAATGTCAGAATAATAGTAGAGAGAGATTTATTTCAGCTTTTATTTTTTTCATCACATTCCCAGTGGGTCATAAGTTTACATACACTCAGTTAGTATTTGGTAGCGTTGCATTGAAATTGTTTAACTTGGGTCAAATGTTTCAGGTAGCCTTCCACAAGCTTCCCACAATAAGTTGGGTGAATTTTTGCCCATTCCTCCAGACAGAGCTGGTATAACTGAGTCAGGTTTGTAGGCCTCCTTGCTCGCACATGCTTTTTCAGTTCTGCCCACATATTTTCTATGGGATTGAGGTCAGGGCTTTGTGATGGCCACTCCAATAGCTTGACTTTGTTGTCCTTAAGTCAATTTGCCACAACTTTGGAAGTATGCTTGGTGTCATTGTCCATTTGGAAGACCCATTTGTGACCAAGCTTTAACTTCCTGATTGATGTCTTGAGATGTTGCTTCAATATATCCACATCATTTTCCTCCCTCATGATGCCATCTATTTTATGAAGCACACCAGTCCCTCCTGCAGCAAAGCACCCCCACAACATGATGCTGCCACCCCCGTGCTTCACTGTTGGGATGGTGTTCTTCGGCTTGCAAGCATCCCCCTTTTTTCTCCAAACATAACAATGTTCATTATGGCCAAACAGTTCTATTTTTGTTTCATCAGACCAGAGGACATTTCTCCAAAAGGTACAATCTTTGTCCCCATGTGCAGTTGCAAACCGTAGTCT
The DNA here is from genome assembly GCF_045679555.1 of Salvelinus alpinus. Classification (NCBI taxonomy): domain Eukaryota; kingdom Metazoa; phylum Chordata; class Actinopteri; order Salmoniformes; family Salmonidae; genus Salvelinus; species Salvelinus alpinus. Next base: position 70,049,676 of record NC_092094.1, read on the forward strand.
GGGTTTTTTATGGCGGTTTTGGAGCAGTGGCTTCTTCCTTGCTGAGCGGACTTTCAGGTTATATCCATATCGGACTCGTTTTACTGTGGATATAGATACTTTTGTACCTGTTTCCTCCAGCATCTTCACAAGGTCCTTTGCTGTTGTTCTGTGATTGATTTGCACTTTTCACACCAAAGTACATTCATCTCTAGGAGACAGAACGCGTCTCCTTCCTGAGCGGTATGACGGCTGCGTGGTCCCATGGTGTTTATACTTACTGTAAGTACTATTGTACTATTGTTTGTATAGATGAACGTGGTACCTTCAGGCATTTGGAAATTGCTCCCAAGGATGAACCAGACTTATGGAGGTCTACAATTTTTTTTCTGAGGTCTTTGCTGATTTCTTTTGATTTTTCCATGATGTCAAGCCAAGAGGCACTGAGTTTGAAGGTAGGCCTTGAAATACATCCACAGATACACCTCCAATTGACTCAAATAATGTCAATTAGACTATCAGAATCTTCTAAAGCCATGACATCATTTTCTGGAATTTTCCAAGCTGTTTAAAGGCACAGTCAACTTAGTGTATGTAAATTTCTGAACCACTGGAGTTGTGATACAGTGAATTATAAGTGAAATAATCTGTCTGTAAACAATTGTTGGAATAAATACTTGTGTCATGCACAAAGTAGATGTCCTAACCGACTTGCCAAAACTATAGTTTGTTAACAAGACGTTTGTGGAGTTGTTGAAAAGTTTTAATGACTCCAACCTAAGTGTATGTATACTTCCGACTTCAACTGTATGTACTTAAATATTCAATGCTTATGTTACTTAATGATGACATCTCCTTGAATCTCTCAATCAATCAGAGAAGATTACCGCTGCAAATTGTTTCTGCCTCTAAGATGGCGACCACCTCACTCTCTCCCGTTTAACAAGTCGATACAGTTACTACTGGAAGTTATCACATTATAATTATTGACAGCGAGAATGAATGGGTGGGATGGGGACTGATGGGCAACCTCGGTTTCTGGGTGAGATGAGAAACGGTGGGGGGCATGCTTTCATCAGGTCGGGGATGTGGATAGGGAGTGAGGGAGGGAATGGTTTGGGGGTATTTTTGTAGGCATTTCTTTGGCTTTTTCTTTTAACCTGTAACCCCCCCCTTGAAAAAAGACAATAAAGTAAAAAGCTGCTCACAAAAAAGGAGGAAAAAAGAACTGAACATTGTCATCCTCAACTTCAACCACACACAATATCTTCAGTATTTGTTTTATCCAGTAGAGGGAGTGATGCTCCATAGTTTATTTTCCTGGTCTTTATTTTGTAGACTATTTGATCATGGAAAGTATCCTCCTTAACTTGAGTAGCCGAATACCATTATAAATGCATAATGAACAGACAAATTTAAAAAAAAATGTGATGTGTTTAAGTGATAATAACAATTATTTATACTAATAATCAAAACTACCCTGTGTCTTGGGTTTAGCACAACAAGAACACAGGAAGGCTATTCCCTCACATGGGGGATGATGTCATACGTTGTCAATTTGCAGTTTGAAGTGTACTATCACTTTGCATAGAGAGCAGAGTTTTTACACAGAAATTGCCCATAGACTCTCCCAGTCAGTGGGGACATGTAGCCAGTATTGACAATGATTGACAAAGCCCATGACAATGATGCTATGAGACACAGTGAATAACAAACACAAAACACTAAAATTGGCATATTCACATGGATGAAATATATTTTTTGTTTCCACAGCAGGATACATAAACTGCCAGATATGTATCCCAGTGTAATTGGGATACTGACATGGATGAAAAAAATGTCAGTAATCCTTGTCTTTTCATCTCAATGCAGAAGCTAGAAATCAACACATCTGAAGAAATATAAATGAAAATGAAAGATACCATCTCTTCTAGAAAGAGCCCAGATGTTACATCAACCCGACAACGTAGGTCGCTGCATATTTTGATGGACTGGATTCATCATCTGTCCCCTCCTATTCTCAATATGGGTAATGCTTCTTAGGTAATCACATATTTATTGTGACATTTTGAGGACAATACACAGGGCCATTGCAGTGACGTATTTCCTTGCACTGGCAACATTTGACAATTTGGAAACGATTTGTGAAAAGATTGCCTTGGCTTTCAGGACTTTATATGCCTCCTTTCCACAGCAAATTCTAAAGCCCATGTGAATGGATGGCTGGGTGGGTAGTTAGGTGGGTAGTTAGGTGGGTAGTTAGGTGGGTAGTTAGGTGGGTAGTTAGAGAGAGGTGGACGGATGCCTGCATATTTATGACTCGATGCATGCATAGTTAAATGCATAGTTATGACTCGATTTTATCAATATGTACCAGAGAGAGTGTTTCTATAAATACATTTTCACATGACCATGTCAATTTTTCACTTGTTCTAATGTATTTTATTTTACTTTAATTTATTCAGGGGAACCCATTGACATCAGGGTCTCATTTACAATGGTTCCCTGAGGACAACAATACAACAAATTGGGGGGGGTCACTAAACTAAAACTGAATTAGGATTTACCTAGAGCGGTACGTACTAGTGGAACCTTAAGAGTTAACCATCCCTGTGAAAGTGTTTGCTGTCGGATATTTAGACATTTTAACAGTGAAGTGAGGTCGGTCGAAAGCGTGTGTGGTAGAGCTTTGTAATCAAAAAGGGAGTAATGAAGTGATCTACGGGACTTTAATGAGGACCAGCCAACCTTTTGATTTGCCTCATGCAGCGCGACACATCTCCCTGACTAAGGCCCTTCTCCCCTGATTGGTCAGTTTGGCAAAATGTGAGGGGGGAAATCAAGGGGTCTGAATACTTTCCGAATACACTGTATATACATAGTAAAGAGGACAGGTCCCACAATTGACCCCTGCAGAACACCTTTAGTAACATCGCGATAACTTGACTTGACACCATCAAAAAGCACACATTGCGTCCTGTCTGACATATATTCCCCAAACCACTTGCAAGATGCCTGGTCGAGCCCTATTTGAATGAGTAGGGGATGGTGGACCGTATTAAAGGCCTTGGATAGGTCTATAAATATGACAGCACAGTGATTCCTATGATCTAAGCAATTTAATGTATCATTTAAGACAAGCAGAGCTGCTGAAACAGTGCTGTGTCCAGGTCTGAAACAGACAGCATCATTTGAAGTTAAAAATAGTTCTTAGATGAGTGTTTGCCAGTGATTCTAATATTTTTGCAAGGCAAGATAGTTTAGAAATTGGGTGGTCTTGATCTAGGTGAGAAGGATCTCCACTTTGTAAAGGGGGGAGGACATGCGCCGCCTTCCAGATCTTAAGGATAGCACCAGAAGCAATTGTTAAATAAAAAAATGTGGGTCAAAGGTTTTACAACAGGGGGGACAGAGAGCTGCAGTCGAAAGGGATCAAGCGAATCGGTTCCTGTGGATGTTTTTTAATACGTCATTGACATAAAATGGTTCAAATTTTTTTTTTAAGAGTAAGTGCTTGGAAGTGCATCATTCTCTGCTATCTGTCTAGCAGTGAATAAAGGACCCCCTCTAGGAAAAGGGCTATTAAAAGCATCACAAATGTTATTTGTGTCTGTTATGGGACCAGAGGCTGTCATAACCTGCTAGGGCAATGACGGTGTGTAATTGTTTTTCATAGATTTGACCACTTTCCAGAATTTAGCTGGATTTCCACCACTCTCAGATACACAATTCAAGAAGTTGACTTTGCTTTTCTATCCAGAGGAAGACTATCTAATAATGGTGCCCGGAGGGTATGACTAATTGTGCTATTCTGTGTGTATTATTGTGCTGTTTGTAACTTTTGTTGTACGTAATGTTTCTGCCACCGTCTCTGTTCTCCGGTATGCCGTCGTTGTAAATAAGAATTTGTTCTTAACTGACTTGCCTAGTTAAATAATGGTTAAATAAAAATAATAATAATAATAATTATGACTGAAAATAGCTTTTTTTTTACGAATCGGAGGCGAAAGATTTACGGCTCCTCCTGGACCTGGCCCGAATCCCTGTCATTCACATGAAGAGGAGACACCGATACAGTGGGCGCAGATCCTGGGGCTTGGTGAGAATTTGTCGGCGAGTGGATAATCCGCCTTTACCATCCGTCCTACTGGCAAATTTGCAATCACTGGAGAATAAACTGGATGAGCTCCGTTCGGGACTATCCTACCAACGGGACCTTAAAAACTGTAATATCTTATGATTCACCGACATGGATAATATACAGTTGGCTGGCTTTTCTGTGCATTGGCAAGAACATCAACCTCTGGTAAGACAAGGGGTGGCCTCGGATGCATGCTTAGTCCCCTCCTATACTCACTGTTCACCCACGATGGCTACGCACGACTCCAACATCATCATTAAGTTTGCCGATGACACAACAGTGGTAGGCCTGATCACCAACAACAATGAGACAGCATATAGGGAGGAGGTCAGAGACCTGGCAGTGTGGTGCCAGGACAACAACATCTCCCTCAACATGAGCAAGACAAAAGAGCTGATCGTGGACTACAGGAAAAGGAGGGCCGAGCACACCCCCTTTCACATTGATGGGACTGTAGTGGAGCAGCTCAAGAGCATTCTGACTGGTTGCATCACCGCTTGGAATGGCAACTGCTCTGCATCCAATTGCAAGACGCTGCAGAGGGCAGTGCGTATGGCCCAGTACATCACTGGGGCCAAGCTTCCTGGCATCCAGGACCTCTATACCAGGCGGTGTCAGAGGAAGGCCCTAAAAGGTGTTGAAGACTCCAGCCACCCTAGTCATAGACTGTTCTCTCTGCTACCGCACGGCAAGCGGTACCAGAGCACCAAGTCTAGGTCCAAAAGGATCATTAATAGCTTCTACCACCAAGCCATAAGACTGCTAAACAGTTGGCTACCCAGACTATTTGCATTGACCCCCTTTTTTATGCTGCCGCTACTCGCTGTTTATTATCAATGCTTACAGCTTATCAATAAATACCCCTACCCACATTTACATATTACCTCAATTACATTGTCTAACCTGTACCCCGTCACATTGACTGCGTACCGGTACCCCCTGTATATAGCCTCGTTATTTTATTGTGTTCATTTTTTCCTTACTTTCGTTTTTTGTTTGTTTTGTATTTTATAATAAATAAGTTCTTACTTGCAAAAAAAATCTGCATTGCTGGTTAATTTCTATTCTGGGCTGGAATAATACAATATGGCCTTTCTCTTGCATTTCAAAGATGATGGTACAAGAAAATACATAATAAGATAATTTGTATTATCTTTTACCAGATCTAATAACCTACATTCATTTCACAGTTCCACAGACTTCAAAGTGTTTCCTTTCAAATGGTACCAAGAATATGCATCTCCTTGCTTCAGGGCCTGAGCTACAGGCAGTTAGATTTGGGTATGTCATTTTAGGTGAAAAAAAGGGGCCAATCCTTAAGAGGTTTTAAGAGCTTGTAAGTAAGCATGTCACGGTAAGGTCTACAGCTGTTGTTTTCCGCGCATGTGACAAATAGAATTTGATTTGATTTCTCAAATGTCTGAAGGACTGCCAATCAGAGGTAGAATCAGTCAATCTAGCCTTAGCCTCAACTGCGATTATTTTCATAAAATCTTTCAGACAATTCATGCGTGAAGCATCGGTTAGATCTGTTCTTTACCCTTAATCTCTTATATGGGTCATTCTTAACTGCAATAGAGTTAAACAGAGCGGTAAAACATTTAGGGGCCTGATCCGAATTAGAGCTAGAGGACACACCCTCCCAATTATACAACCCCAAGTAATACAGAAAATGTTGCTCATTGAAAGTTTTAAAATGTCTCTTTGTTTATCAGTTGAGCTGATACTGGCATCAACCAATTCAGGTTAAGATCCCCCAATATTAACAATTCAGATTTTGCAAGTCAGACAATTTGCAAAGAGCAATTGGGATGGCCGAGGGAGGGCAATCCCACTAAAGTTAGTTGGGCATTATTACCTGTCACGCCCTGATCTGTTTCACCTGTCCTTGTGCTTGTCTCCACCCCTCTCCGGGTGTCGCCCATCTTCCCCATTATCCCCTGGGTACTTATACCTGTGTTTTCTATTTGTCGAGCACCTGTCAGGCGTTTCTAGCTCAGTGTCCCCTCATTTTCGAGCTTCAGCCCTCCTCCTTCCCCTCGGATCGATCTAAGATAGCCTATCTCATCATACTGATGTCCGGGAAGGGTCTCACCTGGGCTACTGCTGTATGGGAACAATATGCGTTAGTCTGGAGGGGTTCGTGGGAGAGGTAAAGAAGTTTTTTTACGCCCCGTTCTCCAGGAGAGAAGCTGCCCGGAAGCTAATGACAACAGAGAGTGGCAGTGGTGTGGAGAGGGGAGGGGGGGTCAATGCAAATAGTCTGAGTAGCCATTTGACTAGATGGTCAGGAGTCTTATGGCTTGTGGGTAGAAGCTGTTTAGAAGCCTCTTGGACCTAGACATGGCACTCCGCTACCGCTTGCCATGCGGTAGCAGAGAGAACAGTCTATGACTAGGGTGGCTGGAGTCTTTGACAATTCTTAGGGCCTTCCTCTGACCGCCTGGTATAGAGGTCCTGGATGGCAGGAAGCTTGGCCCCCGTGATGAACTGGGCCGTTCGCACTACCCTCTGTAGTGCCTTGTGGTCGGAGGCCGAGCAGTTTCCATACCAGGCAGTGATGCAACCAGTCAGGATGCTCTTGATGGTGCAGCTGTAGAACCTTTTGAGGATCTGAGGACCCATGCCAAATCTTTTCAGTCTCCTGAGGGGGAATAGGTTTTCTCGTGCCCTTTTCACGACTGTCATGGTGTGCTTGGACCATGTTAGTTTGTTGGGAATGTGGACACCAAGGAACTTGAAGTTCTCAACCTGCTCCACTGCAGCCACTGCATGGGGGCATGCTCGGTCCTCTTCTTCCTGTAGTTGACAATCATCTCCTTTGTCTTGATCACGTTGAGGGAGAGGTTGTTGTCCTGGCACCACACGGTCAGGTCTCTGGTCTCCCCCCTATAGGCTGTCTCGTTGTTGTCGGTCATCCGGCCTACCACTGTTGTGTCATCTGCAAATGTAATGATGGTGTTGGAGTCGTGCCTGGCCATGCAGTCATGAGTGAACAGGGAGTACATGAGGGGGCTGAGCACGCACCCCTGAGGGGCCCCTGTGTTGAGGATCAGCGTGGCAGATGTGTTGTTACCTACCCTTACCACCTAGGGGCGGCCCGTCAGGAAGTCCAGGATCCAGTTGCAGAGGGTGTTTAGTCCCAGGGTCCTTAGCTTATTGATGAGCTTTGAGGGCACTATGGTGTTGAACACTGAGCTGTAGTCAATTAATAGCATTCTCACATAGGTTTGTTTTGTCCAGGTGGGAAAGGGCAGTGTGGAGTGCAATAGACACTGCATCATCTGTGGATCTGTTGGGGCGGTATGCAAATTGGAGTGGGTCTAGGGTTTCTGGGATGATGGTGTTGATGTGAGCCATGACCAGACTTTCAAAGCACTTCATGGCTACAGACGTGAGTACTACGGGTAGGTAGTCATTTAGCCAGGTTACCTTAGTGTTCTTGAGCACAGGCACTATGGTGGTCTGCTTAAAACATGTTGGTATTACAGACTCGGACAGGGAGAGGTTGAAAATGTCAGTGAAGACACTTGCCAGTTGACCAGCGCATGCTCGCAATACACATCCTGGTAATCTGTCTGGCCCTGCAGCCTTGTGAATGTTGACCTGTCTAAAGGTCTTACTCACATTGGCTGCGGAGAGCGTGATCACACAGTCTTCCAGTACAGCTGGTGCTCTCATGCATGTTTCAGTGTTATTTGCCTTGAAGCGAGCATAGATGTAGTTTAGCTCATCCGGTAGGCTTGTGTCACTGGGCAGCTCTCAGCTGTGCTTCCCTTTGTAGTCTGTAATGGTTTGCAGGCTCTGCCACATCCAACAAGCATCAAAGCCGGTGTAGTACGACTCGATCTTAGTCCTGAATTGACGCTTTGCCTGTTTGAGGGGCATAGCGGGATTTCTTATAAGCTTCCGGGTTAGAGTCCCGCTCCTTGAAAGCGGCAGCTCTAGCCTTTAGCTCAGTGCGAATGCTGCCTGTAGGGGATGACGTGGGGATGACGTCATCGATGCACTTATTGATGAAGCCAATGACAGATGTGGTGTACTCCTCAATGCCATTGGAGGAATCCCGGGACATATTCCTGTCTGTGCTAGCAAAACAGTCATGTAGCTTAGCATCTGCTTCATCTGACCACTATTTTTATTGTTCTAGTCACTGGTGCTTCCTGCTTTCATTTTTGCTTGTAAGCAGGAATCAGGAGGATGGAATTATGGTCAGATTTGTCAAATGGAGGGCGAGGGAGAGCTTTGTATACATCTGTGTGTCGAGTATAGGTGGTACAGAGTTATTTTCCCTCTGGTTGCACATTTAACATGCTGATAGAAATTAGGTAAAACTGATTTAAGTTTCCCTGCATTAAAGTCGCCTGCTACTAACGCCGCCTCTGGGTGAGCGCTTTCTTGTTTTCTTATGGCGGAAATCAGCTAGTTCAATGCTATGTTAGTGCCAGCCTCTGACTGTGGAGGTATGTAAACAGCTACAAAGAATACAGTTGAAAACTCTCTCGGTAGGTAGTGTGGTCTACAGCTTATCATGAGAAACTCTACCTCAGGTGAGCAATTGCTCAAGAATTCCTTAGATATCGTGCACCAGCTGTTGTTTACAAAATTACATAGACCTCCACCCCTTGTCTTACCAGATGCCGCTGTTCTATCCTGCCGGTACATTGTATAACCAGCCAGCTGTATGTTGATGTTGTCATCGTTCAACCACGTCTCCGTGAAGCATAAGATCTTACAGTCAGGAACCGTGCATCAATTACCAGGGATTCAATGACAACGGTGAAGAACCGCTACCCGCTACCAATCATCTCCTCGGCCTTCGAGCCGCGCCAGGGGGCCGCCGTGTTTTCCAAGCTGGATCTACGGAACGCCTACCACCTGGTGCGGATACGGGAGGGGGATGAGTGGAAGACCGCCTTCAACACAGCCAGCAGCCACAATACGTTTTTGGTCATGTCATTCGGCCTCACCAACGCCCCTGCTGTGTTCCAGGCTCTGGTAAATTATGTTCTCCGTGACATATTGAATCGGTTCGACTTTGTCTACATTGATGACATCCTCGTCTTCTCCCGCTCCCCCCAAGAACATGTGCTCCACGTCTGACAGGTTCTTCAAAGCCTCCTGGAGAACCAGTTGTTTGTTAAGTCAGAGAAGTGTGAGTTCCATTGCTCCACCATCCCCTTTCTGGGGTACATCATCTCCACTGGGAGTGTCCAGATGGATCCCGGGAATGTGAGAGTGGTGGTAGATTGGCCTCAGCCTACATCCAGGGTGCAGCTACAACGTTTCCTGGGGTTCCCCAACTTCTATCGCCGCTTCATCCGGGGTTACAGCACCCTGGCTTCCCCCTGTCAGCACTCACCTCTCCCAAGTTTCTGTTAACGTGGTGCCCTGCTGCTAACTGGGCCTTCCGGGAGCTGAAACACTGCTTCACCACTGCTCCCATCCTGGTTCATCCTGACCCTTCCCGTCAATTTGTGGTGGAGGCCGATCGTCAGATGTAGGAGTGGGGATGGTTCTGTCCCAGCGTTCTGCCCTGGACCTGAATCTACATCCCTGTGCCTTCTTCTCCCATCGCCTCAACGCCATGGAGAAAAACTACGATGTGGGAAATTGTGAGCTTCTCGCAGTGAAGATGGCGTTGGATGAATGGAGGCACTGGCTGGAAGGGGCGGAACACCCGTTCATTATTTGAACCGAAAACAAAAATCTGAAGTAGCTCCGCACCACAAAATGCCTCAACTCCAGGCAAGCTAAATGGGCCCTGCTGTTCACATGATACAACTTCTCCCTCTCATATCAGCCGGGATCCAAGAATGTCAAGCCGGACGCACTGTCTTGCCGTTATAGCACCACGGCTATTACCCCGGAGCCCAAGACCATCCTTTCCACCTCGTGCCTGGCGACGGCACTCAGCTGGGGTATAGGGAAACAGGTTCAGGAGGCACAGCTTCCCCACCCGAAACTCCTCCAGACTGGCCTGCCACCCGGGCTCCCGCCGGACCCTGGCTTTTGTGCGACAACGCTTTTGGTGGCCCACCATGGTCCCTGATGTCTTTGCATTCGGCTGGTCTCCTCCAACCTCTGCCGGTCCCTCACCATCCCTGGACCCACATCTCCCTGGACTTTGTCACGGGTCTTCCCCCATCTGACGGCAACACTGCCATCCTGACTGTGGTGGATCAGTTTTCCAAAGCCGCCCACTTCATTCCTCTCCCCGAACCACCCCCTGCCAAGGAGACGGCCCAGCTCATGGTGCAGCACATCTTCCGGATCCATGGACTATCGGTCGACATGTTCTCTGACCGGGGCCCTCAGTTCTCGTCTCGGTTTTGGAAGGCATTCTGCACCCTCACTGGGTCGTCGACCAGCCTGTCCTCCGGATTCCACCCCCAGTCCAAAGGCCAGTCGGAGCAAGCCAACTAGGATCTGAAGACTACCCTGCGCTGCCTGGTCTCCGCCAACCCGACCTCCTGGAGCCAGCAGCTGGTGTGGTTCGAATACCCCCGCAACACCCTTCCCTGCTCTGCCACAGGCCTATCTCCTTTTGAGTGTTCCCTGGGGTATCAGCCCCCGCTCTTCCCTGAGCAGGAAGAGGTCGGCATACCTTCTGCCCTGATGTTTGTCGTACCTGGAGGAGAGCCCGGTCGGCCCTCCTCAAGACCACCTCCAGGTATCAACGACAGGCGGATCGCCATTGGACCCCGGCTCCCCTGCATCGTCTCGGGCAGAAGGTATGGCTGTCCACCCGGGATTTGCCCCTTTGGGTGGAATCCCGCAAACTCTCCCCCCGGTTTATCGGCCCGTTCCCCATCTCTTGGGTCCTTAGTTCCACTGCTGTTCGTCTTTTGTTACCCCGTACCTCCGTATTCACCCTACGTTCCATGTGTCTAGGATTAAGCCCGTGTCTCACAGCCCTTTGTCTTCTGTTTCCAGGCCCACCCCTCCTCCCCGTGTCATCGATGGCCATCCTGCATACACGGTGAGACGCCTCCTGAGTGTTCAACCGCGGGGCAGGGGTTTCCGGGCCCTGGTTGACTGGGAGTGTTATGGCCCGGAGGAGAGGTGCTGCGTCCCCGGTAGAGACATCCTGGACCCAGCCCTCATCGCCGACTTCCACTGCCGGCACCCCGGTCAACCAGGTATGCGCCCATGTAGGACGCCAGGTGGCATCCCTAGAAGGGGGTGGGGGGGTGGGGGGGGGGGTACTGTCATGCCCTGATCTGTTTCACCTGTCCTTGTGCTTGTCTCCATCCCCCCTCCAGGTGTCACCCATCTTCCCCATTATCCCCTGGGTACTTATACCTGTGTTCTCTGTTTGTCTGTTGCCAGTTTGTCTTGTTTGTCAAGTCAAACAGCCTTTTGTGTCTCAGCTCCTGCTTTTTCCCAGTCTCTCTTTTTCTTGCCCTCCTGGATTTGACCCTTGCCTGTCCTGTCTCTGATCCCTCCCGCCTGATCACTCTGCCTGCCCCTGACCCTGAGCTTGCCTGTCGTCCTGTACCTTTCCCCCACTACTCTGGTTATTGTCCCCTGCCTGCCTTGACCTGTCTATCGCCTGCCCTGTTGCTGTAATAAACATTGTCACTCCAACACAGTTTGCATCTTGGTCTTACCTTCAAACCTGATAATTACCAAGGCTTACATTTAGGACAAGACATTCATATTGCTTGAGGACAGAGGTGGTAATACATACAGCAAAGCACACAGTAGTTGTTCTAAATTAATATGGTGACACTCCCACCCCTGCCAGCTCTGTCAGATCTATAAACATTAGAACCATTCAGACACATCAGAGTATGGAACATACTTTTATAACTAAGTCTCAGTAATTATCAAAATGCCTGCATTAGTTTGAGAAGCCAGAATTACAATAAGATCCATTTATGAAATTAAACTTCTGATACTTACATGAATCAGTCCAAGGCCACAACTTTGGGATTTCAGATCGGCTGTAGTCTCTAACACAAATATGCTATGATCAGTAGGTAACCCTCTATATATCAGTGGTTCCCAGACTTTTTATAGCCCTGTACCCTTTCAAACATTCAACCTCCAGCTGTGTTCCCCCTGTAGCACCAGGGTCAACGCACTCTCAAATTATGTTTTATACCATCATTGTAAGCCTGCCACACGCACACTATACGATGCATGTATTAAACATAAGAATGAGTGAGTTTTTGTCCCAACCCGGCTCGCGGGAAGTGACAAAGAGCTCTTATAGGACCAGGGCACAAATAATAATATAATAATCAATCATTTTGCTCTTAATTTAACCATCTTAGATATAAAACACCCTTACTCACCACAGGTTAACGAGAAAGGTGTGCTTGAAAGGATGCAGATCACTCTGCAATGTTGGGTTGTATTGGAGAGAGTCTCAGTCTTAAATCATTTTCCACACACAGTCTGTGCCTGTATTTAGTTTCCATGCTAGTGAGGGCCGAGAATCCTCTCTCACATAGGTATGTGGTTGCAAAGGGCATCAGTGTCTTAACAGTGCGATTTGCCAAGGCAGGATACTCGGAGCGCAGCCCAATCCAGAAATCTGGCAGTGTCTTCTGATTAAATTCAATTTTCACAGAACTGCTTGTTGCAATTTCGATGAGGCTCTCTTGTTCAGATATCGGTAAGTGGACTGGAGGCAGGGCTTGAAAGGGATAACGAATCCAGTTGTTTGTGTCATCTGTTTCGGGAAAGTACCTGCGTAATTGCGCACCCAACTCACTTAGGTGCTTCGCTATATCACATTTGACGTTGTCCGTAAGCTTGAGTGAATTTGCACACAAAAAAATCATACAATGATGGAAAGACCTATGTGTTGTCCTTAATGCAGACAGAGAAGAGCTCCAACTTCTTAATCATAGCCTCAATTTTGTCCCGCACATTGAATATAGTTGTGGAGAGTCCCTGTAATCCTCGATTCAGATCATTCAGGGGAGAAAAAACATCACCCAGATAGGCCAGTCGTGTGAGAAACTCGTCATCATGCAAGCGGTCAGACAAGTGAAAATTATGGTCAGTAAAGAAAACTTTAAGCTCGTCTCTCAATAAAAAAACGTGTCAATACTTTGCCCCTAACCAGCGCACTTCTGTATGTTGTAAAAGCGTTACATGGTCGCTGCCCATATCATTGCACAGTGCAGAAAATACACGAGAGTTCAGGGGCCTTGCTTTAACAAAGTTAACCATTTTCACTGTAATGTCCAAAACGTCTTTCAAGCTGTCAGGCATTCCCTTGGCAGCAAGAGCCTCTCGGTGGATGCTGCAGTGTACTCAAGTGGCGTCGGGAGCAACTGCTTGCACCCACTCCCCTATTTCTCCCTGTCATGGCTTTTGCGCCATCAGTACAGATACCAACATGAGCAGCAGCTACGTTTGGCTGCATACAGACCGTTAGTGGAATGCCCGCGAGAGAGTAACGGTTAATGTGATTGGATGTTAATTATTTGACGAGGCTACCTGTATTTGACATTGTGTTGTTATTTCGCTGAACACTAGATGGTTTAATATAATTTTTGGCAGTGAAACAAGGCTACACAGGTGATAAAATATAAATAGACTGTTTGAAAATATGAATAATTTTTTAAATATATATGTATTTTTTAAAAAGAAAATGGGAATCACGTTTTTATTTGGCGTACCCCCAGTTTGGGATTACCTGCTCTATATGAAATAGCCATGGGGTTGGCTTAAAATGACCCACAAAAGACATGCAAATCACAGGAGGTTGGTGGCACCTTCATTTGGGAGGAGGGGCTCAACGTAATAGCTGGAGCGGAGTAAGTGAAGTGATATCAAATACATCCAACACATGGTTTCCATGTGTTTGATGCCATTCCATTCGCTCCGTTCCAGCCTTTATTATGAGCTGTCCTCCCCTCAGCAGCCTCCTGTGATGCAAATATCTCCCTCCAAAACTTCAAAGCTGTTCCCCCTGAGCAAATCACACCTGTCAAACTATATCGCCACTTAACATGAGTTATGTGAATGCCCCAAATGGAACATGTCATTATGGGTCACAGATATGTATCCCGGTGAGAGATAATAGATGCCATAAGGCATTCTCCAGAGGTTGTTTACAGGTGCACAGCACAGGCATTGATCTCCATAGAGCCAGGAGGAGCTTTGAGCCTTGGTCTCCGTACTGAGACCTGGTGTGTGTGTGTTTGTGTCTGTGTCTGTCTGTCTGTCTGTCTGTCTGTCTGTCTGTCTGTCTGTCTGTCTGTCTGTCTGTCTGTCTGTCTGTCTGTCTGTCTGTGTGTGTGTGTGTGCATATATGAGTTTGTGGGTGGGTGGGTTGGGGTCCTGGGGCTATGCGCCAAAGGGGAGAGGGGGCGCATCCTACCCGGGGCCTTAGAGGGTCATTCATACTGCATAGTGGACCGACCAGTTCAGTTCACTACCTGTATCCGCCCACCTATAATAACCGTTGGAATTTCTACAGCACTTGCCTATGGCAGCCTCCAGGGGCTTAGGCTAAGGATGGATCCGCCAAGCCCCAAAATCCTCCAATAGCCTGTCATTGTATTAGCTTCGAATGCTAACAACTTCCTCCTGGTTGAGGTTAGAGGCCAGCTGCATGTGGTTTTATGACTGGGGGTTTGATTGGGAGGGCTGGAGAAGGGTTGTGTCATTTCTTTAGCCCTAGTTGAAGCTGTGACTCGCAGGGTCATGGTTGTGGGTGAGGTGTTGGTGTTGGTCTTATGCGCTTGACAGATGCCGTGTCAAAGTAAAGTGTTGGGATCAGTGGAGATGTGTGGGAGTCCTCTCATTTACAAGAGGGAGAAACCAGATTTCAGAGCATCTATTATTTCACATAACCTTTGGGGGGGTGACATATTGTGTTTTATTCGGTATGTTTGGGAAATAGAGCATGTGATTGTCATGACCTGTGACATACATTGCGTGTGTGTGTGTGTGCATGAATGTGTGCGTGTCTCTGTTGTACGTGTGTTCTCCATATTATTTATATTTTCTCATGTATAACTATATGTAAGTCACTCATCCACGGTTGTCAGTTCCTTACCATGCGTGGGCGATGCCCACCGTCTCCAGAGGAATGCACGAACGTTGGTGTTAATGACAAGTGTCTCTAAAGTGTATCCGACAAACCAGTTTCAAAAAGCAAACAAGCCCGCAGGCGGGCCGTACATACGTCCCTTAATCACGGCTCAAGAATGCATGTACGTTGGGAGAACAAGGGGAAAGCATTATTACTGTGTACATGTCACTTTTTCAGGAAGGCTGGTTAGTTTCTTTTTGAGCAATGAGGTGATACTCCTTTCTGCGGAGAATGTTGTGTCATTACGAGGTTAGGTAATGGCAGAGCAGGCGTTTTTCTCAAATCCTCTCTACCTGTCCAGGCTTGTCTCCCTGCACGTTTAGGAATACGGAGGCTTTGATTTAGAAAGGTGACAATGACAATGTTAGTAGGAAGTTCAGAAACGTTTGATGAATGATTTGGGTGGGATTTTATGCATACCTATGACTTGAGTGTGACTTCATTGATTGAATCATTATTTGGGTTTTTGGGCATGCACCTATCGGGAACATTGGTTTCGGTGGTATGTGCCACTGACTCTTTAAAATGTGTTATTATTATTAGACCGCTCAAGTAATTAAATTGGGATTTTTGGGTCTCATAACTTTTACTGGTTGAGGAGTCAAAAGTCCCATTGAGTGGACGTTACACAAGCATTTAGGACAGTTGCTGCTCACTATCGAACGAGCGTATTTTCCTTGATGTCTTGAAATGTAGAATTCATTATTACATTCCTTCTACTCCTCAATAGCTGCTATGCCGGTCCAGTACAATCTATTATAAGTAAAAACGTGCAACCTCAACGTCCCCATATCACTAGCCCTACAATAGAGTACACTACCTATCAAATGCCAGGCCAGCCACATAATAAAACCCAATTGTCTTGACCGTATTGAGTTACCAAACAAACCCACACAAAACACATATTTCTGAAGGCAGCACAATTCCAGCACCCTGCCACAGAGAACATGATATGGATCATTAGTCCCCTAAACTGTAACCATTACGACTTTGACAAAGCCACTCAAATTCCTGCTGTTGCACTTAGTTAACCTGTCAGGTCCATAAGCCCCACAATGTATTGTTCTGGCATAGCGATAGTGAGCTCATGCAGCCATACCTGCTCATTAGAAAGAGAGGGGTCAACGGGCTGGAGATTCTTAATGGCATAAGTACTATAATTAGGCTGAGTACAAATGTGAGATTTTGGCGTTTAATTAAGGGATGTGTCTTGCTTCTTCTGTGTGCGTGTGTGTGCGTGCGTTCTCATGCGTCCGCATGTGTTTGTGCGTGTGTGAGTCTGTCCAGATGTCTGTCACAGTAGCAACGGCACGCTGTTGCCATAACTGTACCACTGTAACACTATGACAGTGTTTTGAGAGCCCTGATCCGAAACCATGCACGGATCAAGGATAGGGTTCTCTCTGGGTTCAAGCCATGAGGAGAGAAGAGAAACTCACTGTCTTACCTTTTGACCTTAGCTTAGATGTTAAACACCTGTATGTGGTTCTGGAAGCGTCCTCTAAGACATGTTTGGAGTGTAGGTGTTCATACATTGTGGATTGTGTTTAGCCTATCCATGCATACATCCTAATCTTAACTGCTATTTTGCCATTTCTTCATAACACTTTCTTTATGGGGCAGAAGATCATTTGTATCAGGGTTTGTGTGTGTAGAGTGTTACTTAGTGCTTGATTTAGTATGGCTGTTTGAATGTATATACCAAAGTGAGCGAGTGACTGTATATTTAAGTGTAGGTGTTAGGGTGCGGCATTCGGTTGTGTGTGTGTGTGTCTGCACGTGCGGATGCCGCCTGCATGCTTGTTGCCCTGCTGCCCGTATGGCTGCATAAACTTTGTCAGAGTCTGCCAGTGACACTTTATCCTGTCAATCTTTGCTTGTTTCGGGGACTGAAGACACTGCTTCGGGACAGAAAACCTCAGCTGAAACCTGAAAAGAAAGAGGAGAGCGGAGTGAACAAAGGACTGTAAAAAAAAAAATGTGTGTTTTGTTTGCTTGTTCCTTCATATTTTCAGCACCTTACAATCCCTGCCTTTTGTTAGTTTTAGATTCAGGTTGAACTTGTTGCAGAGCAGAGGACAAGTGAACACCCCTCTTCCTTCCTCTCCTCCAAGTCTCCCCCACCCTGTCCTCCTCCTTCCATCTCCTCCATACTTTCATTCAGCCTCCATCTTGATTTGTGCTGTTTTACATAATGACAGGACACATTTGTCTTGAAGGCAGTAGTCCCTCGCTCCCCTCCCTTTTTTTCTTATTTTTCTCTCTCCATCCCTCTCCCTCCCTCTCTCCCTGACAGGTGCATTCATTCAGGAGGTACTTGAGTCACACAATAGCAGGTGCATGTCTGATGTCACCTTATGCCAGCTGGTGCTGGCTGCTCCACTCAGGTTACCTACATGCTCCTCACATTATTTACCACACATAAAAAAACAATTTCTGTTAATTAAGTTGTCAAATTCTTACATGTCAGAGTTTTACATGACATAAAATGTGTACCTCTGGTATGACTAGAGATCCCAGAAATATTTTCTTACCCGAAGACACAGAAAACGAAGCCTGTTTGTTTGTCCTGTAAATAAATGCAGACACAGAGTGGTCCTTTTTCGTTACTCTTTCCGGGACAGTCACCTGTTGAAATGTACTGGTGTAAAAAAAACTTTTTGAGATTTAGAAGTCCCTGAGTTAAACATCTGATTCCCTTTTAGTTCAAGCTGGGCTGAGGTGCATGCTTTCATTCTGTAGAGAAATACAGTGGGGCCCGAATTATTGGATCCCTTGATAAAGATGAGCAAAAAAGACTTATATTGGATCTTCCCCCAATAAATGTTTTACTATTATTTTATACTAATACAATTGCTTAGAGAAATAGATGTTGTTTTAACAAATCATTTTAAAAACCTAAAAAAGATGGGGGTTAATATTATTGGATCCCCTGTTTTCAATAATTCAACACCCCCCCCCCCCCTTACGAGGATAACAACACTGTTTTTCTAAAATGTTTTATAAGATTGGAGAACACATTGGGAGGGAACTTAGACCATTCTTCCATACAGAATATTTCCAGATCCTTGATATCCTTGGTCTGCGCTTATGGACTGCCCTCTTCAATTCAAACCACAGGTTTTCAATGGGGTTCAAGTCCGCAGACTGCGATGGCCATTGCAAAATGTTGATTTTGTGGTCAATTAACCATTTATTTATGGATTTTGATGTGTGCTTGGGGTTACTGTCTTGCTGGAAGATCCACTTGCGGCCAAGTTTAGGCCTCCTGGCAGATTCAATCAGGTTCTGTTCTAAAATGTCCTGGTACTTGGCAAAGTTCATGATGCCGTTGACGTTAACAAGGGCCCCAGGACCAGTGGAAGCAAAATAGCCCCATAACATCAAAGATCCACCACCATATTTTACATTAGGGATGAGGTACTTCCTACATATGCGTTGTTCTTTTGAAAGGCTTAGACTGGTCTAAGATCCCTCCCAATGTATTCTCTAATCTCTAGTGTCATCCTCGCAAGGAGAGGCTGCTGGAGTATTGAATACAGGGGATCCAATATTTTGACCCCTATCTTTTACTTGTTAAAAAAATCTCTTTCTCTGAGAAATTATATTAGTATAAACATATGTTTAAACATTTTTGGAGCATACAATATAGCTCAGTATTTGTATTATTTATTTTCTAGTCTCTTTTGCTCATCTTTATCAAGGGATCCAATAATTCCGGACCCCACTGTATGTACAGGTAACTGCCAAAATAAAGGAAAGACTTGAGTAAATGAGGGATACAAAGTACACTGCTCAAAAAAATAAAGGGAACACTAAAATAACACATCCTAGATCTGAATGAATGAAATATTCTTATAAAATACTTTTTTCTTTACATAGTTGAATGTGCTGACAACAAAATCACACAAAAATTATCAATGGAAATAAAATTTATCAACCCATGGAGGTCTGGATTTGGAGTCACACTCAAAATTAAAGTGGAAAACCACACTACAGGCTGATCCAACTTTGATGTAATGTCCTTAAAACAAGTCAAAATGAGGCTCAGTAGTGTGTGTGGCCTCCACGTGCCTGTATGACCTCCCTACAACGCCTGGGCATGCTCCTGATGAGGTGGCGGATGGTCTCCTGAGGGATCTCCTCCCAGACCTGGACTAAAGCATCCGCCAACTCCTGGACAGTCTGTGGTGCAACGTGGCTTTGGTGGATGGAGCGAGACATGATGTCCCAGATGTGCTCAATTGGATTCAGGTCTGGGGAACGGGCGGGCCAGTCCATAAGATCAATGCCTTCCTCTTGCAGGAACTGCTGACACACTCCAGCCACATGAGGTCTAGCATTGTCTTGCATTAGGAGGAACCCAGGGCCAACCGCACCAGCATATGGTCTCACAAGGGGTCTGAGGATCTCATCTCGGTACCTAATGGCAGTCAGGCTACCTCTGGCGAGCACATGGAGGGCTGTGCGCCCCCCCAAAGAAATGCCACCCCACACCGTGACTGACCCACCGCCAAACCGGTCATGCTGGAGGATGTTGCAGGCAGCAGAACGTTCTCCACGGCGTCTCCAGACTCTGTCACGTCTGTCACGTGCTCAGTGTGAACCTGCTTTCATCTGTGAAGAGCACAGGGCGCCAGTGGCGAATTTGCCAATCTTGGTGTTCTCTGGCAAATGCCAAACGTCCTGCACGGTGTTGGGCTGTAAGCACAACCCCCACCTGTGGACGTCGGGTCCTCATACCACCCTCATGGAGTCTGTTTCTGACTGTTTGAGCAGACACATGCACATTTGTGGCCTGCTGGAGGTCATTTTGCAGGGCTCTGGCAGTGCTCCTCCTGATCCTCCTTGCACAAAGGCGGAGGTAGCGGTCCTGCTGCTGGGTTGTTGCCCTCCTACGGCCTCCTCCACATCTCCTGATGTACTGGCCTGTCTCCTGGTAGCGCCTCCATGCTCTGGACACTACGCTGACAGACACAGCAAACCTTCTTGCCACAGCTCGCATTGATGTGCCATCCTGGATGAGCTGCACTACCTGAGCCACTTGTGTGGGTTGTAGACTCCGTCTCATGCTACCACTAGAGTGAAAGCACCGCCAGCATTCAAAAGTGACCAAAACATCAGCCAGGAAGCATAGGAACTGAGAAGTGGTCTGTGGTCACCACCTGCAGAACCACTCCATTATTGGGGGTGTCTTGCTAATTGCCTATAATTTCCACCTGTTGTCTATTGCATTTGCACAACAGCATGTGAAATTTATTGTCAATCAGTGTTGCTTCCTAAGTGGACAGTTTGATTTCACAGAAGTGTGATTGACTTGGAGTTACATTGTGTTGTTTAAGTGTTCCCTTTATTTTTTTGAGCAGTGTATATTGAAAGCAGATGATTCCACAAAGGTTTGTTTCCTGAGCAATTCCTAAGCTATTAACATCCCATAATGCTTAGGGTCGTGTATAAAAATGCTGGGCAGGCCCAGTTGACCATTACTTTGGCTACCATGGCTATGCCCCCATAGGGTATCAATGCACCCATCCACAGGGCACGAGTGGTCACAAAATGGTTTTATGAGCGTGAAAACAATGTAAACCACTTGCCATGGCTGTCTGTCACCAGATCTCAATCTCTATGATTCAGAGGGGTTGGGTTAAATGAGGAAGACACATTTGGGTTGAATGCATTCAGTTGTGCAACTGACTAGGTATCCCTTTTCCCCAAATGAACACTTATAATGGGAGATTCTGTAGCGGCACCTGAGACAGCATTTTTCACAACCATCAACAAAACACCAGATTATGGAATTTCTCACGGAAGAATGGTGTTGCATCCTCCAATAGAGTTCCAGACACTTGCAGAATCTATGCCAAGGCTCATTGAAGCTGTTCTGGCTCGGGTGGCCCAACGCCCTATTAAGACACTTTATATTGGTGTTTCCTTTATTTTGGCAGTTACATGTATATGGCTGTGGTATGAACCAACCAAACATAATCTCCATAATGCTGCTGTGTGAACTTTATGAACTACTACTATAAATGCGGGCAGCGAGTCTGCATGGTCATGATTCTGAGACGTGGCTAGCAACATCGCTCGTTCAGAAATCTGCCGGGGAAGTCCTGCTTTATATTGCACTTACAAATGTTTATGATGCTATTATTGTACTGTCCTATTTATATGTGTAACCTCTGCCTGCAGGCTATACGTGTCTGGTAAGACTATTATTTGTGCCTAGTGGGTCTACTGTGTTTTATTTGTTTTTTTGAACCAATCCAAAAAAGAAGTTACCTAATGGGAAAAGTAACATTAATTGAATCTAATCTAATAAACTTTTCTTTAAAAGTTTTGACTCAAAAGAGAGCTTCCTGTGTCAGCCATGCGTTCAGCAGTTGACAAGAGCAGCTTATGGAAACTACTGGTTCAAGTTTGTGACGACTGTGTTTCCATCTGCAGGAGGTCAAAGGTCAAATGTAAGCAGTGGTGGAAAAAGTAACCCAATTTGTCATACTTAAGTCAAAGTAAAGATACCTTATTAGAAAATGACTCAAATAAAAGTGAAAGTACTACTTGAGTAAAAGTATAAAAGCATTTGGTTTTAAATATACTTTAAGTATCAAAAGTAAATGTAATTGCTAAAAATATACTGAAGTATCAAAAATAAAAGTATAAATCATTTCAAATTCCTTATATTAAGCAAACCAGATGTCACAGTTGGATTTTTATTTTTATATTACGAATAGCCATGGGTATACTCCAACTGCCATGAGCATACTCAGACATCATTTACTAACGAAGCATTTTTGTCTAGTGAGTTCGCCAGATTATAGGCAGTAGAGATGACCAGGGATGTTCTCTTGATAACTGTGTGAATTGAACCATTAACCCGTCCTGCTAAGCATTCAAAAAAGTTTTTTGGGGTGTCAGGGAAAATGTAAGAAGTAAAAAGGGCAATATTTTCTTTAGGAATGTAGTAAAGTTAAAGTTGTCACATATATACAGTTCCAGTCAAAAGTTTGGACACACCTACTCATTCAAGGGATTTTCTTTATTTGACTATTATCAACATTGTAGAATAATAGTGAAGACATCAAAACTATGAAATAACACATATGGAATCGTGTAGTAACCAAAAAAGTTAAAGAAATGAAAATATATTTTATATTTGAGATTTTTCAAATAGCCAACCTTTTATCTTGATAACAGCTTTGCAAACACTTGGCATTACACTTGGCATTATCTCAACCAGCTTCATGAGGTAGTCACCTGGAATGCATTTCAATTAACAATATTTTTTTTCCTTCTTAATGCAATTGAGCCAGTCAGTTGTGTTGTGACAAGGTAGGGGTGGTATACAGAAGATAACCCTATTTGGGCCAAGTCCATATTATGGCAAGAACAGCTCAAATAAGCAAAGAGAAACAACAGTCCATCATTACTTTAAGAAATTAAGGTCAGTCAATGCGGAACATTTCAAGAAAGTTTCTTCAAGTGCAGTCGCAACAACCATCAAGCGCTATTATGAAACTGTCTCTCATGAGGACTGCCCCTACCTTGAAAGGAAGACCCAGAGTTACCTCTGCTGCAAAGGATAAGTTCATTAGCGTTAACTGCACCTCAGACTGCTGCCCAAATAAATGCTCAAGTAACAGAGACATCTCAACATCAACTGTTCAGAGGAGACTGTGTGAATCAGGCCTCCATGGTTGAATTGCTACAAAGAAACCACTACTGAAAGACACCAATAGGAAGAAGGGACTTGTTTTGAACAAGAAACAAGAACAATGAACATTAAACTGGTGGAAAACTGTCCTTTGGTCTGATGAGTCCAAATTTGAGATTTTTGGTTCCAACCGCTGTGTCTTTGTGAGACGCAGAGTAGGTGAACGGATGATCTCCGCATGTGTGGTTCCCACCGTGAAGCATGGAGGAGGAGGTGTGGGGGTGCTTTGCTGTTGACACTCTCTGTGATTTATTTAGAATTCAAGGCACACTTAAGGCACACTTAACCAGCATGGCTACCACAGCATTCTGCAGCGATACACCATCCCATATGGTCTGTGCTTAATGGGTATACAATTTGACTACCAATAGCTATTTGACCAAGAAGGAGAGTGATGGAGTGCTGCATCAGATGACCTGGCCTCCAAAATCACCCGACCTCAACCCAATTGAGGGTTTGGGATTAGTTGGACTGCAGAATAAAGGAAAAGCCGCCAACAAGTGCTCAGCATATGAGGGAACTCCTTCAAGACTGTTGGAAAAGCATTCCTCATGAAGCTGGTTGAGAGAATGCCAAGAGTGTGCAAAGCTGTCATCAAGGCAAAGGGTGGCTACTTTGAAGAATCTAACGTCTAAAATATTTTTAGACTTGTTTACGCCCCTTTTTTTGTTTGTTTTTTTGCCTAAAATGACATACCCAAATCTAACTGCCTGTAGCTCAGGCCCTGAAGCAAGGATATGCATATTCTTGGTGCCATTTGAAAGGAAACACTTTGAAGTTTGTGGAAATGTGAAAGGAATGTAGGAGAATATAACACAATAGATCTGGTAAAAGATAATACAAAGAAAAAACCAACTGTTCTTTTGTATTTTTTGTTCCATCATCTTTGAAATGCAAGAGAAAGGCCATAATGTATTATTCCAGCCCAGGTGCAATTTAGATTTTGGCCACTATATGGCAGCAGTGTATGTGCAAAGTTTTAGACTAATCCAATGATGTAACGCTCGTCTTTCTCCTCATCTGAAGAGGAGCAAGGATCGGACCAATATGCAGCGTAGTTTAAAGACATAATCACGTTTATTTAAACGAAGACGAAAAACACTTGAACAACTACAAAATAACAAACGACGTGAACAGACCTGAACTTGAGAACAAAACACATGAACGCACGAACAGGACGGAACACACGAACGAACGAAACAAAACAGTCCCGTGTGGTACAAACACTGACACAGGAACAATCACCCACAAACAAACAGTGAGAACAGCCTACCTTAATATGGTTCTCAATCAGAGGAAACGTAAAACACCTGCCCCTAATTGAGAACCATATCAGGCTAATACATTGAACCCAACATAGAAACACATAACATAGAATGCCCACCCCAACTCACGCCCTGACCATACTAAACAAAGACAAAATAAAGGAAATAAGGTCAGGAACGTGACAAATGAACCGTTGCATTTCTGTTAAAAATGTTGTATCAAGACTGCCCAAATGTGCCTAATTTGTTTATTAATAACTTTTCATGTTCAAAATTGTGCACTCTCCTCAAACAATAGCATGGCATTATTTCACTGTAATAGCTACTGTAAATTGAACAGTGCAGTTAGATTAACAAGAATATAAGCTTTCTGCCAATATCAGATATGTCTATGTCCTGGGAAATTTTCTTGTTACTTACAACCTCATGCTAATCGCATTAGCCTACGTTAGCTCAACCGTCCCGTGGAAGGGACACCGATCCCGAAGAAGTTTATCACTTTTTTGGTTACTACATGATTCCATATGTGTTATTTCATAGTGTTAATGTCTTCACTATTATTCTACAATGTAGGAAATAGTAAATAATGACATCAGCTTTTGTGAATGAACAATGGAGACGTCGCGCCCCACTGTGGCCCAGGCGTATGATTAACGCGCACACACACACACGTACACACACAGATTTATTTAACAAGATTGAGAAGAAAGGGAGTGTGTTTCTCGTTCGACTACAGGACAAGACGAGACACGTAGACTGAAACTGGGTGCGAGCATCTCGAAAGAAGCCCTCGCGATAGAGCGAAAGAGAGAGAGGATAAAATGACTGTTTGAGGAGGAGGAGGAGGGGATCGCCTGTGTCCCACGGCCAGGTAAGGGCCCGGTTTCGAGCAGTGATACTGTACTCTTCCAGATGGTGAGGTGGTCTGACTGAACATGTTCCCTGCAGGTGATTTGGGATGAGGCAACAACGAGGCCATGGAAAGCCTGGAAAGCACTCTGGCCTCACTATCCCACGGGAATATCGCAAGTCATCCATAAAGAAAGTGGAGGGGTGGAGGGAGGCAAGGGGGGAAGAAGAAGAGAAGGAGGGAGATGGTTATCGTAAGAGGGAGAGAAGGAAGAGCAGAGTACTGCACGCTATGTCTGAATCAGTGGTTCTTGCTTTTGGTCCATTTGACAGTGTGATAAGGAGTTTCACACAACACGCACACCCACACGCCTGATTTACAGACATTTCCCAGAAAGACGATTACACTGTCTATTCCATAACACATCTGGTCATTTGTAAAGTTTTTGTTTATCTCCCTTTCCGTGCACAAACATGTAAATACACATGTACACACACACACGCGCACGCACACACACACACACATACACAAGGCATGTTTTTTTTTAAACTCATAACAGGAAACAAATGCACCGACGATTCATTTTCATATCCCTTAAAGCTTCAAACATGCCAACTGTCAAAAAGGTCATCTCACCAAATTCCTGCATTTAGTTGGAATCATATATTTTTTCTCAGTGGAGCGTGTGTTGAAACACCAGCTGTCCCTCTCACATTTCACTTAGAGAACAATATCTTTTAAGTATCTGCTGCTGCAAAACCAGGCAGAAAATTGGTAGTAATTGTTGTAGCTAGTAGGAGTTGTCTGTGCTATCACAGCATTTTGCCCTCAGGGTTGCCAGATTGGGCCTGTGGCTGCAGGGCTGCTAACTTGGATCATGTTAACTACTGCAGCCTGGAGCCAAGTTCCTTTAGGGCTGTAATAGGTAGGGCTCTATGGCTCTGCACTGGACTGAAACCAGCCAGAGAGATTAATCAAGCTTCGCTCTCTGGGTGTGACCGACTCGAATGCTCCCGAAGCTGTTAAAAAGTGTGTGTGTTTTCTGAAATAGTCAGAGATTAGGGGTGTTACATTTAAATCCCATTGATTCGGTTTGCAGGCATGTTTGGTAAAGGTCTAAATAATTCACTGGAGAATGTTTACTTTGAATGAGCATGTTGTAATTAATTAAACCAAAAGCTTACCTTGACTTGGAAGAGTTCCAGTGTTGGGTTGAATAGTCATAGCCAGCTAGCTAACATAGGATCCCTCTGTTTGAGCCGGGTGTTTGAGTAGGCTAAACTAGCCAGCTGAATTTGCTACCTACTGTCAGTAAGTGATAATAAAAAATGACACTATTTTTCTCTCTTGCTTCTCTTTCATTTTTGAAGAAATACATTTTTTGAAAACTGTTCAAATATGGTCTTTCTCTCTCTTTGAGTCAACTACTCACTCCATTTTATGCACTGCAGTGCTAGCTAGCTGTAGCTTATGTTTCCAGTACTTGATTCATTGTCTGATCCTTGATTGAGTGGACAACACGTCAGTTCATGCTGCAAAAGCTCTGATAGGTTGGAGGACTTCCTCCGGAAGTTGTCATAATTACTGTGTAAGTCTATGGAAGGGGGTGAGAACCAAGAGCCTCCTAGGTTTTGTAGTGAAGTCAATGTAAGCTAGCTGTCCACTGGCTACACTATGGTGGTTCCCTACAGAGTGCTGTTGACGCTAATGTAGACCTTCATTGCAAAACAGCGTGTTTTAATCAATTATTTGGTGACGTGAATATATTTAGTATAGTTTTATCTTTTTCAATGTTTTACCATTTTTATTTTTTATGAAATTCAGTGAGGAGGATGGTCCTCCCCTTCTTCCTCTGAGGAGCTGTTGGGCATGAAAGACTGTTAGAGCACCAGGAAATCAGCTCAAAGTGATTTTAATTCAGGGAGGCATATGTGATCGTATCCCAATGTAATTGGGGTTTGAAATTATTCTGTTTTTGTCAAATATTATATCTGTTTGTGGTTCTTGCTTTGTGGCCAATTATCAATTTATTTGTGGATTTTGATGTGTGCTTGGGGTTGTCTTGCTGGAAGATCCACTTGCAGCCAAGTTTCAGCCTCCACTCTTGAGTTGACTTGAGAATACATTCTCATTTACAGCAACAACCTGGGGAAAATGACAAAATATAGTAAAAGTATATAGTAAGCCTACAAAATACACTACCGGTCAAAAGTTTTAGAACACCTACTCATTCAAGGGTTTTTCTTTATTTTTACTATTTTCTACATTGTAGAATAATAGTGAAGACATCAAAACTATGAAATAACACATATGGAATCATGTAGTAACTGTCACGCCCTGACCTTAGAGAGCCGTTTTATTTCTCTATTTGGTTAGGTCAGGGTGGGATTTGGGGTGGGCATTCTATGTTCTCTATTTCTTTGTGTTTGGCCGAGTGTGGTTCCCAATCAGAGGCAGCTGTCTTTCATTGTCTCTGATTGGGGATCATACTTAGGCAGACCTTTTTCCCTCCTTCAGTGTGGGATCTTGTCTTTGTTTGAGTGCATGTAGTTTGCACGACGAAGCTGGTCGTTCGTTGTATTGTTTATTGTTTTTTCTTGGTGGAACATTTAAATAAAATAATGTACGCCTACCACGCTGCACCTTGGTCTCCTTCCGACGACAAACGTTACAGTAACCAAAAAAGTGTTAAACAAATCAAAATATATTTTATATTTGAGATTCTTCAAATAGCCACCCTTTGCATTGATGACAGCTTTGCAAACACTTGGCATTCTCTCAACCAGCTTCATGAGGTAGTCTCCTGGAATGCATTTCAATTAACAGGTGTGCCTTCTTAAATGTTCATTTGTGGAATTTCTTTCCTTCTTAACGTGTTTGAGGCAATCAGTTGTGATGTGACAAGGTAGGGGTCGTATACAGAAGATCGCCCTATTTGGTAAAAGACCCAGTCCATATTATGGCAAGAACAGCTCAAATAAGCAAAGAGAAACGCTTCACAGAGTTCAAGTAACAGACACATCTCAACATCAACTGTTCAGAGGAGACAGTGTGAATCAGACCTTCATGGTCGAATTGCTGCAAAGAAACCACTACTAAAGGACACCAGTCGTAAAGAGGGCACAACAAAACCTTATCCCCCTCAGGAGACTGAAAAGATTTGGCATGGGTCCCCAGATCCTCAAAAGGTTCTACAGCTGCACCATCGAGAGCATCCTGACCGGTTGCATCACCACCTGGTATGGCAACTGCTCTGCATCTGACCGTAAGGGTAGTGCGAACGGCCCAGTACATCACGGGGGCCAAGCATCCTGCCATCCAGGACCTATATACTAGGCGGTGTCAGAGGAAAGCCCATAAAATTGTCAGAGACTCCAGTCACCCAAATTACAGACTGTTTTCTATGCTACCGCATGGAAAACGGTAACGGAACGCTAAGTCTAGTACCAAATGGCTCCTTAACAACTTCTACCCCCAAGCCATAAGACTGCTGAACAATTCATAAAATCACCACCGGACAATTTACATTGACCACCCCCCACCTCCCCCTTTTGTACACTGCTGCTACTCAATGTTTGTTACCTCTGCATAGTCACTTCGCCCCCACCCACATGTACAGATTACCTCAACTGGCCTGTACCCCCGCACACTGACTCGGTACCAGTGCCCCCTGTATATAACCTCGTTATTGTTATTCCTATTGTGTTACTTTTCATTTTGGTCTACTTGGTGAATATTTTCTTCTTCTTGAACTCCACTGTTGGTTAAGGGCTTGTAAGTAAGCATTTCACGGTAAAGTCTACGCTTGTATTCGGCGCATGTGACAAATTAAGTGTGATTTGATTTGATTTGAATAAGAAGAAGAGACTTGCTTGGGCCAAGAAACATGAGCAATGGACATTAGACCGGTGGAAATTTGTCCTTTGGTCTGGAGTCCAACTTGGAGATGTTTGGTGCCAACCTCCGTGTCTTTGTGAGACACGGTGTGGGTGAACGGATGATCTCCGCATGTGTATTTCCCACCATAAAACATGGAGGGGGAGGTGTTATAAACAAGGCACTGTTCCTAGGCCGTCATTGAAAATAAGAATTTGTTCTTAACTGACTTGCCTAGTTAAATAAAGGTAAAATAATCAAATCAAAGAAAAATATGATGTGGGGGTGCTTTGCTGGTGACACTGTCTGTGATTTATTTAGAATTCAAGGCACACTCAGCCAGCATGGCTACCACAGCATTCTGCAGCGATACGCCATCCCATCTGGTTTGGGTTTAGTGGGACTATCATTCATTTTTCAACAGGACAATGACCCAACACACCTTCAGGCTGTGTAAGGGCTATTTGACCAAGAAGGAGAGTGATGGAGTGCTGCCTCAGATGACCTGGCCTCCACAATCCCCCGACCTCAACCAAATAGAGATGGTTTGGGATGAGTCGGACCACAGAGTGAAGGAAAAGCAGCCAACAAGTGCTCAGCATATGAGGGAACTCCTTCAAGACTGTTGGAAAAGCATTCCAGGTGAAGCTGGTTGAGAGAATGCCAAGAGTGTGCAAAGCTGTCATCAACGCAAAGGGTGGCTATTTGAAGAATCTCAAATATAAAAAATATTTTGATTTGTTCAACACTTTTTTGGTTACTACATGATTCCATATGTGTTATTTCATAGTTTTGATGTCTTCACTATTATTCTACAATGTAGAAAATTGTTAAAATCGAGAAAAACCCTTGAATGACTAGGTGTTCTAAAACTTTTGACCGGTAGTGTATATAAGCAGGCAAAACACACAAACATTATATTAAAAAAAACATAATATGAAGCATAGAATCAAAAGAAACAAACAAATTAATTTGTAAAAAAAAAAAAAATTATAACGGGTGTGCGTGGCCAAAGTGCTCTATCGTCACGGCATCCAGCAAATGTAAACGCCTGGAGTTTGCTAAACGGCATTGGCAATTGGATTGGAACCAGTGCTGTAGTCAGATGACATTAAAATAGTGCTCTGGCCATGCATACCAGTGGTGGGTATGAATGCATAAGCAGAAAAGAACCCCTTACCTGGTGTAAAGAATGGTGGTGCATCTTTGATGTTATGAGGTTATTTTGCTTCCACTGTTCCTAGAGCCCTTGTTAAAGTCAACGGCATCATTAACTTTAAAAATCTGGTTGCCTCTGCCAGGAGGCTGAAACTTGACCGCAAATGGATCTTCCAGCAAGACAGCACCAAGCACACATCAAACTCCACAGAGAAATTGTTAATTTGCCACAAAAATCAGCATTTTGCAATGGCCATGTCAGTCTCCGGACATGAAACCCATTGAAAACCTGTGGTTTGAATTGAAGAGGGCAGTCCATAAGCACAGACGAAGGATATCAAGGTTCTGGAAGGATTCTGTATGGATGACTGTTCTACGATCCCTCGCAATGTGTTCTCCAACTCATAAAACATTTTAGAAAAAGGCTCAGTGCCATAATTCTCATTATTGAGTTCCAAACAGCCTCTGGAAGCAACGTCACAAGAACTGTTCGTCGGAAGCTTCATAAAATGGGTTTCCATGCCCGAGCAGCCACACATAAGCCTAAAATCAACATGCGCAATGACAAGCGTTGGTTGGAGTGGTGTAAAGCTCGCCACTATTAGAATCGGGAGCATTGGAAATGCGTTCTCTGGAGAGATTAATCACACTTCACCATCTGGCAGTCCGATGGTCGAATCTGGGTCTGGTGGATGCCAGGAGAACGCTACCTGCCCAGCTGTAAAGTTTGGTGGAGGAGGAATAATGGTCTGGGGCTGTTTTCATGGTTCGGGCTAGGCCCCTTAGTTCTAGTGAAGAACTTGACTGGCCTGCACAGATCCCTGACCTCAAACCCATCGAACACCTTTGGGATGAATTGGAACGCCAACTGCGAGCCAGGCCTAATCGCCCAACATCAGTGCCCGACCTCACTAATGCTCTTGTGGCTGAATGGAAGCAAGTCCCAGCAGAAATGTCCCAACATCTAGTGGAAAGCCTTCCCAGGAGAGTGGAGGCTGTTATAGCAGCAAAGGGGGGACCAACTCCATATTAATGCCCGTGATTTTGGAATGAGATGTTCAACGAGCAGGTGTCCACATGCTTTTGGTCATGGACTGTATTTCTAGCACTGTCACGGAATGGTTGGTTCGTGAGGCCTGCGTGGCATGGCTAAGCCTATCCTGTGTTAACGCTAAGGTGAGTCATAGGCCCTTTTCTCCATTGATTTTCAATGAGTCTAATAGAAATGCATGTGGCAGTATTGGGCAACACCAACATCTGTATTAAAACTCCATACATTCCCCATGGCTACTCAACAGCCAGAATGTGTTGCAATGGTTGGGGATTTGAAGTGGTAAGTGTTGGCCCCCCTCCCCCCATCCATTATTCATCCTTCCCCCGACTTTCTGGAGCCCATGTGGGGTTGCTGGGAGCCTGTGAGAGAGAGCAGGGGTTGGAGAGGGGTGCTAGTAGGGTCTGTCGTGTCTTCTCTCTCAGGGCTCTGTGCCTGGCTAAAGCAAATACATTGACAAGACAGCTCTCTACCTGAGAGTGCATGCACACAATCACATAACACCTGTAGTGCCAAAAGCACCTGCCAGGCGTCACGATAGCAGACCCCCTCCCCTGTCTTCTCCATACACACACACACCTGTGGGTGGCCCCAAGGTCCACCGGGGTGCAGCGGGGTCCAGCATTAAGGGCGGTGGCGTTGTTTGGATTACCACTGTCTCGTAAGCGAGGGCTCGAATAGATACAGGGACTGATAACCACAGATTTGCTGATAACTAAAAAAAGGGCAGAGAAGAAAGGAGAGAGGGAAAGAAGGAGTTTGGGTATTCAGGTCAATTCCTTTAGCTTAAGGTAACAGGTGGACACGTTGTTCTCACCAGAGGGAATGGCACGCTCCAGGGTTCGAGCGTCGTACACCACCATCTGCACAAATACCTCCTTGACAAGCTACCCATTAAAAATAGATTGAGAGGTAGGGTTGGATTCAATCCGTATCGCAGAAGTGTTACTGAAGATCTGCGTTGTAGCTCGATTGAAATTTAAAGGCAATGTTCCCGTGTTCGTGGAGACCGCGTTCACGCTACACGGTGCATGTGTCGGCTCAAACGGAAATGACCTTCACATTTTAACACAGGTCTTCCGCGATACGGCTTGAATCCAGCCCTTAGCTAGCTTAAGATGCCACATGTGAGTGTAGCTCTTTTAACCTTTGCAAAGGTTTTTCTTTGTGATTTGTATATTATTGTGTTTCATATTTGCATGTACAATACCTCATTTGTTAGAAAAATATATGAGTTCTGATCTAAAAGAAGTTGTAGGCCTGTACGGCTTTCCACAAAATATCCGAAAATGTTCAAAATATTCCAAACTAAACGAAAGTAAAAAATGTAATTCATATGAAAATAGTACAGGATTAGAGGTTAGCTCTAAATTTCAGACAAGGCTTAGTGGGAGAGTGGGGGCTTGTTGTCTTTAGCAAGGACTGAAGAAAGGAAGAGAAAGGAAGAGTTACTGAGAGAGGGAAAGATAGAGCGAGAGGGAAAGGCGATGAGAGAGCCCCTTCTCAGCGGAAGTGGGGCGTAGAGACACCCCCTGACATGTCTGTTTGCTTGTACTCATGCATGACTGCACTCACACACACACATATATACGCACACGTACGCCAGACAGACACACAGACAGGCAAGTAAAGCAGGCAGGCGGACAGACAGACAGACGGCGCCGAACAGTCCGTAGTGCAGTTTCAAGGCGTGAAAGGGGAGCACACCTTTTCTATTCACACCCTGTAGTGGAGCTGAGCTGCAGACTTGATCTGTGTCTTGATGGGGCCGTTAACACCTCCACACTCTCAGAGAATAACACCACCACTCATTCGTTTCACCAGGTTGGGATGATGGACAGTCACTGTGGAGCACTTTCAAGCGTTCTTCCTGCTTTCACTCAGAGCACTCAAGTCTCCTAAAATTCTTCTCAAATCTAATCTTTATCTAACAGAGTGTAACAGGTTGAATTGTTGAACAACTCTCTGTAGGTCCGCCAGAGGCCTGTTCAACACCTCAACCTGTAACAAGAGAAAGGGAACACTCTCTCTCTATTCAATTCAAGGGCTTTATTGGCATGGGAAACATATGTTAACATTGCCAAAGCAAGTTAATTAAATAAATAATAAACAAAAGTGAAATAAACCATTAAAATGAACAGTAAACATTACACTCACAGTTCCAAAAAGAATAAAGACATTTCAAATGTCATATTATGTCTATATACAGTGTTGTAGCGATGTGCAAATAGTTAAAGTACAAAAAGTACTATTTACAATAGTTCTTCACTGGTTGCCCTTGTGGCAACAGGTCACAAATCTTGCTGCTGTGATGGCACACTGTGGTATTTCACCCAGTAGATAGGGAAGTTTGTCAAAATTGGGTTTGTTTTCAAATTCTTTGTGGATCTGTGTAATCTGGGAGAAATATGTGTCTCTAATATGGTCATACATTTGGCAGGAGGTTAGGAAGTCAAGCTCAGTTTCCACCTCATTTTGTGGGCAGTGTGCACATAGCCTGTCTTCTCTTGAGAGCGAGGTCTGCCTACGGCGGCCTTTCTCAATAGCAAGGCTATGCTCACTGAGTCTGTACATTGTCAAAGTTTTCGTTAAGTTTGGGTCAGTCACAGTGGTAAGGTATTCTGCCACTGTGTACTCTCTGTTTAAGGCCAAATAGCATTCTAGATTGCTCAGTTTCTTTCCAATGTGTCAAGTAATTATCTTTTTGTTTCTCATGATAAGGTTGGGTCTAATTGTGTTGTTGTCCTGGGGCTCTGTGGGGTCTGTTTGTGTTTGTGAACAGAGCCCCAGGACCAGCTTGCTTAGGGGACTCTTCTCCAGGTTCATCTCTCTGTAGGTGATGGCTTGGTTATGGAAGGTTTGGGAATCGCTTCCTTTTAGGTGATTGTAGAATTTAACGGCTCTTTTCTGGATTTTGATAATTAGCGGGTATCGGCCTAGTTCTGCTCTGCATGCGTTATTTGGTATTTTACGTTGTACACTGAGGATATTTTTGCAGAATTCTGCATGCAGAGTATCAATTTGGTGTTTGTCCCATTTTGTGAATTCTTGGTTGGTGAGCGGACCCCAGACCTCACAAACCCTAAAGGCAATGGGTTCTATAACAGATTCAAGTATTTTTTAGCCAGATCCTAATTGGTATGTCGAAGTTTATGTTCCTTTTGATTGCATAGCTCGCTCAGCTCATTCACAGCTTTATGGAAGTTACCTGTGGCGTTGATGTTTAGGCTGAGTTATGTATAGTTTTTTTGTGTGCTCTAGGACAACAGTGTCTAGATGGAATTTGTATTTGTGGTCCTGGCGACTGTCTTACTGAGATTTACTGTCAGGGCCCAGGTCTGGCTGAATCTGTGCAGAAGATCTTTGCGCTGCTGTAGGCCCTCCTTGGTTGGTGACAGAAGCACCAGATCATCAGTAGACATTTGACAACAGATTCTAGTAGGGTGAGGCTGGGTGCTGCGGACTGTTCTAGTGCCCTCGCCAATTTGTTGATATATATGGTGAAGAGGATGGGGCTTAAGCCAAATCCCTGTCTCACCCCACGGCCCTGTGGAAAGAAATGTGTGTGTTTTTTGACAATTTTAACCGCACACTTCTTGTTTGTGTACATCGATTTTATAATGTTGTATGTTTTTTCCCCAACACCACTTTCCATCAATTTGTATGGCAGACCCTCATGCCAAATTGAGTCAAAGGCTTTTTTGAAACCCACAAAACATGAGAAAACTTTAGCTTTGTTTTGGTTTGTTTGTTTGTCAACTAGGGTGTGCAGGGTGAATACGTGGTCTGTCGTACGGTAATTTGGTAAAAAAACCTATTTGACATTTGCTCAGTACATTGTTTTTACTGAGGAAATGTACGAGTCTGCTGTTAATGATAATGCAGGGGATTTTCCCAGGGTTGCTGTTGACATATATCCCACGGTAGTTATTGGGGTCAAATTTGTCTCCACTTGTCACGTCTACTCCTGCTCCTCCCCTCCGGCGTTCGACGTTGCCGGAGTACTAACCACCGGTCCTGGGATTCATCATTACGCACACCTTGCATCCATCATTACGCGCACCTGCAGATCATTAGGATACTCACCTGGACTCTATTACCTCCCTGATTACCTTCCCTTTATCTATCACTCCCTTGGGTTCCTTCCTCAGTCGGTATTGTTCCTGTGTTCATGCTATATCGCCACTGTTACGCTGTCTCGTTTTCATGTTTGTTGTTTTATTAAACGTTTCACCTGCTTCTCGACTCACAGCGTCAATTTTTTAATTTGTATTTTTTTTTGCCATTTTTCTCCCCAATTTCGTGATATCCAATTGGTAGTTACAGTTTTGTCTCATCGCTGCAACTCCCGTACAGACTCGGGAGATGCGTAGGCCGAGAGCCGTGCGTCCTCCTAAACACAACACAACCAAGCTGCACTGCTCCTTGACATAATGCCCGCTTAACCCGGAAGCCAGCCACACCAATGTGTCGGAGGAAACACCGCACACCTGGCGACCGTGTCACCGTGCATGCGCTTGGCCCGCCACAGGAGTCGCTAGTGCACGATGGGACAAGGACATCCCTGCCGGACAAATCTTCCCCTAATCCGGACGACGCTGGGCCAATTGTGCGCCACCCCATGGGTCTCCCGGTCGTGGCCGGCTGCAACAGAGCCTGGACTCCAACCAGGATCTCACAGCTTGCACTACGATGCAGTTCCTTAGACCACTGTGCTACTCGGGAGGCCCCACAGCGTCAGTGTTATACCACTTTTGTTGATTGGGGTGATCAGTCCTTGCTTCCAAATATTGGGGAAGATGCCAGAGCTAAGGATGATGTTAAAGAGTTTAAGTTTAGCCAATTGGAATTTGTTGTCTGTATATTTTATCAATTCATTGAGGATACCATCAACACCACTGGCCTTTTTGGGTTGGAGGGTTTGTATTTTGTCCTGTAGTTCATTCAATGCAATTGGAGAATCCAGTGGGTTCTGGTAGTCTTTAATAGTTGATTCTAAGATTTGTATTTGATCATGTTTTTGCTGTTTGTTCATTGTTATAGGGCCAAAAAGATTGGAGAAGTGGTTTACCCAAACATCTCCATTTTGGATAGACAACTCTTCGTGCTGTTTGTTTTCCAATTTTCCCAGAAGTGGTTAGTCTATGGATTCTTCAATTACTGAAGAATTTCTGATTTCTGACGTGCTGTTCCTTCTTTTTCCGTAACGTATTTCTGTATTGTTTTAGTGATTCACAATAGTGAAGGCGTAGACATCTCTATGTTTCTATGTTTTTGGTTGGATAGGTTTCTCCATTTCTTTCTTAGGTTTTTACATTCTTCATCATTTTTGGGGTTTTCTATTTGACATTTTTAGATTTGATAGGGAAGCTGAGAGGTCAAATATACTGTTTATATTTTCTACTGCCAAGTTTACACCTTCACTATTAGAGTGGAATGTTTTGTCCAGGAAGTTGTCTAAAAGGGATTGAATTTGTTGTTGACTATTTGTTTTTTGGTAGGTTTCCACGCTACAGTCCTTCCATCTATAGCATTTCTTAATATTTTTCAGTTCCTTTGGCTTTGATGCCTCATGATTGAGTAATGCTCTGTTCAAGTAGACTGTGATTTTGCTGTGATCTGATAGGGGTGTCAGTGGGCTGACTGTGAACGCTCTGAGAGACTCTGGGTTGATGTCAGTGATAAAGTAGTCTACAGTACTACTACCAAGAGATGAGCTATAGGTGTACCTACCATAGGAGTCCCCTCAAAGCCTACCATTGACTATGTACATACCCAGCGTGCGACAGAGCTGCAGGAGATTTTGTTGGTTATGTTGTTGTAGTTGTGCCTAGAGGGACATATGGGGGAGGGAATGCTGTCACCTCCAGGCAGGTGTTTTCCCCCCTGTGTGCTGAGAGTGTCAGGTTCTTTATCTGGTTCTGGCATTTAGGTCGCCACATACTAGTATATGTCCCTGGGCCTGGAAATGATTGATTTCCTCCTACCCGGATTGAGAAGCTGTCTTCATTAAAGTATGGGGATTCTAGTGGGAGGATATAGGTAGCACACAGGAGGACATTTTTCTATGTTAAGATCATTTCCTTTTGAATGTCTAGCCAAATGTAAAAGGTTCCTGTTTTGATTAATTTAATAGAGTGAGTTAGGTTGGCTCGTATACCAAATTAGCATACCCCCTGAGTCCCTTCCCTGTTTCACACCTGGTAGTTTGGTGGATAGGACTACCAGCTCTCTGTAACCTAATAACTAATATGTTAATATCACTTCCATAATCAGAGAGAAGGGCAGAGAAAGAGAGGGACAGAGCGAGAGAGTCCCACACCTGAAAGGAGAGGCCGTCCACGCCCAGGGAGAGGTGATGAAAGGTGAACGAATAGCTGTCAGGGGCTGTATTGTGCAAAAGGCCCTCTCTTTCAACCCATCATTCTTTTTGGTACTATCTCCCTTTGTCTCTCCCTTTGTCTCTCCCATTCTCTATCGTCCCATTCCCTCTCTCTTTCTCTTTCGTTCTACTTCGCCCACTTGACTCTCTCCTTCCTCTCTCTTTCTCTCTCTGAGGTTGTTGCAGATGCCATGGCATTGTTTCTATTTCCTGGAAAAGCTTCTCACTTCTCTCCTCTCTCTAGATGCTTCAACACTAAACAGGCAGGTTTAATTTACATTTATTTGCTTCTCAAATCAATCTACCATCGGGAGAAAAAAATGTCAAACTCGCCATCTCTTCTCATCAGAAGTTTCAAGAAAGATGTAGGATTGAGACAACAGTGGGAAAGTGTTGAGGCTAAAGGGTGGTGGGTGTCTGACAGTATGCAAGGTTGCTTTGACAGTAAGTTGTTATTCTCTTTGTTGTATTTCTCTTTGACTCATTCCAGCTTGCATACCTGATTTCATATGTTATGCTTCATCTCCACTGAGGGGTTGAAAGTAACTGTAAAGGATCCTGCTAACATCCCATAATGTTTTAAAAATATATATATTTTATAGTTTTTTTACAAGGGGTAAAAAAAAAACCAATTTCGTGGTATTGTTATAGTCTTGTCCCATCGCTTCAACTCCCGTATGGACTCCAAAACACAACCCAGCCAAGCCGCACTGCTTCTTGACAATGCCTGCTTAACCCGGAAGCCAGCTGCACCAATGTGTCGGAGGAAACACCGTACACCTGGCGACTGTGTCAGCGTGCATTGTGCCCGGCCCGCAACAGGAGTCACTAGGGGGCGATTGGACAAGAACATCACTGCCGGCCAAACCCTCCCCTAAGCCAGACGACGCTGGGCCAATTGTGCACCGCCCCATGAGTCTCTCAGTCACGGCCGGCTGCGACAGAGCTTGGACTCGAACCAGGATCTCTAGTTGCACAGCTAGCACTGCGATGCAGTGCCTTAGACCACTGCGCCACTTGGGAGACCCAACATCCCATAATTAAGGAAAACGGCTTAGTGAAAGATAAACACGCCGTACAATAATGTCTAGCTCAATACAGGCCCTGTAGAAACATCAATTCAGAAGTAGGCAAAGTGATTGAACGGAAACCAGATCACTAGTTGGCTGAATAATTGCACACAGATCTGTGGAGAATTCTCCATGAACAATCTATGTTCAGGCATCTTTACACGGTATGCCACTAACAAATATTCTGCTATGTAGAGAGCCCTGTCGCGCCATACATTCAAAGATGCTACAGTATCTAATTCAAATCAGTGTCTGCAAACAAAAAATTATCATACAGTGCAGTGGAGACTGGTGACTTGGAAAATTGAGGAGGAAGGGAGATCTACGGTACAGGTGCAGACCACTGAGACGGCAAAGCGTGTTTCAAAAATCGCCAAAGACTAATTATCTTAACCTAAACAATTGAATAAAGACATTAGTAGTACAATATTATGGGGAATGGGAATGAGAGAGCTTCTTACACAGTGTTGGGAAGGGATCACAGCAGTGATTGAATGAGGGTATGAGGCATGCGTTGAGGTGTTCAGAGGCTTGACTTCAATGCAGGACAGGGTTTGAGGTGTTCCTTGGCTTCAGAGCAGGACAGGCTCGTCATGGATGGATGGTGTTGAAGAAGAGCTCAACTTCCACTGAGGGCAGGACAGGATTTGACTGGGAAGACAAAGAAAAAACAATAACACAACGCACTACACAGTTAGACAAAAGAGCTAAGAATGAGTTAGTCCAAGCAAGGAGTAAAATTATTGATGTGTAATAATGTGATTGTGTTTGCGAATGTGATTGACCACATACAGTGACGAGAGAAAATGGACAGGTCTACTCACATTCAATGTGCCAGTGGATGAGCAGGTACATGAGACGTGGCTTCAGTTCATGTCAGGAGAGAGTTGACAGTGATAGTGGAGTGGAGTGGTCATCACCTCTTAATCAGGGAACAGGAGGGGACTTAGCTTTCAATACAAATAGCAGATACGTTCCATTAAAGCAAATCAAATCAGTACCCTCATAGGTTTGGGCAACACGTTTCTCCATGAAGTTAAAACGCAGACATCTCAGATGTCACAATGTCAAACACAGACCTGCACATCTCACCCACTTGATAGATCAAAGGAGCCCAAGAATTGTTCCTGAATATAGCCATGATCATCCACATACCTGACAATAACTGACAACTGTGAGCAGACTGGTGGCACCGTTGGTCCCAGAGTGGTAGGGCAATTCCCCCCCCCCCCCCCCCCCTTTTTCTTTATCTGGTAACCTAACCAGGAAAACTCTGGACCCTATAGGGTATTACATTGATGAATTAGTTGTTAAAAGGTTTTATATGGGCTATGATAGGACCAGTTTTTCTAAATCAGGTCACATGGTTTAAAAAACTCCTGGGGAAAACTCCTGGCCCTGGGGAGGATGAAAACCCTGTCAAACTGCAGCAACCTTATACTAGTTCATATGAATTATATTTAGACTAGACTAAGGGCGGGTTTCCTCTACCCAGACAGAGAGACAACAACTGATAGACAATTTAACTCACAGGGCTGAGCTTGCTTTATGCACGTTTGCATCATGCTGGCCTATGCAATAACATGAACTCACAGTCTATGATCACTATTATGTTGACTAATTCCAGGTAATCATTTTGGATTGAAAAGGTATAGGTAGCCTAGGCAGCCCAATTCTAAATGGATCACATTCACATTTTCTCATGACAAATAAATGGAGTATAAATACATAGAGTTACAAATTTGTTTACTCTGACCAGATGGACAGGGCGCATAGGCTGTATGCATCTGCTCTTATTAGTAGCCTACAGTTGATCAGACTGAAAAATTGTCTTGTTTTCAACCAATACAGCATGTCAGATCTCTAATGTTTAAGTGTAGCCTCGGCCGCTGCAACATTTATGAAATGAGTTTTTGCTTTTGTGTCTGTCTGGAGTAATTATGTGTTGTCACCTTTGCTAAATAAATACCAGAGGGAAGTGGAAAGCCTATGCGCTGCGTCAACCTCTTTTTAATCTCACTTTTAATGGATGATGCGATGGAAGCGGTCAAATCACTCTGAATTTGTTTTCGACACCCCAAAGAAGACATTAGCAATGTCCATATGCTCAGCAAGTAAAGCATCGTAAAACGCAATTACCTCTGCAAGTTCCTTGTAGTTGCCCTTGTTAGCCGAACTTTCCCTCTCATTGTGGCCCTAAAAGCCAACTCTTGCCGATAAGCTGCTTGTGGCCGTTTCTTCTTACCTTCTCGTTGTGTTGCGCAGTTTGAATATGCAGACATTCGTCCATTACATGATCGATGCAGCTTTTTCCAAGAAGCTTGAATCTGATGTGGGCAATGAATGGGGTTCTTCAACAAAAAAATCCAATACATTGTTGTTAGCGTTAGCTAGCCATTCTGGCTGAGAAAACTGCACTCTGGTAGCTAGCTAACATTAGCAATTGCTACTAAAGTTAGCAATGCAACTTGAAATAAATGGCACTAACCCGACACAAAAATAAAACTTCAAAAATCAAGAAAACAATATTTAATCTACCTCCTACATCTCCTGTAGTTTGAACAAACTAATTTGAATTGAATAATATCCTAAAAATGCTAAACTATCACTCTTCATTCTCAATGTCTATCCAATATGTCACCAACTCACCAAGCTTCTCAACACATAGAACCCCCATAATGCTCTGTGGTACAACCCCAATACACCACACTAGGTTCGTTCATCCAATCCTATGATTGGATGGACAACATGTCAGTTCATATCGCAAAATCTTTGATTGGTTGGAGGACGTCCTCCGAAAGTGGTCATAATTACCATGTAGGTCTATGGAAGGGGGTAAGGCTTACGAGCCTCCTAGGTTTTGTACTGAAGTCAATGTAGCCAGAGGAGGACAGGGAATAGCTGTCCTCTGGCTACACCATGTTGCTAGCCTAGAGTGAGTTGTTGAGACTACTTTAGACCTTCATTGCAAAACAGTGTTTTAATCAGGCATTTGGTGAAATGTGAATATATTTAGTATAGTTTTATCTTAAAAGGATAACTTTTTTAAATGTTTCATAATTTCTTATTTTGCTGAACTAGGGAAAGTAGATACCTAGTCAGTTGCACATCTGAATGCATTCAACCGAAATGTGTCTTCCGTATTTAACCCAGAGGTGTGTCACTCAGTGCATTTTCTCTCTTTCTCTTTTGATCTGATTTTACATCCAACTTGCCCTCAGGCCTCGGTGTGTGTGAGGGTGTGTGTCTCTGTGTGTGAGAGGGTTTGTGTGTGAGTGGGGGGCGGGGGGCGGGGGGGAGGGGCAAGTCTCAGAGCACACACCCTTATGTGTCTCCACGCCAGATGCCCTGAGGTCCCAGGAACAGAAAACACACACAGACACACGTATACACACACAAAAGCACGCACGCACACACACACATGCATACACACATACAGACAGAGGGACACACACACATACAGTATACACCCTTACAGATGCATGCATTACATATTAATTTATCTTCAGTGCACAGATGGTCAGAAAGGCATGTTTACGCCAGAGTCCGGATCAATTACATTTTAATTCCATCCATCCATTAATCATATTTATTATGATCTAAAAGGCACAGCTGATCCTAAATCAGCCCCTCTACTCTGAGATGCCTATGTGTTTTTCTTTTTGGTAATTCAGAAAGGAACGGAAACTGTGTGGGTGGATGAGGCCAGTGCACGTTTGCTTGGAAGAGCCGTATCGTTGTAACAATCTAAGAAGATCCTGATAAAAACACAGATTTCTGTTGGTAACTCAATTCATAACTGATTGTGAAATAATTGTGAAGAAAGTAAGGTATCATATCATTTGTATATTGTGGTCTGTGCTGGATGGGCTGACCCCCTTTCTTATTCATCTGTCATTTAGTTTCCTCTGTAATCACATGGTAATAAGCCTAAAGAAATACACTACATTCAAATATAATATACAGTACCAGTCAAAAGTTTGGACACGTACACATTCAAGGGTTTTTCCTTTATTTTTTACTGTTTTCTACATTGTAGAATAATAGTGAAGACATCAGAACTATGAAATAACACATGGAAATAATACATGGAAACATGTATAAATCCAAA
The DNA here is from genome assembly GCF_045679555.1 of Salvelinus alpinus. Taxonomy (NCBI): domain Eukaryota; kingdom Metazoa; phylum Chordata; class Actinopteri; order Salmoniformes; family Salmonidae; genus Salvelinus; species Salvelinus alpinus. The sequence goes on from NC_092094.1 coordinate 70,092,332, forward strand.
TATATTTTTGATTTTAGATTCTTCAATGTAGCCACCATTTTTTTTGTTACTACATGATTCCATATGTGTTATTTCATAGTTTTGATGTCTTCACTATTACTAGAAAAACCCTTGAATGAGTAGGTGAGTCCAAACTTTTGACTGGTACTCTATGTTTGTGATATTTCATATTATATGTGAAATATGTAAAGATGTACTGCTTTTGAGAATCATGAACTCTCACTCGGATTTCTTTCCAGATTTGAAATAATACATATGTCACCTTTATTGAAATGCAAAATTCAAACCAGAAAAAATCCTAACCTAATTCTAAAAAATGTAAATCAGCAAATGTTTTTAGTAAACTATAGCAGAAATTCACTAAGCACATGAAAATGACTTTCTTTATAGGGAACATATTCTAATCTTTATTATGTGCCTCTTTTGGATAATTCAATATGCAATGTAACACATCCTTACAAATCCTACTCAAATATAAAGTATTGAACCACTACCCCCAGCTACTCCCATCAAATAGTTTTGCCAATGATAATGACAAACACAAGGGCACCAAAACCACCAGTTCACAACACTGTAGACTCAGAGAGAGAAAATAATGATACTGAATTAACGTTACCATTTTAAAGCCTAGTTCCTGCAAAAACTCTTTGGTTTACCACTCTAAATAAGAAGCATTTCACACCTTGGAGAAGCCAATCTCACTATTTTCTTTAACTCTCAATGAGATGCGTGAAACGCTGCCCAGCATTGTCCTGCTAAGTACCCACCACTCACATCTGGTTTCTCACCAGCACTGAAACAGTTAACCCATCCACACCTGTCCTATCAGGCACCTGTCTCCAGAGCCCTCGGCCAATCAGGAGTGAGTGAGGAAAGCTACCTGTCGGCATGAAATAAATGTTGGGAGCCGGTGTGGACTGGAATCAAACAAGCTCCCTCAGCGGGACAAGTCTGCCTCTCTCTGCTAAGACTGACTGACAGCCTTTCAAAAGATCACACAAAAACATACACACTAGAGGAGACTTTACCTAAAGAAGCCTGAGATCTACTGTCTTGGAAAGGAGTCATGACCAAAGAGATTGAGTAAGTTGACCATTTTTTCTGTGACATGCTATGGGGTTGGAGTTGGTGTTTCATGCCAGAATGTGTTATTTAAGGGAAACGTGTTTGGAATTGTAATAATACATTTTATTTAAACGCTTTTAACGACACCCAAAGTCACTTTACATACACAAGAAAATCAGCAGGATAAAAATAGTTAAAATCACACATTAAAATAAGTAAGTATATAAAAGAACACTAAACATGAGGACAGACTAACCAGGGAGAACACTAAACATGATGACAGACTAACCAGGGAGAACACTAAACATGAGTACAGAATAACCATGGAGAACACTAAACATGATGACAGACTAACCATGGAGAACACTAAACATGATGACAGACTAACCAGGGAGAACACTAAACATGATGACAGACTAACCAGGGAGAACACTAAACATGATGACAGACTAACCATGGAGAACACTAAACATGATGACAGACTAACCAGGGAGAAGACTAAACACGATGACAGACTAACCAGGGAGAACACTAAACATGATGACAGACTAACCAGGGAGAACACTGAACATGATGACAGAAAGTGAACTAGATGGAGGATTAGAGCTAAGACGACAGAGAATCCGGGTTAGCAGGTGTGAAGAGCTGTGTCTTTTAGTGTGGACTTGAATTTATGTATGGATTGCAAGGTTCTGACATGGAGCGGGAGGGAGTTCCAGAGTTGCACTGCTAAAAGCCAGGTCTCCCATGGAGCGGAGACTGACGCGAGGGATGGTGAGGCCAGTGTCAGAGGAGCGCAGTGAACAGGTGGTAGTGAAGGGGTGCAGGAGGTCAGTAAGGTATGTGGGCGCCAGTCCATTAAGTGCTTTGTAGGTGAGCGTGAGCAATTTGAATGCGATCCTGATGTGAACCGGGAACCAGTGGAGTTGAGGGTGATGTGGTCCCCAAGGTTTGGTTTGTGTGAGGACCCGTGCAGCTGAATTTTGATATGTTGAAGTCTGCCCAGTGGTTTTGGCGGGGAGTCTGTAGAGAATGGCGTTGCAGTAATCCAAGTGTGATAAAACAAAAGCATGAATGAGGGTTTCAACAATGGGGTCAGTGAGAGAGGGTCTGAGTCGTGAGGTGTTGTTGAGTTGGAAGAAGTCTGATTTTGGTGATGTTCCGGATGTGGGGTTGAAATGACAGAGTGGGGTCAAATAAAACACCAAGGTTCCTGACTGTGGAGTTGGAGTGGATGGTGCAGCCCTCGATTCTCATGTTGAGTTGACCCAGTTTCCTGATGAGGGAGTTGGGGGCCCATGAGCATGATCTCTTTTTCTGTCGTCGTTTCGTTTTAAAAACTTGCTCATCCACGTTGACATTTCAGATAGTCAACAACAGAGGGGGGGGGAAGTAGTGGAGTTAGTTTTTCATCTGGCCCCAATCTGACTTGTGCCTTGTGGTTTAACTTCCAAGGTGAAATGCAACCAGTCGTATAGTCAAGTGTATTGGTTGGTTAGAATGACCAGATGTAAGGCCTTTGGCTGAAACTGCTGTTGATTCTGCAACATTTTTCCCTTCCTTTTATAATTTTCATCTAATCTTTTATGCTGAGGGCCAGAATCGAAAATTATGCAAGCGTTGACTTGTTCATTCATCTTCTGTTGTACAGTAGTTTGAGCCACTTAGACTTCCAGCGAGAGGGTGAGAAATCAGGCACTCGGGGGCCCCCCTTCTCTTTCTCTCTTTACATTGTGTAATGAGACCCCCATGTGAAAGGTGTGTTTTCAGAAAAGTGTGCGTGTGTGTCAGGTTTCTCCATTTTATATTTGACATTCTCTCTCTCCCCACTATGTTGTGAATTTAAGCCGGCCGGTGATTTAAACTGGCCTGTCATAAGCCGTGTTGACACTAACCCAGGGGGTACAACACACAATGGGTAGAGAGAAACGGGTATCCCCCGAATGTGTTAGAGGGGCTGGTTAATGACAATGTGTAATGAGTTGAATTACATAACAGTGTAGTAGTGAAACTCTAGACCGGGATTCTCTATTGTAACATCTGTATTGAGCATTATTTAGGGAAAGGAGAGTAGCTAATGAGATATATTGTGGTGTTACAGTGTACTGAGGTGAGTGAGCGTACAGGGAGAGACAGGTGTATCTTAGAACAGTGGTGGGTTGCAGTTTTGAGATGAAGCATTTTAGTAAACAGTTGTATGGAATTATATAAGACGTATAGGTGATCACACGGTCTTATTTGATGCTAATATATCTTATTGTGACAGTCATTAAGAGTTTGAGTTGGATCGTAATAACTTAGGTATTTTTCTTTCCATTCTCCCTCTCTCCTAATCGAACATAGTCGGGTGTCAATGCCTGGAGTCTTCCTCTGTTGTTAGCACATGATGTGGTAGCCCATAGGTAAACCTGCACTGTTTGCATGCTGGCCATTTCAGGACAACTTACAGGAGAAGGTTTATCCCATTCCCAGTAGCAAGGAAATTCCCAAAACAAATCCTGCTTTTCTCTCTGTTTATCCTGGTCTGAGGAGTAACTCATCCTTCCCCTAAATCCCTTGTTTTGTTTCTGGCCTTATGGAAGTATTGAAACCCAGGGACTCCCAGGTGAGCGCTCCGGTCCTGAAATGTTTACTTTAGAAATCGTTATGCTCCCAGGAAGGGAAAGGCTCAAATCAAATAAGTTGTTTCTTTCTTTCCTAAAAAAAAAAAAACACCATACAAGTTCCGAGGTAACTTGATCACGTCGAGGTCGTACAAGGCATGTTTGTGTGTACATGAGCTCTTGGCCCCTGGCATGTTGAACTTCTCTGACACTTGCAGCCAAATCTTATTACGATCTGTGGTTTTGCAATCGAAACCCTCCAGAGGCAGGTATGTGCAGTACTTAAGGTTGTTATTACCATGCAGATGATCACACTGTAAAAGCCTTGCATTTCTAATGCACAGGTAAACAGGCCCTTCTATAGCCAAAACATGCTCATTGTTGCCTTTCTAATATATTATTTTACAATTTTAAAAAAAAGAAGAGGAATTGAATTACTAAACCCTTCACTGTCATGCCACATTCTGAATGGGAAGCCTACCATTTTGATTTGTAATAAATCTATAATGTAAGTTTATGAATGTGATGTTTCTCCTGGTCTGTTCGCTGCAGGACTCTGGGACTGGTCCTTCAGAACGAGAGCTTCAACTACCAGCGCTACAATAACTACATCATGGACTCCTGGGCCTACACAGACAGCCTACTCACATACGACCAGTGCAAGGTAACTGTGTGTCTGTGTGTTATACCACCTGTTTAAGTTCAACTTTGAGTCCTATGTATAGATATTGTGCTGTATCAGTACTCACGGTTGTTGTTTCACTTTCACAGACACCCAAAGAGCAGAAAATGGTTGCATGCAGCCGAGGCAGTAGTATGTACAAGCCATCGGAGAGGTAAGATTGACTTCTGAGCCATTATTAACACTACCAAGAGTATGGACTTGATTGAGATAGCCACCTGTCAATCTAGGGAGAGAGGCAGAGACTAAAGGGGTGTGCTTATGGGACAGATAAAGGGGTAAAGGGATTTTAAGTGGTTGCCGGGTGGTATTAGGAGTTCCCATGTCATGAAGTCAAGCCCATTGACATGGAGTCAAGCGGTAGAGGCAGGGCAGGGCTTTGGTGAGGTTAGAGTTGGGTGAGCTGGTGGCTAATCCCCATGTCAAACAGAGCCCCAAGGGATTATGGGCCGTGGTACACCTCCTTCTCATCATCCTCCTCCCTCCCCCGAACAACACTCTGACTCACAAAGGAGGAGAAGCAGCCCCAGCTCTGCCGCTCTCTCACCCTCTCTTTTGTCTGGGTTGGAAAATGGCCGTCGGTGGGGCACGCTGTTGTCCCGTCAAACACAGCAGTCAGTCCCACAGAGAAACTTATAGAAAGAGAGAAAACATTCCAGGATTAGGCAGTAAACAGTTCCTGCCCAGCCCTGTTTAGTTCACTTTCAGTAGCATTGTGTGCTTAGTGGACTCTGAGAACTAAACTGGCTTTCTTCATGTTTTATTGACTTTGACACATATTTTGAGTCTGTAATTGTGTGCATGTGTGCTGCTGTATCTGCTACTGCATAAAAGAGCTGGAGTTTATTCGAAAGAAGGAAGTACTATTGACAATCAGTGTTTCTCACGAGAGTACTATTTGTCAAACAACCCCATTGATTTCATTGAGTGTCAATCAAAGGGGTGGCGAATTGGGTTGGTCCTGTATCTAAACTCCTCCCCCTCCCCCCAATCCAGGACTATGATTGGCTCCTCCCCCGAGCTCGTCTCCCTGGAGACGCCAGCCAACATTATGAAGCTGCTGCCCGAGAACATTTCCTCCAACCACCCCCAGGAGGCGCTGGAGCTGAACAGCAAGCTGTCACCCCTCTGTCCCCCCTCTGTCCCCCAAAACCCTCTCCCTCTCACCCCCAGTGCCGACACCTACGACAAGCAGGTCATCAACAACATCTTCGACTCCTTGCTCTCCCAGAAGTGGTCCACAGAGACAGCCTTCCCTGAGGCCACCACTGAGGTAAGAAGATTAGCCATCTTGTTTTTTTTGTCTATATCACAACTGGTGTTGTCCTTTGTACATTTTCATCTCTGGCAATGTCTCATCTCCCCCTTCACTTCTAGTTACCCTCCCTCCATCTCTCTCTTTCTTTTTGTCCTTTTCATATTCCCTCTTCTCACATTTCTTCCTGTGTTGCCCTGAAGCAGACTCTACCCTACAGCGATCCATTTGCCGAGCAGCACAGCCCAGTTTACTCGGACTCTTACAGCAAATCTCCTCCAGAGAGATACAGGTAGCTATTTGCCCCGAGAGTCAGATCAAACTAGAACACCTGTGTGATGACTTCGAAGTCATCACGTCAGCTTGAACACTGAACTATTGTACGTCCAGTATCGCTAATGCTTATTAAGCTAAAGATAATTCATATAATTGAGCTGTGTATAAATTATAAAGCAACAGGGGTCAAATTCCAATAGCAAAGCATAATGCTGTGCATTAACAATCTTCTCTGTTCTTTTCTGTCTCCAGGAACAATTTCCAGTTCATTCTGGGAGCCCCTCAAGCCATCCAGCACAAGTCGTCCGAGCTGCCCATGGTTTACCTCAACAAGGGCCAGTTCTACCCCATCTCCCTTCAGGGGGTGGACAGCTCAGCCAGCCTGATCTCCAACAAAGTCAAGGTGAGTCAAGCTTTGATGACATCACCCAAGAACATTTCCTCTACCCATAGGATGTTCTGTCGGACACAACCCCAGTGAAAGTATGTTCCTTAGGAATCTCCTGAGGAAAAAATTATATCTCGGTTCAACATTGTTGACAGTCTGAACCAAGTCGTGGTGAATTGGGGTGGGAAACTCTTTCTCTCTTTCTGTGCTGAGTGATTTCGGGTTTGGAGTTCCGCCAGGCTCAGTACTCGGGCCATTGCATATTTCATCTGGCGGGGCCAAACCCAATGCATGTTAGCCAGTTAGTCAGGCCCTGAGTTCTTTGTGACTAAGTGACTAAGTCAGAAGGAGAACAGGGGGAGAGGTGTGGTGCCAACGGCCTGGGTGACAACCCTCTCTTTTGTCAAGTAAAAAGAGAGCACACACAAGCCCTGCTAATAGTTGGTGACAATACCAGGAGAGAACTGAGGATTTAGAATTATGATAACAGGGTCTGATGTCTGAATAAAACGTGCCCAGTTGTGCCTTTCTCAAAGTCGACGACGCACCAACAAAGACGTATAACCTACCCAAAATGTACCTTGCCTGATGGCTCTCGCTCGCTCTCTCTCTCTTTCCCTATTTTCTCTTCTTTCTCTCTCTCTTTTGTTGTGTCTCTCTTTCTCCAGACGGTGGTCATGGCGGTGTTTGAGAACGACAAGAACGCAGAGATTCAGCTGAGGTGCTGGAATCACTGGCACGCACGGCAGCCGACCGTTAAGCAGAGAGTCATTGACATCGGTATGGCACCGCAACGTTGACCGTCTTACAGTATAGAAATAGTATAGAAACAGACAGTTACGAGACTTTCCCCGTTGTCTTCTCTGAAGAATGTCATGGATAAAAGCCATAGGTCAACATCTACAACAACAAATGCCAGCGACTGGAAGATTTTTTTATCAGTTGTTGTTTTTGCTGTTGCTTTTTGTAAGCCTGTATCTTTTCAGAGCAGATAACCACTTCAACGAAAGACAATAACTATTCCAATGGTTCCAGAAATTTCTCGGAACTAAATCAATATCTTTCTATTTATCTTCTAGCTGACTACAAAGAGGTATTCAGTGGCATCAGCCACGTGGAAGAGGTAGCCTTCAACGCTTTGTCCTTCATCTGGAACCCCAATGAGGAAGCTAAGGTAAAAGCGGCGAGGAAACTGAAGCAACAGTGGAAAACACGCACACTGGCACACACACAGATGATGTCGTAACGCTTGGCGCACCCCTATTATGTGCCTAGCCGCGCTACCCATTGAGCTGAAATGGGGCGATGAAGGAGCGCTGAGGGTTGGGAGGGGAGGAATCCCTGGCATGCGGCTGCCCCGGTGCGCCTGTCACCACAAGGGAAGAGCGTCACGTCGAGAGCGCTTACTGCAATCTGCACACTGCCCCCCAGGGTATAAGGGTGGGGCAATAAAACTCACTGCAGGTGAGGGAGAGGGAATGAGAATGAGAAAGAGAGAGAGAGAAGGGAAAGGACGGGTTGGAAGGAATGTCACAACCATCCCTTTCCACTCCTGGCCGATCACAATAGTATGTTCAAATCAATGCCTCTCATATCCTAAAACCTTACCAAGACCCGACCAGTGTGGAAACATTCTAGACTTTTCTGCTATACTGTACCTCTGTACATTTGTCCACATTGGAGGGGGTTTCCAATCCAAAAAGGTGTCATTACACCATGTGTCCATAGACTTCTAGCGTTTGCTTAGTAAAACAATTGCGAATTGTGTCAACGCTACCAATGTTCCTTATAGGAAACATCACTGCACTCTATACTCCTCTGTAAACTGGTCATCTCTGTATACCCGTCGCAAGACCCACTGGTTGATGCTTATTTATAAACCCATTTTAGGCCTCACTCCCCCCTATCTGAGATATCTACTGCAGCCCTCATCCTCCACATACAACACCCGTTCTGCCAGTCACATTTTGTTAAAGGTCCCCAGCTAGCGACTGGAACGAGCTGCAACAAACACTCAAACTGGATAGTTTTATTTCAATCTCTTCATTCAAAGACTCAATCATGGACACTCTTACTGACAGTTGTGGCTGCTTTGTGTGACATATTGTTGTCTCTAACTTCTTGCCCTTTGTGCTGTTGTTCGTGCCCAATAATGTTTGTACCATGTTTTGTGCTGCTACCATGTTGTGTTACTACCATGTTGTTGTCATGTTGTGTTGCTACCATGCTGTGTTGTCATATGTCGCTGCCTTGCTATGTTGTTGTCTTAGGTCTCTCTTTATGTAGTGTTGTGTTGTCTCTCTTGTCGTAGGCCGTCACTGTAAATAAGAATTTGTTCTTAACTGACTTGCTTAGTTAAATGAAGGTTAAATTTAAAAAATGCTTTAATGATTTTTAAGGTTCCAATTGCTGTGCAAGGACCTTTAACCTTTTACTGCAGTGGGCTAAATCAGGGTCACACAGAGTGTTTCTTGGTAGTCTTAAACAAATCTACAGTGAAACAAAATATACACTTCCCACACATGGTTATGGGCCTACAAAAAAGAAGACACCTGTACCATGTCAGATATAGAGTTGAAATGTATTCAATGTTGAGTTTGCATCCCAATATTACACTTTACATAAATCAAAGAAGACTGAAATATAGGAATACCGTTTGACAAAGATACACTGTATTTTCTGCGGCTTTTTAAAAATAATGTTCATTCATTATGAATAACATTTCACCCATGAGGCCAGTAGGTCATTTGACGACAGGAAAGTGCTACAGGGCAGCAAAACTGTTCTAGAAAGTTCCAATTCGACTGTTGTCTGATATCCTGTTAACCCTCTTCTTCTCTCTCCTCCAGGTGTACATTGGCATTAACTCTCTGAGCACAGACTTCTCCTCTCAGAAGGGAGTGAAGGGGCTTCCTCTCAACCTCCAGATCGACACATATGATTTCAGCAGCGGCACCAACCGCCTTATCCACAGAGCGGCCTGCCAGATCAAAATCTTCTGCGATAAGGTCAGTAAAGATCTCTACCCACTGTGCTAGCTATGCTCATCCATGACATAAACATAGATTTATTTGTTTTTTTTTGTTTGTTTTCAAAGAAATGCACCTGTTGTACGGCTGACTCATTTTGTTAAATGAGGAGTAAAAGTGTCAGAGTAGAGTTGTGACCGTCTGTCTTTTTCCTCAGGGTGCAGAGAGGAAGATGAGGGATGAAGAGAGGAAGAGGAGCAAGAGGAGGGTCAAGACAGTCATTGACTCAAGCAACAACAGTAAGTCTACCTCAGGCTCTTATTACTAAAATAATGACACCCTACATCCACCAACAAATAATCCACCAATACATCATGGTGTGTGTCAGAACATGCAAATAAGGAATTTAATTACAGTTTGGGTATCTTTCAGCAATTTGTTTTTATCATGAAGCTTGGCCTTCCCAAGTCCAACTCAACTCCATTACGTGATTGAAAATGTACTCTGACTAGATCAGCAGTGGAGCAAGACACTAACCCAAGCAAGAAATACATCCTGTATTTTAAGCCTGTGATTGTAATTTAACACCATGGGTTTCTAACAAAATTAGAATTTGGGGATTTAGCCCCATTTGAATAGCATCCTATTCTTTCTTAAAGAGAATAACTAGTGGTGCATTACAATGTCATAGAGCCAGTTTCCTACACTCAGGTAAACCTTACTCATAGACTAAAGAGCACCCGGTAAACCAGTCCTTTATATCTTAGGCCAGTCTATAATGCCAATTCTAACCCAGTGTTCTCCTCTCCCTCCTCAGCCAACAAGTCAGTAGTGTCCAGCTCAATGGGAAGTGGCAGCACCTTCTTCAAGACCCTGGAGGACCACGTCACCAACCCTGTACTCTTCATCCCAGAGATGCACCTCTCCAACATGCAGCGCTGCGGCTTGGTAGGTTCCCCCCATCCCTTATCCACGCCCCCTTTATTTTCCTTTCTCTTTTTCTCTCTCTCTCTTTTTCTGGGATTGAGGGATCTTGGAGTTCACCACCACAACAGTGAGTTGAGTCATGTTCCCTGCTATCCCTGGACTTTAGCTCCAGGCTGTGGCACACAGAGGGGGGGAAAAGGGATAGTGTGGGAAAAAAATGTTGTGGGAAAAGTGGGTTGGGATGGGGAGAGTGTCAGGGAGAGTGAGGAGAGACAGACGCCCGAGATCAGACGATCTAATTGGTGGGTCGTTCAGTTTCCTCGACTCGAAACTCGACTCAAGTGTGACTGACACACGGATTAACCTGCGGGGGCTTAGACAAAGACACACACACACACCTGGCACACACACAAGTCCCCCTTTTCAGTGTTGTTGACACAAGCCAGTGGAAGTGGTAAGGGCTGCTGTCCTGACAGGCCTTTAGTTCCCACAGTCTGGGATTTAGGGAGTGGGGAAGGAGAGTGTGTGTGTGTGCTCAGTCTGCCTAGTAAGGTCTGCATGCCAGCCCCTTTCCAGCCCTTTACAGCATTATTTCCCTAGTGTTAATGAACACACACTTACTAGACAGTACATAGATTATATACATTTTCACAGCTTTAAGAGAGGAAAGTAAGGTGGAGATGTGACCTAATTTAGGCTAAAGGTGAAGGGGGATACCTTGCATTTTGGAGGTAGGGGGGGGGGTTTCAAGACTTGAGTATCGTAAATCATTCCATCTCTCAAAGAAAATGTCTTAGATAACTTTCTTAGAAAAGGTCAGCTTCTTTAGAGGGGAGGGACATTAGCATTAACTTGACTCGTAAAAGAGTCTGGAAATGTTCTGTCCTATAATATACAATGTTGACTCGCTGACAGGTTGTGAAACAAACATCTCTGGTAGTTAGACGAACGTCTTTGGTCGGGAACCTTTTATCTATCTGCATCTGCGTCACCATTCATGTGCACATCTACAGATTTATGATAACAGCATTCATACTCATGACTGTTGCAACCATACAATGACTGGGATGGGAAATGAAGCAACAGTATTCGATGGAGAAGTTGTACCCAATCGTTTTACTTATCTCCTTTTCTCTGTGTAGGCACCCCCGAAAACGTTGGAGGAGGTTGAGAAGAGCTCACTGAAGAGACTTTACCGTGATAGACTGGAACAAAGCAATGGTAGCCCGCCACCAAGCAAGCAGGCCAGATGCGAGGAGCAACAACGAGGTAAAGAAGAATTGTTGAATTGAAAATAGTGTACTTCCTGAATTGAAATGGACTTGGCAAAACAAAGTACTGCTGTGGTTCTTGTCTGGCGCACACAACCTGAAGTATTTTGTTATCTTGTTTTGCAGTGCTTCTGTACGTGAGAACAGAGTCGGAGGAAGTGTTCGATGCTCTCATGCTCAGCAGCCCAACCCTGAAAGGTCTAAGACAAGCGGTAGGTGGTACATTCACGATACTTATTCCTTCCTTACCCAGCCTTGTTGTCATCCTCCAAGCATCTCATCCAGCAACCAGGAGAAGATACCGTGGAGTTGACAGTGACACTCATCTCTCGCTTGTTCCTTTCTCAGATTTCTGAAAAGTACGTCATGCAACAGGACACCATTGGGAACATCTACAAGAAATGCAAAAGAGGGTAAGTTACTTCTTAAACCGAGGCCGTGCATTGATCTGTGTTTTCCTGTTGTTGTTTTTTTTTTACATCAGGAGGAATAAGTGTCAGCATTAGCTATGCTACATAATTACCAATAGTATTAGCATGTAACGTTAGCAAGACTGAGTTGAAGGGAAATTGTTCGTATTTGATTAAAGGAAAACTCCACCCCAAAAAGAATGAGTCTATTGTTGACATAGTTCCAAAAAGTGTTACTTGTCAGCAATCATGTTTTCAAGATGCACTGTATATACAAAAGTATGTGGATACCCCTTCAAATTAGTGGATTTGGCTATTTCAGCCACACCTGTTGCTGACAGGTGTATAAAATCGAGCACATAGCCATACAATCTCCATAGACAAACATTGGCAGTAGAAGGGCCTTACTGAAGAGCTCAGTGACTTTCAACGTGGCACCGTCATAGGATGCCACATTTCCAACAAGTCAGTTAATCAAATTTCTGCCCTGCTAGAGCTTCCTTGGTCAACTATACATGGCGTTATTATGAAGTGGAAACGTCTACGAGCAACAACGGTTCAGCCGCGAATTGCTAGGCCGCACAAGCTCACAGTACGGGACTGCCGAAGCGAGTAAAAATCGCCTGTCCTCGGTTGCAACATCTCAGTACCGAGTTCCCAACTGCCTCTGGAAGCGACATCAGCACAAGAACTGTTCTTCGGGAGCTTCATGAAATGGGTTTCCATAGCCGAGCAGCCTAAGATCACCATGCGTAATTCCACGCGTCAGCTTGAGTGGTGTAAAGCTCGCCGCCATTGGAAACGCGTTCTCTAGAGGGATAAATCACACCTCACCATCTGGCAGTCTGATGGACAAATCTGGGTTTGGCGGATGCCAGGAGAACGCTACCTGCCCGACTGCATAGTGCCACCTGTAAAGTTCAGTGGAGGAGGATAATGACCTGGAGCTGTTTTTCATTGTTTGGGCCACACACCTTAGTTCCAGTGAAAGGATTTTTTAAAATCTGTTATTTTACCAGGTAAGTAAAAGCAACAACCTGGGGAATAGTTACAGGGGAGAGGGATGAATGAGCCAATTGTAAACTGGGGATTATTAGGGGACCGTGATGGTTTGAGGGACAGATTGGGATCTTAGCCAGGACACCGGGGTTAACATCCCTACTCTTACGATAAGTGCCATGGGATCTTTAATGACCTCAGAGAGTCAGGACACCCATTTAACGTCCCATCCAAAAGACAGCACCATACACAGGGCAGTGCCCTGGGGTATTGGGATATTTTTTAGACCAGAGGAAAGAGTGCCTCGTACTGGCCCTCCAACACCACTTCCAGCAGCATCTGGACTCCCATCCAGGGACTGACCAGGACCAACCCTGCTTAGCTTCAGAAGCAAGCCAGCAGTGGTATGCAAGGTGGTATGCTGCTGGTGAAATCTTAATGCTAAAGCATACAATGACATTCTAGACTTCTAGATTTTGTGCTTTCAACTTTGGTAACAGTTTGAGGAAATCGATTTCCTGTTTCAGCATGACAATGACCACGTGCACAAAGTGAGGTCCATAGAGAAATGGTTTGTCGAGACTCGTGTGGAAGAACTTGACGGGCCTGCACAGAACCCTGACCTCAACCCCATCGAACACCTTTGGGATGAATAGGAACACCGACTCCGAGCCAGACCTAATAGCCCAACATCAGTGCCCGACCTCACTGATGCTCTTGTGGTTGAATGGAAGCAAGTCCCCGCAGCAATGTTCCGACATCTAGTGGACAGCCTTCCCAGAAGAGTGGAGGCTATTATAGCAGCAAAGGGGGGACCAAATCCATATTAATGCCTATAATTTTGGAATGAGATGTTCGACGAGCAGGTGTCCACATACTTTTAGTCATGTAGCGTATATAACTTTCAAAATAGTGAAATCATCCCTGTATAATGCTGCAAAATGCATCATACGGGATGAGTTCTGTATTTTGAAAGTTACATATCTTGATAACTTGATTGTTGACAAGCAAAACTTGTCAACTAGGTTGAATCTAAGTTGAATTTTGGTTGAATTTTGGTCTTTCCTCAGTAAGGAAGGCAGCTAAAGTTGACAGACCGGCTAGGTGAGCTAGCTAGCTCTGTCTTCTGGAATGTGATAATTGCAGCTCTTCCAAAAAACACAGGACGGAAAGATTTTAAAACTAGGCTGGATGAGTCACCCTATTCTTTTACTTTACAGTATTTATGTTCCTCTAATCTGATCTACCCATCCCATAGCTACACCAAGAAGTGTTCTGGTCTATTTACTTCAGAGAGTGAAAAGAGGGTGGCGCCTTATTGAGCAACAATGTGGAGGCCAGGTGGTTGACATTAAATAGGACTAGCCTTTGAAGAAGAGCTGGTCTCCCTATTGGCAGCATGTCAACCATGAAATTAAATAATGGTGGCCATTTTGTTTTCAATGCTTGAGCCTTAGGCCGTGTCCGAAATCGGTCTTGCCAAATATTTACTAAAATGTCATACTATGTACTCATTGTACTACATACTATTTAGAACGTACTGTTTAGTAAAAACGAATGCAGTTATCAACAAATATCAACATAATAGGCTCACCCATCCTGAGAACCTGTCATCTAATGTGCAATTGCGTTGATTCCCGCCATTCGTTCATTTGGTCACAGCGCGTCCGCTTATTTCATTATCGAAGGTCTTTATCAAACACACACAAGTCTGGAAAGACAATTATTTTCCTTAATAGTGTGCAGCAAGTTCTACTAGATGAAAACCAGTAATGAGTATAGCATCCTGGCATTTAAATCTGCAATATGTAACTTTTTGGGCAACCTGATCAAATTCACATAGAAATGTGAGGTATATAGATCTGTCATTCTCATTGAAACCAAGTCTAAGTGGTAGATCTGTTCTATGTGCGATATTTCTATGGTTCCCGTTATTAAGTTTAGTTTTTGCATCTTTTACATTTGGTTTTGTACACCAGCTTCAAAAAGCTGAAAATACAATATTTTTGGTTGTTGAAAAAATATTTCACAGCACTTAAGATGGTACAATGATTCACTACGCTTGTTTTGTCACATTAACTATTTGAATTTTAGCAACCAGAAAATGGCAGAACTGTTTGTGCATATTGCACCTTTAAACCATACTCGATTTTTAGACATTTCACATACTATAAAACATACTCTTTTCGCATAACTAAAATGTCTTCTATTTAGAACGTGGCGTATTTGGACGCCACCATAGTCTTTGGGGGAAAAAATCTGTACTATTCTAATTTTATAGTGTACATCGAAGGTATTTATTTTTACTGAATAGCTGACATTTCCCTAAGCTTCAGATCTACCACTAGTAGTAAAGTAGGTCTGCTGTATGTGTCTTCACACAAGCATTCATACCAATGAAGATGTGTAACTAACATGTTCCGAGGCAGTAATCTGTTGAAGCTGACTTGATGGAGTAGATCACTGTCACCTAGAATGTTGTGTGGTTATTCTGTCACACTGTCTGAAAGGCTTTAATAACTTAGACTGAAGTGCAGTTTGCCCTGAGGTTTGAATGGAGAACCCAACAGGTTATGTCTCATTTCGCTTATAGTCTTCAATCAGTCCCTTCCCTCCGGGTAGCGTGAGCAGGCAGTTCGCTTGATTATCAACAGAGCTTTACTTACCGTAAAGACAGGTTGCCCTATGGGAAAAGGAGTCTGGCCTGATTAATTGTCTGCAGCATTGAGGGAATTGTAGGCTTCTCACTCTTTTGTTTCGTGACTACAAAATGTATCAGCCAGACAGCAGAAAACTGGTAATTTACGTAACATGTTTCCCCCCTACAAGACATGAATCTGTTATTTGTCTTTTTTGTTTTTCAGGATTTTCGTCAACATGGATGACAACATCATTGAACACTACAGCAACCACTCAGCATTCCTCATAGAGATCTCTGAAATCATGTGCGGTCAGTTCCAGGTCACTCTCATGGAGTTATGAAGAGAGGGTGGCGGACATTTTTGATGTTTGGGCCCACCCCATTGCAAAGCGTGGCCAATCAAACTGCCTGCCGATTTTAACTTTTTAAGCACTACTCTGTGAGAGACTCTATTGGCTAGCCCAAGAGGGCAAAGACCAATGGGGCCAAAGAAGACAAGCTACACCCACCATCAGTTCAACCATCGAACCGACTTCAGACCAAGAGCTTTATACCGATGCCAGTCACTGCCTTTGTAAATACAATTTAACCCTCTTTTGACTTTTTACTGTAGTATATATTTTATAACAGAGCGATTCTGATGAATTATGCTGTAAATATTTGATGTAAATAGAAATGAATATGACATATGAGTTGTCCCTTTGAGGACACATACAGCGATAGCATAACCCATTTTCCACAAACATCCAAAGCTATGCATTTCCATTTCAGGAGACATACCGTCCATGTATGTTGTCAACTTTTCCAAAGACTGCCATTCTTGCTGCTTTTCATGTACTTATAATTTCTTCCAAGGGATCTCAAGTAATGGGAATGATGCCATTGTGTTGGATTATATATGTTTTTCATTATATTACAGATGTAGGATCTTAATTTGTGCCAGTTTGCTACAGCAGGAAAATAATCCTGCAGCAACAGGGAATAAATTTACATTTTTGTAGGGGTTGATACATTTTGCGTAAGGGAAAATCAAGTGACATTTCTAAGTGGAAGTTACAAACTTTAAAAACCCTTTTTAAACCTCAAATACACTACGAGTTTAAAATTTCCTGTTAAGATTTCCAATTTCCAATTAAGATCCTACATCTGTGTACTTCTCTGACCATAATGTTTTCTATAATAGTGCTACCAATAGTATAATGCTGTAGCCGGTTAGTTTCACACCCTAGAATTCTCCAACCAGGGACTTTTTTAGAACCAAAGTCACACATTTCCCACTTCAGCAAGTATTGCCTTCACAAAAACCTGAGTGGCCTTCTTTCGTAAAGGACTGTACACATTTCTAGGTTGTATTGTAACCATCACATTTTCCCCCTAAGCCACTGTGCCTGAACCACTTGATACCTGATCAACCCCTGTCAAAATCTTTCAGTTAAGTTTATTTGTATGTTTTTGCAACATTTCAATTCTCTGTCTATATCCCTGTAGTGTATATTATGATTTTAGCATGGCGATCCTTTTGTATTGATACTCTTCTTAGTTTTTTTGTTTTTGAAAGAAAATCAAAAATATACGAAATAAAATCTTTTAGTGGTTTTAGTATGCTAAAGTTTGAAGATGACTTAAGATGAATTCACGTCAACTCAAATCTTACTGAATGAGGACATGATAAGAATACCCTAGACCAGTGCAGGCCTATAGCCTATAGCACAGGCCCTTTACAGCTAGCACATAACGTTCTGAGAACTATATGTTTCTTCGAGGTTGGTGAGAGAGTGGTTGTCCTATGGTTATTTTGAATACAACCTTCCCACAACATTCTGGGAACCATATGTTTCTTCGGTGGAAATTTCAGTTAGAAGTGTTATTATGTCTTAGTGAAACATGTTCTCAGAACGTTATTTAATTACCTTCAAATAACCAATAATTTCCATTCTCAGAACCTCCCTGCAACCAAAAAATGAACGTTCCCAGAACAGGCAGAATTTTCACTTACGGTCTCAGAATTTTTTTTAAACGTTCAATTTTGCCGGTCAGGAAACGTATCACTTCGTTCCCAGAACCAATGGGAAACCAAAAACATACGTCCCCACAACATCCAAGGAACCAAATGTGCTAGCTGGGTTAATACCAGACAGATTGCTCAAGAGTGACTTCAAAATTGCATGTCTATCCATGTCCTCAGGATGTCGGGAAATGCCTTTAAAACCGGCTACTAGGGGCAACAGTGAGCACTAAATCAAATCAAATCAAATCAAATCAAATTTTATTTGTCACATACACATGGTTAGCAGATGTTAATGCGAGTGTAGCGAAATGCTTGTGCTTCTAGTTCCGACAATGCAGTAATAACAACAAGTAATCTAACCTAACAATTCCACAACTACTACCTTATACACACAAGTGTAAAGGGATAAAGAATATGTACATAAAGATATATGAATGAGTGATGGTACAGAACGGCATAGGCAAGATGCAGTAGATGGTATAGAGTACGGTATATACATATGAGATGAGTACTGTAGGGTATGTAAACATAAAGTGGCATAGTTTAAAGTGGCTAGTGGTACATGTATTACATAAAGATGGCAAGATGCAGTAGATGATATAGAGTACAGTATATACATATACATATGAGATGGGTAATGCCATCACTATTGCCATCAAGTAGGCTTGGGTTTTGCCAATAATCCCATGACTCTGGATCAGAAGGTTGAGTGTTCACTCCATGTTTTTTGGTTTTAGACCTATCCCAAACGTTAACCCTTAACCTTACAAATTTGACATTTGGAGCAACTTCAAAATGTGATGTTTTGAGAAACGCAATGATACTGAGCAGGAGGACTCTGAAGGAGTCAACCCAGTGTCAAAGACACTTCGAAATTTGACGTTTGGAGAAACACGGATAAACATCCAATTCTGCAGTGAGACTGTGAGAGCTTGTTGCTTAATACATAGTACAAGTGTGTGTCTAGCCCTGTCTGCTTATTTTATGTCAGACATCACAAACCAAATTCTTATTCCGTTAACAATAAGGTTAAGTATCTCTATCCTCTTGAGCGTGTGTGTCTATACATGAGTGTACTGTATGCGTGAGTCTGTGTGTATGTGCACGTGTGTGCCTGTCTGTCTGTTTAGCCAGTTTATTGGATGAACCCTCTTGCCTCGTCCTTATCCTTACCCTTTTGTTCCAGCATGCGAGCTGCTTCTAGTGCGGACACAACTTATATAGCAGGCAGCACACGTACCTATGTGGAGTGTTTGTGCATCCTTCACTGGGTACCGAAGAGGAGACAGAGAGGGGGAGAGGGAGCGAGAGAGGGAGATGGAGAGAAAGGGAAGAGAGAGGAATAAAAGAGAAGAGAAAGGCAGCAAGAGAGGGTTTGTGAATCCGGTGGGTACCAGAGATGAGAGAGACAGAAGGAAAGAGAGAGCGAGAGACATAGAAGTGGGAGAGAGAGAGAGAGAGAGGCTGAATGCACACTCGGCTACATCTGAAATCTAACACAGCCATCCTCCTGTGACCCGTGATCGAGACAAGAGAAAGAGGGGAGGAGAGAGAAAAGGGTAAGAGATGCATAGGGCAAGCATAGGATCCTACTAGAGAGAATAGCGTAAGGCGTACAGACGGACAGAGGAGGAGGAGCAGGAGCAGGCAAGACGTGGAGCCCGCTACAGCCTCACCTGAATGGTAAGTGTGTCCTTCTAATTATATTTGTCTTGCAGTGCAATCAATATGACAGCTAATGAGAGAACGAGTGTGTGTGGATGTAGGATGTTTGTGAATCATAGAACATTTCATGAGAAACAAAACACGCTTAGAGAGAGTATTGAGTCGTCACAATGATACGCATATAATGACGAGAAGTCTCATGTCAAAAAAATGGGATTCGCTGTCCTCAGAGAGGAAGAGACGAAGCGATACCATGTGGAACCATTCTAGCCAATGAGAAGGAAGATAGTGTGAAAAACAGGCACAACGCCATATAAAATAGTTTTTCTAAAAGTTGCCGGTATGCCACGTGTGTGTACTTATATTAGTACATTCGTAACAACCTAAACATCACACAACTTCTATTCAATCAAATAAGCCTCACATAGCAAATAAGCCGTTACAGTTTCTGGGGACCAAATTCGACATTCTCTCATTGACCTCCATACAAAAACGACTCGCTTGGTGGGCAATTTCTTTTTTTTAAACTCCACCTTCTGGAGGAGACCGATTGTGGACCGAGTTACCCTTTTCGCTTCACCTCTTCCTCTCTGGTCCTCACCTTTCAATTCAAACCTTAATCGCATTTCTAATAGTTTCGCCTGATTATTATTCTGAAAGTTGCTATGCCAACTCCTGTATCTTATGTAAAATGTGTCCTGCTACTCAGTGTCTTAGGCTGCATTTACACAGACAGCCTTTACACAGACAGCATTTACACAGACAGCCCAACTCTGATCTTTTGGCAGAATATCCGAATGGGGTTGCCTGTTTAAACACAGCCTTAGAGACACACGTGTCATCAGGGGCCGCATTTGTTCATTTGTAAGTGATCATCTTTGGGTAGCCATGAAGGTGAGCATGTCAAAAGAATGAGAGGGAAAATGATAGAAATTACTTTTAAAAGTTTGGAACTTTCTATGATTCAAAATGGTAAATTACAGTGCCTTGCAAAAGTTTTCATCCTCCTTGGCGTTTTTCCTATATTGTGGCATTACAACCTGTAATTTAAATAGATTTTTATTTGGATTTCATGTAATGGACATACACAAAATAGTCCAAATTGGTGAAGTGAAATGAGAAAAAATAACAAATTTAAAAATAATTTAAAAATAAATAACAAATTTAAAAACGGAAAAGTGGTGCGTACATGTGTATTCAACCCCTTTGCTATGAAATCCCTAAATAAGATCTGGTGCGACCAATTACCTTCAGAAGTCACATAATTCGTTAAATAAAGTCCACCTGTGTGCAATCTCAGTGTCACATGATCTGTCACATGATCTCAGAACAGATACACCTGTTCTGAAAGGCCCCAGAATCTGCAACACCACTAAGCATGGGGCACCACCAAGCAAGTGGCATCATGAAGACCAAGGAGCTCTCCAAACAGGTCAGGGACAAAGTTGTGGAGAAATACAGATCAGTGTTGGGTTATAAAAAATATCTGAAACTTTGAACATCCCATCCATTATTAAAACATTTTAAGAATATGGCACCACAACAAACCTGCCAAGAGAGGGCCGCACACCAAAACTCACAGACCAGGCAAGGAGGGCATTATTCAGAGAGGCAACAAAGAGACCAAAGATAACCCTGAAGGAGCTGCAAAGCTCCACAGTGGAGATTGGAGTATCTGTCCATAGGACCACTTTAAGCCGTACACTCCACAGAGCTGGGCTTTACGGAAGAGTGGCCAGAAAAAAGCCATTGCTTAAAGAAAATAATAACCAAACACGTTTGGTGTTCACCAAAAGGCATGTGGGAGACTCCCCAAACATATGGAAGAAGGGATTCTGGTCAAATGAGACAAAAATTCTGCTTTTTGGCCATCAAGGAAAACACTATGTCTGGCGCAAACCCAACACCTCTCATCACTCCGAGAACCCCATCCCCACAGTGAAGCATGGTGGTGGCAGCATCATGCTGTGGAGATGTTTTTCATCGGCAGGTACTGGGAAACTGTTCAGAATTGAAGGAATGATGGATGGCACTAAATACAGGGAAATTCTTGAGGGAAACCTGTTTCAGTCTGCCAGAGATTTGAGACTGGGATGGAGGTTCACCTTCCAGCAGGACAATGCTTTAGCATACTCGAGTGGTTTAAGGGGAAACATTTAAATGTCTTGGAATGGCCTAGTCAAAGCCCAGACCTCAATCCAGTTGAGAGTCTGTGGTATGACTTAAATTTTGCAGTACACCAGCGGAACCCATCCAACTTGAAAGAGCTGGAGCAGTTTTGCCTTGAAGAATGGGCAAAAATCCCAGTGGCTAGATGTGCTAAGCTTATAGAGACATACCCCAAGAGACTTGCAGCTGTAATTTCTGCAAAAGGTGGCACTACAAAGTATTGACTTTGGGGGGGTGAATAGTTATGCACGCTCAAGTTTTCAGTTTTTTGTCTAATTTCTTGTTTGTTTCACAATAAAAACTATTTTGCATCTTAAAAGTGGTAGGCATGTTGTGTAAATCAAATGATACAAACCCCACAAATAATCCATTTTAATTCCAGGTTGTAACAAATTAGGAATAATACTTTCACATGCCACTGTAATAACATTTCTGGTGAATATGTCACAGTTTCCAATACCTGCCAGAGTGAAAGTGTAAAGTAGGTTAAAGTAATTGTCCCAAGAAATCTTATTTTTAAAAGCTCATTCTGTTAACTCATACCCAAATAAAGTTGCTGATTCGTCCTTTACTTGCAGAAAAAAGACTGTTTCAAAAAATGCTTGAAATCTGCTTGCAACATGACATTATGTTCTTTGTTTAGAAGCAGTTAGCTAGAACGGTGGCAAACTTAGCTATACCGAACAAAAATATAAATGCAACATGTAAAGTGTCGGTGCCATGTTTCATGAGCTGAACAAAAATAAATACATGTTTTTTTTCTTATGCACTAAAAGCTTATTTCTCTAAAATTTTGAGCACAAATTTGTTTACATCCCTGTTAGTTAGCATTTCTCCACGTGTAACCACACAAGCCCAGAACCTCCACATCCAGCATCTTCACATGGCTGAGACCAGCCACCTGGACAGCTGATGAAACTGTGGGTTTGCACAATCGAAGAATTTCTGCACAAACTGTCAGAAACTGTCTCTGGGAAGCTTATCTGCGTGCTCGTCGTCCTCACCAGGGTCGTGACCTGACTGCAGTTCAGCGACGTAACCGACTTCAGTGGGAAAATGCTCACCTTTGATGGCCACTGGCATGCTGGAAAAGTGTGCTCTTCACGAATGAATCCCGGTTTCAACTGTACTGGGCAGATGGCAGACGTATGGCGTGGTGTCGGCGAGCGGTTTGCTCATGTCAACGTTGTGAACAGAGTACCCCATGGTGGCAGTGGGGTTATGACATGGGCAGGCATAATTACGACCAATGAACAAAATTGCATTTTATCGATGGCAAATTGAATGCACAGAGATACTGTGATGAGATCCTGAGGCCCATTGTTGTGCCATTCATCTCATGTTTCAGCATGATAATTTAAGGCCC
The DNA here is from genome assembly GCF_045679555.1 of Salvelinus alpinus. Taxonomy (NCBI): domain Eukaryota; kingdom Metazoa; phylum Chordata; class Actinopteri; order Salmoniformes; family Salmonidae; genus Salvelinus; species Salvelinus alpinus. The sequence goes on from NC_092094.1 coordinate 70,115,026, forward strand.
CTTTGTTGCAAGGATCTGTACACAAATCTTGGAAGCTGAAAATGTCCCAGTTCTTCCATGGCCTGCATACTCACCAGACATGTCACCCATTGAGCATGTTTTGGATGCTCTGGATCGACGTGTACGACAGTGTGTTCCAGTTCCCGCCAATATCCAGCAACTTCGCACAGCCATTGAAGAGGAGTGGTACAACATTCCACAGGCCACAATCAACAGTCTGATCAAGTCCATGCGAAAGAGATGTGTCATTCTGCATGAGGCAGATACTGACTGGTTTTCTGATCCACGCCCCTACCTTTTTTTTTTTAGGTATCTGTGACCATCAGATATCTGTATTCCCACTCATGTGATATCTATATATTAGGGCCTAATGAATTTATTTTAATTGACTGATTTCCTTATATGACTCACTAACTCACTCAAATCTTTTTAATTGTTGCGTGTTGAGTTTATATTTTTGTTCAGTGTAGCTGGCTAGCCAACAAGAAAGCAAGTCAAGGCAGATCCTCCACACAGCCATCTCGCCATTCCCTTCTATTTCAAATCCTGTGGTTTGTAGCTAGAAGTTGGATGTCAAGATGAAACCTATTAAGCTGTTGATTGCCAAAATAAAGGAAACACTTGAGTAAATGAGGGATACAAAGTATATTGAAAGCAGGTGCTTCCACACAGGTGCGGTTCCTGAGTTAATTTAGAAATTCAAACAAACCATCATGCTTAGGGTCATGTATAAACATGCCCAGTTGCCCATTCTTTTGGATGGCATGGCTAGAAGAGATCTCAGTGACTTTTAAAGAGGGGTCTCACTCACCAGATCTCAATCCAATTGAATACTGAGACAGTGTTTTCCACCACCATCAACAAAACACCAAATTAAATCCCTTCCATAGATTTCCAGACACTTGTCGAATCTATGCCGAGGCGCATTGAAGCTGTTCTGGAAAATCGAGTTAATTCATATTGTAATTCATTTTAAAGACCCAGTGCAGTCAAAATTCAGTTTCCCTGTGTTTTGTATCATATTGTACAACAGCTGATGATATGAACACTGTAAAAGTCCGATGTTTTTTAACAGTGATATTTCCTGATAGTTGCTCATTGAAAATACAATCTACACAAGACATTCTAATCAGCAGGTTTGCATGGGCAAGAGTTTCGGCTTTTCATTGTGAGATTATCATGCAGTAAATAGACCAATAACAAAGAGATTTCCAAATCTCTCTGCCAATAACAGCTAGTTTCACATTTTCCCCTCCCCACCACTCCCAAACAGTCCTAGCAAAAATCTTGACAGAGACATTTTAGCAAAAAAAATTGTTTTATTGGAAATCTATTACTCCATTGTTACCCAGAAATTATTTGATATTGATATAAAAACCGCTGCATTGAGGACCAATATAAGTCATATTTCTCAGCTATCTGGAACACGGGACAGCTACTTTAATTGGTCAACAGCGGTCATACTGTATGTGCTGAATTTGTGGTATATCATCCATTATTCAGTGATAATGCCAGGATCAAAAATAAACGACAACGATAAAGCCAGATGCTGTTCGTGAAAATGTCACTGCCCAAGTGCCCATGTTCACCCAGTGCTAGATTCTATCAGATCCGCGCTCACCGACACCCGCATAGGGTTGTTTTGGCCACGTCTGAGTTGGAACTAGATTTAGAGCTGTCAAATCCACAAGCGGCTCCTTACGCTAGTTAATCGCGGACACTCCTATTGGATGCAACAAAACCACCGACTTTATACGACAAATCTCATGCAGCCTCATTAGAATTTCATGCAGCTGCGCTACACGTTCAAACACTTAAATGCGTGATGCTCTGTTGTTTAAGACAGATAAGACTGATAGGCTATAAATCCCCCATCAACTAAACATGAAAACATGCATTAGCCTACACTTTCTATCGCCATTTCAAACTTCTAACGTGGTAGGAATAATAGGGGAGTGTTTTGACACAAGAGCAGCCGCTCACCTATTTGTCTGCTCATACCACAGTCACACCTCCAACCCCACCAAAACTTCCACTATGCGGATGAATGCGGGTTAACGCTCAATCTGATGGAATCGAAGCCAGTCACAGGCAGGGCTCTAAATTAATATTTTTCATTGGTATCCCTGGTGCTCCTAATTTAAAAAAAGTTTGGAGCACTCATAAGAGTTATGAACACCACAAAATATTTAAGTGCCTTTGAACGGGGTATGGTAGTATGTGCCTCGAGGGCAAGGAGCGGGCCGCGAAGGTGGAAATCACGGATGATGTTGGCATCCAGAATGTCCTCCACCGGAACCCAACACCGCTCCTCTGGACTGTGCCCCCCCTAGTCCACCAGGTACTGGAGCCGACCTCCACAACTTCGGGAGTCCTGTAGGGATCTGATGGCATAGGTGGGACCTCCCTCGATGTCCACGGGGTGCGGAGGGGTGTCGTGGGGATAGCCTCAGCCAGGGGACTAGGAACTACTGGCCTGAGAAGGGAGACATGAAAGGAAGGTGAGATACAGTAGTCACTATTGAGTTGTAATCTATTCATCACCTTGTTGACCCTCCGGAGAACCTTGTACTGCCCCACAAACAGGGGGCTCAGTTTCTTGCAGGGCAGGCGGAGTGGGAGGTTCCTGGTAGAGAACCAGACGTGGTCACTAGGATGGAACATGGGAGCCTCCCTGTGGTGGGCATCGCTCCACACTTCTGCATGTCTTAACCACTCATCCACCGCAGGAGCTTTCGTCGGGCCCCGGGGTCCACGGAGCAAGGGCCGGCTGATAACCCAGAACAGACTGGAAGGGAGTCAGCCCATTGGAGGAGTGACGTAATGAATTCTGGGCATACTCCGCCCAGGGAAGGAATCGGGCCCACTTCCCCTGCTGGTCCTGGCAGTGGCTCCTCAGGAACCTTCCCAGCTCCTGGTTCATCCGCTCCACCTGCCCGTTAGACTGAGGCCTATCCCTGGAAGAGAGGCTGACCGTGACCCCGATCATCTCCATGAAGGTTCTCCATACACGTGATGTGAATTCGGGGCCACGCTCGGAGACGAGTCCTCCGGAAGGCCTTAATGCCGGTAGACCTGCTGGAACAGTGCCTCGGTGACCTGGAGAGCAGTAGGGAGACCAGAGAGAGGGATAACACTACAGCATTTGGAGAATCTAGCCACAACCACCAAAACGGTGGTGAAACCATCAGAGGGGAGATCAGTGACAAAAATCAATGGATAAATGAGACCAGGGATGCTGAGGCACGGGAAGGAGTTTCCCTGCTGGAGCGTGCCGGGGGGATTCACACATAGAACAGGAGTTGACCTAGCGAATAACGTCCTGGGCCAAGGTGGGCCACCAATACTTTTTGGAGAGCTTGAAGAGTACGGGTGATCCCTGGATGACCAGCAACAACAGCTGTGTGCACCCAGGTCAGCAGCCGATCCCTTGTCCCTGTGGGAATGTAGATGCGCTCAGGAGGTCAGGTAGTGGGTGCGTGTTCCCTCTCCAGAGCCTGGTGAATGTCAGGGGCTACGACTCGAGAGGGGATGGGAAGCAGGTCCTCCGGCATTCAGTTGCCCAGGCCGTGATTCTCATCCTCGACTTTGAGATGGTGGGATTATGGTGTCAGAGCCATGGGAGGCCAAGGATGATCTTGTGAGCTGGTGCACTAATGATGAAGGGAATGTTTTCATGATTAATGGACTCCACGGTGAGGGTGAGTGGTGTGGTGGTGTGTGCCGGATCCTAGTGGACAATTATCAAGGGCTGAAACCGGAAACGGAGAGGGGGTATGAGGTGATGTTCAGAGAGGAGGCAAGGGTCTGGTCAATAAAGTTCCCCGCTGCACCAGAATCCACTAGCGCTGTAGAAACAGTACATGAGGGACAGCTAGCTAATGTGAGCGACACTAAAAAGGGTTTGGCAGAAAATGATGAAGATGGGATACTCACACCTTCCCCAGGAGGTGGAAGATCACGAGACCATCCTTCTGCTCTTGTGTATCCCGAGTTGTGACGTACCAGACACTGCTGAAGCTGGTGCCCCCCTTGACCACAATAGGGACAGAGCCCCAGCTGTTTCCGTCTGCGTCGCTCAGCTGCAAGGAGGCATGTGACCCCTACCTCCATGGGTTCAGGCTCTGATCCAGAGTGGTCACTGAGGGAGGGAGAGAAGCGATGAGGGTACCGACGCTCCTGAAGTAGGTTATCCAGACGGATGGCCATCGCAATGAGTGCATCCAAGGAGAGGTTGTCATCACAACATGCCAGTTCCGTCTGGACCTCCGCTGGCTCATTCCATCCGCTGGATGCTGCTACTGTCCGGAAGGTGAGCGCGTACTCGGCAGCGGTCTGGTCATCCTGCCGTAGTTGGAATAAGTGCTCACCCCCCTCTCTGCCCTCCAGTGGATGATCGAAGATACCTCTGAACAGAGCCAGATGGCCATAGCCCACTCCAATGCCCGCCCAGCCAGCAGAGAAATAACCGTGGCAAACATGGGAGCTCCCACCATCGAGAGGTCCGTCTGGTGCGTAAAATAGAGGGCGCACTGGAGTAGGAAGCCACAGCATTTAGATGGGGTTCCGTCATTTGTCCGGGAGGTACAAACGGGCATCGCTAACCTGGGCGGGCTGCTGAATGGACTGGTGTCCTGGCTTGCTGGGTTGACTGGTGGTAGAGTATCTTCCGCTAGTTGAAGGTAACACCTCTCGGGTATGTTCGAGACGTTGAAGAACGCAAAGGACCTCCTCCATAGCCGTCCCAGTTGCGCCAGCTGGTCGTGGTGCAGATGAAGTAGATATCCCTGTTCGTCGACCGCCTGGGAGATGTTCTGATTCCCTGCTGCTTCCATTTGTTGAGGCAGTGTTCTGTGACAGAGACGCTCGGAGTCGAGAAGCAGGGGGTGAGTTTAATAATACATGGAACGATACAAACCAAAAGTAGCATCTGGACATGGATCACATAACCAATACTACCTGGGGAATGGGAGTGACAGATTTAGGGGAGGTAATCAGTGAAATGGTGGGGTCCAGGTGTGTCTCATGATGAGGCGCAGGTGCGCATAACAATGGTGCTAGGTGTGCGTAATGAACGTTGTCAGAGCCAGTGATTAGTAAACCGGCAACGTCGAACACCAGAGAGGGGGAGCGGGAGTAGACGTGACAGAATCATAAAAATAGAATGATTATTGGCATGGTTATTGGCTACATTGGCATGTTATTTGTTATTTGGCATGACAACAAATGAAAAAGCCAGGTGGCAGTAATGACAGGGTAGGAACCAAAGTGTTGGTCAATGGTTCCCAGGGGACCCTAATCACATTCGAATAGGTGTTACATTTAAACAAAGATTTTAAAATAGGCTATTTGATTCAGAACATGCCGTTGCACAAACAATGCTGATCTACACCACCACTGGTAGCAACCTGTATTAGATGTAAGGTTTGCTTTGTCCTTGATAATGCATTTAGCTAAATAGCATTTAGCTAGCCAGCCATAATAGCGATTAGCATTATGTTTGGCTCATGTCATATTTTGCAGAGAGAAATACACAGAAACTAATAGTAGCCTATAATAGAGATAATATCTGGATTTATGCTTGCAAGCAACGTGGAAAGCAACATCATTCTTGTTTTGTAAGAATCTGTTGTGCATGAATTGACAGCATGCTGAGAGAATAAACAGCATGGAGGAACTGTGTGCGGTCGTCACTAGTTACCACAGCCACAAAGTCTTAACCCGTGCCTATTTCTACAATTTCTCATCTTAAAATGTCCTTTTGAACCTAAAATGAACCCTAACCTTAACCACAATGCTAACATTATGCCCAACCCTAACCTTAAATTAACACCAAAAAGTGAATTTTTGTTTTCATTACTTATTCCAATTTTGACTTTTGGCTGTGTTAACTAGTGATAACCCGAGGAGAGAGGAGTATGCAATTGAGTAACCATTTTTTAATTAACAATTATTATATAATCTCCCCAGAGCATCAATGTACTCTCATCCACCCAGCATCCAAACCCACAGATCAACAATCTGCCTGGGAGGCTGCAGACAAACTCCCATTGCAATCTCCCCATGTTGTCTGTAATTAGTCTGATCCACATACAGACACACACAGCAGCGTTAGGGGAAATATAAATACACAACAAGGTTATTTCAAAGTAGCGGGAGTGAAAATGCTACAAACACACACATGCGTGAATGCACACCCACGTGCACGTACGCAATCACAAATTCATAAACACACACACTACCAGTGGGAAGGGGCTCAGTAGGACTTCTTCTTCAATAAATAAATCACCAGAAACAGTGAAGAATTAAAGAGACACAGACCGAGCAACTGTTTCTAACACCCTACGCTGCAGCCTAGCAGCATCTGTATCTGCTGTATGGCAGTCATAGAAAAATAATTACCAGTCCAACCATTATGGCATAATTGGCTTGAATGGGAATGTCCCTTCTAGTAATTCTATTTCTATGATGGCAGCCACTTAGATGCTAATATGATAATGTCACACACAACGCAATTAGATGCCTTGTAGCACTTTACACAATGTATCAAATGTCTAATGCATGTGTGGTAATTGCTATTATGTGGCAAATCATGAAGGGAATACTTTTAGATTGCTATTAACTAAGAGGGTAATTATCTTGGGGTGGATAAAAAACTGTCACATATTGTGTTATCGGGCACCAAGTTGAGAAAGAAAATCTGAAAATAAGGAGGGACCACATGGACTTGACTAATAAGAAATGCTCATTTTTATTTTCAATTTCAAATCACTTCAATATGGTGTGCCCTACTGACCATGGCCTTGAGGTCTTCGATTAGAACACCTCTTTATAAGTACACGTTTGTCATGCAGCCCTACGCATCATATGATGGTGACTGTATAATATATATACAATATAACCAAGGTATATAACCACAATATAACCAAGGTCACTACTCACTGTTCTTCACTATCCCTACCAAAAAGTATAACACACACACACACACACACACACACACACACACACACACACACACACACACACACACACACACACACACACACACACACACACACACACACACACACACACACACACACACACACACACACACACACACACACACACACACACACACACACACACACACACACACACACACACACACACACACACACTTGAAGTCGGAAGTTTACATACACTTTAGCCAAATACATTTAAACTCAGTTTTTCCACAATTCCTGACATTTAATCCTAGTAAAAAATCCTTGTCTTTGGTCAGTTAGGATCACAACTTTATTTTAAGAATGTGAAATGTCAAAATAATAGTAGAGAGAATGATTTATTTCAGCTTTTATTTCTTTCTTCACATTCCCAGTGGGTCAGAAGTTTACATACACTCAATCAGTATTTGGTAGCTTTGCCTTTAAATTGTTTAACTTGGGTCAAACATTTCAGGTAGCCTTCCACAAGCTTCCCACAATAAGTTGGGTGAATTTTGGCCCATTCCTCCTGACAGAGCTGGTGTATCTGAGTCAGGATTGTAGGCCTCCTTGCTCGCACACGCTTTTTCAGTTCTGCCCACAAATTTTCTATAGGATTGAGGTCAGGGCTTTGTGATGGCCACTCCAATACCTTGACATTGTTGTCCTTAAGCCATTTTGCCACAACTTTGGAAGTATGCTTAGGGTCATTGTCCATTCTTATGGCGGTGTTGGAGTAGTGGCTTCTTCCTTGCTGAGCGGCCTTTCAGGTTATGTCGACATAGGACTCGTTTTACTGTGGATATAGATACTTTTGTACCTGTTTCCTCCAGCATCTTCACAAGGTCCTTTGCTGTTGTTCTGGGATTGATTTGCACTTTTCGCACCAAAGTACGTTCATCTCTAGGAGACAGAACGCGTCTCTTTCCTGAGCGGAATGACGGCTGCGTGGTCCCATGGTGTTTATACCTGCGTACTATTGTTTGTACAGATGAATGTGGTACCTTCAGACGTTTGGAAATTACTCCCAAGGATGAACCAGACTTGTGGAGGTCTACAAAAAAAAGAGGTCTTGGCTAATTTCTTTTGATTTTCCCATGATGTCAAGCAAGAGGCACTGAGTTTGAAGGTAGGCCTTGAAGTATATCCACAGGTAAACCTCCAATTGACTCAAATGATGTTAATTAGCCTATCAGAAGCTTCTAAAGCCATGACATCATTTTCTCGAATTTTTCCAAACTGTTTAATTAAGGCACAGTCAACTTAGTGTATGTAAACTTCTGACCCACTGGAATTGAGATACAGTGAAATAATCTGTCTGTAAACAATTGTTGGAAAAATTACTTGTGTCATACACAAAGTAGATGTCCTAACTGACTTTCCAAAACTAGTGGTTGAAAAACGAGTTTTAATGACTCCAACCTAAGTGTATGTAAACTTCCGACTTCAACTGTATGAATATACATGCACTCACACACACTCATTGACTAATGTATCTTTCAATCCGAGTTTCTAAGTGTAATAAAGCAGCTGTGAGACTGGCCAGGTTAGTGTATCTTAGCAACAGAGGGGCATCAGATTCTCCTAGCCTCCAGCAGACCACTGAAACCATATGAGCTCTCTCTCTCTCTCTCTCTCTCTCTCTCTCTCTCTCTCTCTCTCTCTCTCTCTCTCTCTCTCTCTCTCTCTCTCTCTCTCTCTCTCTCTCTCTCTCTCTCTCTCTCTCTCTCTCTCTCTCTCTCTCTCTCTCTCTCTCTCTCTCTCTCTCTCTCTCTCTCTCTCATTAATTGGAGTTTGTGGTCAGAGGACAGTCGGTCATATTTGCGTCAGTGCAGGTTTTGTACTGGGTGAGGTAATGTCTTATGTCTCCTCTTTCCTCCTTGTAGCTTGACGGTGTCCATACCTCAAGGTGTGACTGACGTCTACTGTCTGTGACTCACCTGGCCACCATCTCAGATCCACCATCCCTTTTCTCTGAACAAGGTCAACCTACACCACAGGTCGACCTTCATAACCACCATCACTTAGAGTCGAACATTACCCAGAAGCCCATCCAGAACTCCATTACCCAGAAATCCCTCCGAAACTACCCAGCAGCAGCATGCAAACCCCGGCCTCCATGGTGATGGGCATCGTGTTCGCCCCTCTGGGCCTGGTGCTGATCTTCATGGCAGCCATCACGCCCCAGTGGAGGGAGGGGCAGACCCAGCTAATGGGTGTGGCCGGGGCTGAGCCCCACCTCCTCCTGCGCACCGATGGCCTATGGGAGAGCTGCCTACAGGTGGCCCACTCGGAGCTGAAGCAGTGCTGGCCAGTAGAAGGCGCCTACCAGAGCGACCCACAGGTGAGGCTGGCGCAAGGCCTTGTGCTCAGCTCCTTGTTCCTGTGTGGTGCCGGCATTGTGCTGGCCAGTGTGGGGGTGAGGTGCTGGACCGACCTGCCTCTGAGAAGCGTGGTGGCGGCGGGAGGCCTGCTAGTGGCGCTGTCAGGCCTGCTGAGTCTAACCGCCCTGGGGGTGTACACACACAACCTGGGAATACTGGGGATGGAGCAGACACCCCCCCACAGACCTCATCATAGGCTGCCACAGCTCACTCTACACCCGGCCGGGTCGCTCTACTTCGGCTGGGTGGGGGGATGTGTACAGGTGGTGGGAGGGGTGGCGCTACTGCTCAGCTTCAAGATTCGGCCCAGATGTCCCTCCTGTACCTTATGCTCACAGCTGAAGAACAAGCAGGACACAGAGGTGTACGACGTCAGCTGTTAGTGGAGCCTGGGGGAGAGTTACTGTGAGTGAAGATGATAGATTGGATTTACCCATAACACTACAAAGCCAAGCCGAGCAGAACCGAGCTGTACTGCAATTGCTTGGTATGTTTCCACCATAGTTGCTAGAACAATGCTGGAAAGGACATTGTGAAAAGAAAATATCTAAGCCAACACAGTAAGGTTCAGGTCGACACCAGGGGTAGACTGGGACCAGAGATTGGCACTGGAATTTCTAAAACACTGGCCATTGTTTTCCTCAAGGCCCCCAAACCGGACAATTTTTTCCTTAAAGCCCCCATTATTAGCTAAATAATGATCAATTTGTGCAAAAAAAACAAGCTAGAAAGGGATACTGGTCTAAAAATGTACCCGAAAAGCCAACTGGCCATTCTGCCCCTGGTAAACACAATAGTGTGAAAAGGGTATTTGTGGGTGGTTTGGGTTCAGTGGTGGGAGTCTTTTGTTCGTTTGGCACTAAAGTATAATTGAGGGTGTAATGAAGGATGATGAACTTTAACTTTTGTAAAGGAAGCTGTATGGCACTGTTGTGTTTTACTTGGAGATGCTAACCTTCAAAAAGTATTCATGTTGCCTTTAACTGCAAAAAAAAGTGTATAACTGTCACAAAGCAATGTTTTGATGTCAGCCTTACAGGTAGTTGTAGTAGCCTACTACCCATGCCTTTGCCAACTCTTTTCCCTTTGCCTAATACTATTTCTGTTTTTGTCTTTCTTTCCTGATTTTCATTAAGTCATAGTTTCTGTCGGACACAATATTTGAACACACAGTAGACCCTACTACTTCTGTATCAAACTAAATGTATATGATTTAGGGATAATCTTAGATCTAAGGGCATATTTAGGACTTAAGCTTTAGAAGCAGTGTTAGTTGTTGACCATTTTTTGACAATACCTCAATAAAGAATTAAATCACGAATTGTATAGCATTTTAAGTCAGGCATACATTACAGATGCCAAATCCTATTGATAACTGGGAAGATTTGATCAAGATGTTTATACTGTTTGTAGTGTAGAGATAATATAAGGGGAAAACATATTATTTCGATGTCATTTGGAACTGTATAATAGTTGTCAGTATGTAATGTATTGCTACTATGATTCTACTGTGAATAAAGAGGTTTGTTAACTGTGCAACAAACACTGTCATCGGAGTTTGTAATGATTATTTAGTAAAACTGTAATATTCACAATTCACACTGTCAACACTGGCTGAAAAGCCAACAATAACAGTGTCTGTGTGAAGACGGAACTGGCACGCACGCACGCACACACACACACACACACACACACACACACACACACACACACACACACACACACACACACACACACACACACACACACACACACACACACACACACACACACACACACACACACACACACACACACACACACGCACGCACGCACACGCGCACACGCGCACACACGCACACACGCACACACGCACACACACACAGAACATTTAAGTGGAAGCAGGGCAGTAGCTCCACCCCCTCTCTTTGCAAGGTATGGGCAAGTCTATGGCCCAAATGTCGCCTCCCCTTCTGAAATTCCAAAGCTGCAAACACTTGCGAAATCTTGATTTTTCCAAATGATCGAGAGGGGTCCACCTCATCTCTCAGGCCCCTCATTTCTCAGGCCTCTCTCTATACTGACACCTAGTGGAGACCTCATTTCTCAGGCCCCTCACCCTCATCTCCCATGCCCCTCTCCCCTTGTCATCATCCAACATAATTTATAATATTTCAATAATACAAAATATGGTTAAAGTCCTTGTCTCCCAAATATAATGAAATAAACAAGACAATAAAAAAAAATGAGATAGTGACACAAACAGCCCTCCACGAACTAAAAGACTTATAAGCATATAAAGCAGGAACTGTAGGATATTATGATTCAGATAGGCAAATCGAAATTAAGTTAAAAAATAAATATGGCTGCTTCTGCGACCCGTAGAACGAGGAAGTAGTCACAAGCCAATAGAAAGAGAAGCATCCAGGAGCTAATTGAAAGAGGGGATTTGTTTTCCCTGGTCACTGAGCGCCTGAGGGATGAGGGGGAGGGGCCTGAGAGATGTGGTCTCCAGTAGGTGGTAGTATACAGAGGGGGCTGAGAGATGAGGTCTCCAGTAGGTGGTAGTATACAGAGGGGGCTGAGAGATGAGGTCTCCAGTAGGTGTTGGTATACAGAGGGGGCTGAGCGATGAGGTCTCCAGTAGGTGGTAGTATACAGAGGGAGCTGAGAGATGAGGTCTCCAGTAGGTGGCAGTATACAGAGGGGGCAGAAAGATGAGGTCTGCAGCATTGAAATTATTAGTGTTGAAAAACCAGTGCACTCCTGTGGTGGACTTATTGCATCCCACGTCCTAAAATACCAGTTGTGTTACATGCGTCTGTCCATGAGCAATGCACAGAATTAACTATTATGGACTTTTTAATTACAGAGCAAATATCTGAAGAACTCACGTCACTGACCTATGGGACACAGAAATCCACATCCATTGCGAGAAAAGTGATTTCAAAATATGCCCCACTGAAAAAGAATGGGTCATGGGTATTTCATTGAAACTGACTAGTAAACATGTGACAAGACCTTGGAAGAATCTAGCATGTACTTACAATTATAAGCCCTACTTACACTAGGCTACACCTAGATTCCTGGGCCTGTATTCATTAAGCATGCAGTGCAAATCTAGGATCAGTTTACAATAGACATTTAGACCACAGGGACCTTATCATAGAGCAGCACTCCTACTCTGAGATGCTTTATGTTTACAGGTCCTGCTGTGTGACGGGCCATTTACACTAGGAAGCGCCAATGCACGGTGAAACATCGGAAGCCATTCACTTTCAATGGAAGGAAAGCGAGAGAAGCGGAGTGGGCGGGCCCAGATGCGAGCATGAGCGAGGGAGCTGAACAGGGCGGGACTAAAGTTGGGGAAAACGGAACTGTATTCAAATCCTCCGCAATATCGCGAGTGACCAATCAAAGCTCACCATAACTTCCAATCCCTACTGGACTGGCTGACAATGGCTGTTGATATGTAGCACTACTTAGCTTGCTTGGTACCCACATGAGGGCGAGGCTAGCATGGCTAGGCGAGTGCCGCTTGTATAGTGTAAATGCTATGTAATCCTCTAAGCACAAGCTGCCCTCAGGGACTAACGATAAAGAAAGCTAATTATAGGCTAACTTTCAACAGGCTGTGAAGTACTGTAGCCTAGTTAATTGAGCCCTATACGGACATCCTGTTTTGAAACCTGCAAAGAGGGTAATTATTAATGAAATATGTTTAAGTGTCTTTAGACACATGGAACGGGTGGGTTTGTAAAGATATGCGCTACCACTTTTATCTTAATATTTGTGTTCTTGGCCCAGCACAAAGATCCTTTTGCCAATTCAAACAATGAGGAAGAATTGCCAATAAAAACCCAAACACATTGCTCATCAAAATTCATACACACTGGCACCCGTCCTGTCCATTGACATGTACAAGTTTTTGTCGGGGAGGTAACCATCACAGCAGTGGTGCCTGGAGAAGTGGGTATACTCTAATTTTGCCAACAATTCTCCAAACGGCCCACCCGGCGAAGGAAAGACGCCCCCATGTTAAAAATTCTATAACAAACAGTGACATACACTCTGGATTACCGAAGATTATAAATCCCATATTGGTCTTTCACAGTCAAGCCAACCTAATCTATACTGTGAAAGTTGGCTAATAGTAGGCTATTATTGAAATAGATCAATGAAACTGTCAACTGAGTCCGAAATCCACAGGTTTCTGTTTTTCAAAATTGTTCAGGTTTTCGCTCTCAAAGTTAAACCACATCCGGGAGACCACTTTTGAGGTCTGGGAAAAATCCAATACATTTACCTGATTTTTGTGGTGTAGTTACCCTTTAATTCAACTGTGCAGGCACCTACAGCTGTTGTTTGTGTAGCACACATGAGCATTTATATTTAAAAATATATATATATTCCGATTTTTCAGGGGGTGCTGCAGCACCCCTGCTTCCCGCGGCTATGCACGAGATGGAGTTTGCAAAACAAGTGGCCAAAGATTGATGCAAACAATCATGACATCATTCTGCCAGGAAGGCATATGCTACTTTGTAGCTAGTTAATATTTAATTCAGAACGTTTTTGAAAGCCTTTCCATCTACCAGAAGACGGTTAGGTCTATCATTATCATCACTATATTTGTCCTGTTTCTTAGTTGTTTGAAACCTTGATGTTTTACTTCATATTATGAGGCATGTCTTACCTTGCTGCAAAGTAGACTATAGCCGAAATCCCACCATAGAAAAACTAAGGCAATTATTTGAAAGACTTCCTCATATGGCTATTCTGTTCTATTGGTTTTCAAATGAACTTTCTTTCATTGTCTTGCAGCCAAATGCATGATCCTAGTCATATTAGCAACACATGAATGTTGTTTCATCTATTATTTCACCTCTTTCTAAATTTAGAATGGATATTTCCGTCTGTCTATGAAACCGCTGAGCATTTTGGCATTTTAGAAACTTTCCTGGGTCCGCGTTTCGGTTTTTGCCCCAACAGCCGATTCTAATAACCAACTCATCATCAAGCTTAGATTATTTGAATCAGCTGTGTAGTGCTAGGGGGGGGGGAAACACTAAACATGCCCCCAGGGGGGCACCAGAACAAAGTTGGAAAACCCTGGACTACACCACTGTATGGCAGCGAGTGTCTTGGAGAACTATTTGAGGAGGAAACGTAGGGAACTAAACAATATTCAAACCTGTCAGTGATAAAATCGATCTAACAGCACAGAAATGTATACTGAGCAAAAATATACAGTTCATGTAAGGAAATCAGTCAATTTAAATACATTCAATAGGCCCTAATCTATGGATTTCACATGACTGGGCAGGGGCGCAGCCATCGGTGGGCCTGGGTTCGGTCTTCCCCACAAAGGGGCTTTATTACAGACAGAAATACTCCTGTTTCCTCGGGTGGCTGGTCTCAGACGAACCCACAGATGAAGCAGCCGTATGTGAAGGTCCTTGCACGTGGTCTGCGGTTGCGAGGCCAGTTGGACGTACTGCCAAATTCTCTAAAACGACGTTGGAGACTTATTGTCCCAGCACAAGGTGCACCTGTGCAATGATCATGTTTAATCAGCTTCTTGATATGCAATTACCGGTCAGGTGGATGGATTATCTTGGCAAAGGATAAAATGCTCACTAACAGGGATGTAAACAAATTTGTGCATTACATTTGAGAGAATTCAGATTTTTGTGTGTATGGAACATTTCTGGGATCTTTTATTTCAGCTCATGAAACAGGGGACCAACACTTTTCATGTTACGTTGATATTCAGTTCAATATATTTACTGATAAATTACATGGTAATATTGTATACAGCAACAATCTATTAACCGCTTGTTTGTTTGAGGTTCATTACCAAAAACAAGTAGGCACCAGTTGATACTAGAGGTAACAATGTTGTTCCCAATTGTGTTGATTTCCAAAGTAATTATCAGAAGGTGCCCTCTGTTATCATGCACATTCTTAGCAAATACCCTGTATATACAGCCAAGTTACTCATTGTGTATTCATTCCTCATGGTATTACCTTTTTTTCTTTCTGCATTGTTGGGAAGAGCCCATAAGTAAGCATTCCACTGTTAGTCTACACCTGTGGTTTACAAAGAATGTGACAAATACAATTTGAGTTTTACCACAACCTTGTCAACACTTTCCTCATCACTTTTTTCAGCAGTGAATGCAAAACTAAAGTCCCAGACAAATATCAATACAAATTTCATCAATAATTGTAATGTCATTTTATTGACAGTTTCATCATCACATAGGGCATCACAACACACACAGCTGGAGCAGACACCCCCCCCACAGACCTCATCATAGGCTGCCCCCAGCTTACTCTGCACCCGGGCCGGGTCGCTCTCCTTGGGGAGCGGGGGGTGGGGGGGATGTGTACAGGTGCTGGGTGGAACGGCGCTGCTGCTCAGCTTCAAGATTCGGCCCCGAAGTCCCTCCTGTACCTCCTGCTCACAGCTGAAGAACAAGCAGGACACCGAGGTGTACGAGTAACTGTGCATGTAGATGGACTGAAGATGGTCTTTGACCCTTGGAAGAACTCTTTTTGGTTACAGGTAGAACTGTTTTTTGAACCCAAAAGGGTTCTACCTGAAACCAAAAAGGGTTCTTTCTCCCTGGAACCAAAATGGGTTCTCCTATGGAGACAGCAAAATAACCCCTTTGGAACCCTTTTGTTCTAAGAGTGTAGGACGATGGCTACTTGAATGACATCATTAAACTTTTAGCAAATTTAAGCGTTCATCATTTGTTCTTTACAGCATTCGCTTGCTCAGTCACCAGTGAGGATCGCTATTGCTCAATCAGAATATATTGAATCAATTTACACTGAATGTACAAAACATTAGGACATGGACTGATCAGGTGAAAGCTGATCCCTTATTGATGTCATTTGTTAAACACACTTCAGATTAAGGGGAGGAAACAGGGTAAAGAAGGATTTTTAAGCCTCAAGACAATTGAGACATGGATTGTGTATGTGTGCCATTCAGAGGGTGAATGCGCAAAATATTTAAGTGCCTTTGAACAGGGTATGGTAGTAGGTGCCAGGGTTTTCACACCCAACAGTTTCCCAGTGTGTATCAAGAATGGTCCAGCACTCAAAGGACATCCAGCCAACTTGACAACTGTGGGAAGCATGGGAGTCAACACGGGCCAGCTTTCGACACCTTGTAAAGTCCATGCCGAAGAATTGAGGCTGTTCTGAGTGCAAAAGGGGGTGCAACTCAATAGTAGGAAGGTGTTCCTAATGTTTTGTACCATCAGTGTATTCAAGATGCATTGGACAAACCCAGCTGAAAACAAGCACGTTTTCACATCTTGGAACAGTCTTCAACGTTAACCTCAGATTAAAATGAATAATTGTCTTTGATCTATAATAACAATTTTCATTACGTGGCAAGATCGGACATTATTCTGTGCAAAAATACATACAATCTAAGTTTAAAAAACGCCAATGCATGTTCTTACATGACATTTAAAATTCTATGTACATAACAGGCATAAAGCACATAGATATAATTTACCTGTAAAATCTCCTTTAAAATCTGCAATAATAATGAAATAGTAGAAAACTAAGACAGCCCATAATATCCCATGAATACAGTATATATCGATCAATAGAGTGATACTTGGCAAAATTGTTAGTTTTTTGCTATATGAATACCGAATTCAGATTTGGATAGGCAAAGCCCGTCTTTCCTATATCAACAAAAACCAAGCAAAAATCCTGAGGGGCCACACTTTTTACTGAGCACTTTTTACTGACCCAGAAAAACCTCAATAGAACGTATCACAGCTGTAACTAGAGCCATGAGTTTTTCCTGCTTAGGTCATATGGTTGGGAGAAACACCAGGCCCTTATAATAATCACTGATGGAAACTAGAAAAAAACATCATCAGATCAGTCCATTGGTGTCTCATATGTAGAAGTAATTATCTGGGCTAGCTTGACTAGCTACGTCGGCTGTGTTGCTGCTCTGTTGGTCTGCGCTGCTCTCAGCAGTCGATGAGTGTTCCGACTGTGGCTCCACATCCAAGTCACCCACATTCATCACCGGGCTCAACAACAACGGCTCCGCGTCGACCAGCATCTCCCCGTCACTGAGGCTCAGTCCACACACACCCCCCGTCTCCACGGCGACCTGCTTCCCGGGCGACGGTTCGGGGGGTGTGTCCTGGTCCTCTTCATGCCCCGCCCTTGCCTTGGCCCGTTGGACAGCCAGTCTCTCGATCACCAGGTGAAGGTCTTCGTTATGTTCTTTCCACTGGCGGTACTTTTGTGACGTCAGACCAGAGTCCTCCAGAACCTTGTTAAGGAGTTGGAGCTCCGCCTCTTTATCCTAGAAGCACATTCAGAACAGATGGTCATTCGCATTTTTTTGGCATCATAATAGTAAATGAAATGTTCATATTTGTACACTATAACTGGGGCCAGGAGTTTTTCGCAGGTGAAGTCACACAGACAGGGCCATACCTCCTGCTGCTATAACTGTTCCTTTCACAACATTCTAGGTCATGGGGAAAACCACTTGTGGAAAGAGATCTTCTTTCAAAGACAACCCAATTTAGAAATTGCTCAAATTGTATGTAAGAGATTGTGGATATAATACCCATATAGGGCACTTATACAAAAGCGTTCAAATAAGGAGTACACATAAGGAGCAGACATAAGGAGCGATGTAGGTCAAGTCCAGGGGACACTGCTTAGCTGAAGAAGCTCTGAGGGTCGACCCGAACCTTGAGGGTGCTCTGCAGCACGCGGAGTGTGTGGGCCTTCTCGTTAATGACCGGGTTCTTGTTGCGCCGGATGAAGGACTTGCGGAAGTGGTCGTGAGTTGTGAGCTTGTCACTGCCGATCAGGGACACGCCACCCTCATTCAGCCGGTGGAACAGCACGCCCATCTCATCCTCCGGAGCTCCTGGTGGGAGGGGGGATTGTGGGTAGAGAGGGGGAGAGATGTACAGAGAGAGACCTTTTGTCTTTCTTTAATGATACATCCTCATTTCATTAAAACTGCACCACCCCACCCCTCTTTAAAAAAACAAACATCCCCCGTGCTGCATACTCACCTTGCCCTCTACCTCACGATACAAAACAAAATCACACATCACTATATCCAAAACCTCACCACTTCCATAACCGTATATCCAACCCATCTTCCCCAGCGATACAGATGGCTTCCCCGACACACTTTTAATCATTTTAAAGAACTCATTAAATACTAGTAAAGGGTCTGTTATCCCCCCACCTTTGACCCCGTTCCTCCTTGTTCGCCAAATAGCCAACTTTGCCAGAGCAAACAGAAAATTCAACACACATTTGTCCTTTTCTTTATTCAAATACATGTACCCCATTATAAACATCCCGACAGTGAACTCCACCCCCAACCTCTCACACAGACAAACTCCCCCAGGCTCGGAGTATTAAAGTCCAACAAGTCCTCCATACCCCCTTGCCAGTCCCCAGTCTCTGCCGTCAAACATTGGTGGCCCCTCCCCCTTTGGCAGCTCAAACACCACCCTTACCGGCTCAGACAGTGCCTCCTGGACCTCCTCCAGGAATCTCTCTAGCAGCCTAAGAGATGTTAGTCCTGTTTGTTGTGCCAGAACTTCCGGGGTTTTCCACCCCTCCTCTCCCAGCAGTCGCAGGTCACCCAGACTTAGTAAACCCGCTACTGCCATCAGTCGCTTCTGCAGGGTGGCCGACTGAACCGATCTGAAAAGGATGGCAGGATTGTGGAAGATAGGCCCCTCCCACACCCACAGCACAGGCCCCGCACCCCCTTCTAGTGTGGGCCTTAGCAGCTGCCAGGCCCTCAGCGCCGCAGAGTAAAAATCAGAGAGACCTGCTGTAGTCAGCCTCTCCTGCGGGTCCAACCCTAATCCGCCAGCTGTCCTCAGCAGCGCGCATGCTGGTTCCCTCCAGCCGACATCAGTATGGTACAGCAGTCTCTGTGCCGCCTTTAGTCGGAATGCAGCCACTCTGCTCTCCAGTTCCACCAGTCCCTGTCGTCCTTCGTGGACGGACATGTACAACACTGCCGCCCTCAGCCAGTGATGGCCCAACCAGAAAAAAATCCACCAGCTTGCGTTGCAGATCTGCGGCGGGGGGGTTGACGACAGCCAGTTTATGCCACAGGGAGGATGCCGCCAGGTTGTTGATTATCAGCACCCTCCCTCTATATGACACTTGGGACAGGAGCCACCTCCACCTGGCCAGTCTTGACACCACTGCCTGTTGAGAGCCCCTCCCAGTTTTTCTTGACCCACCTCTCCGAGCCCAGGTACACCCCCAAAATGTTAAAGCCCTTCACAACCCCACGCAAAAGAAGTCCAGTCCAATTATCCCCCAGAATGTTTTTATAAAACTCCACTGACTCCATCGACCCCAAGTGCACGGCTGGGGGACAACAACTGGCCTCTGCCAGTTCATGGGACAACAGGGGAATGTCCATTTCATTCCTCTGTGCCAGAGAGAGCTTAGGGAGTTCTGCAAACAAAACCTGAGCACACACACAGGATGACACAGTTCTGCCCTATAGAACTATATAAAACTCCACAGTCCGCTCCCGCATCTCCCACACCACAGAGGTCACCCGCCCATCCGACATCCGCAGACAATGCAAACCCTTGGCTTCCCCGCTCTGTCTTTTCAAACCAAAGAAGTAGGAGCTGGGAGCGTCCATCTACTTGAGCATGGAGAAGCTAGCTCTTACCTTTGCTTTAACCTGGGAAAAAGCTACCCAGGTCCCTAAGTAATTCAGCTAAATTAGCCTGAAGGCCTACATTGCCTTGCCCCACCATCTCTACCTCCATCTTACTAATACAACGCTCAAGTTCCCCCAATACCTGACACCCTAGACCCACTCCAATTTGCTTACCGACCCAATAGGTCCACAGAGGACGCAATCGCAACCACACTGCACACTGCCCTAACCCATCTGGACAAGAGGAATACCTATGTGAGAATGATGTTCATCGACTACAGCTCAGCATTTAACACCATAGTACCCTCCAAACTCGTCATCAAGCTCGAGACCCTGGGTCTCGACCCCGCCCTGTGCAACTGGGTACTGGACTTCCTGACGGGCCGCCCCCAGGTGGTGAGGGTAGGTAACAACATCTCCACCCCGCTGATCCTCAACACTGGGGCCCCACAAGGGTGCGTTCTGAGCCCTCTCCTGTACTCCCTGTTCACCCACGACTGCGTGGCCATGCACGCCTCCAACTCAATCATCAAGTTTGCGGACGACACTACAGTGGTAGGCTTGATTACCAACAACGACGAGACGGCCTACAGTGAGGAGGTGAGGGCCCTCGGAGTGTGGTGTCAGGAAAATAACCTCACACTCAACGTCAACAAAACAAAGGAGATGATTGTGGACTTCAGGAAACAGCAGAGGGAGCAACCCCTATCCACATCAACGGGACAGTAGTGGAGAGGGTAGTAAGTTTTAAGTTCCTCGGCGTACACATCACGGACAAACTGAATTGGTCCACCCACACAGTCAGCGTTGTGAAGAAGGCGCAGCAGCGCCTCTTCAACCTCAGGAGGCTGAAGAAATTCAGCTTGTCACCAAAAACACTCACAAACTTCTACAGATGCACAATCGAGAGCATCCTGTCGTGCTGTATCACCGCCTGGTACGGCAACTGCTCCGCCCACAACCGTAAGGCTCTCCAGAGGGTAGTAAGATCTGCACAACGCATCACCGGGGGCAAACTACCTGCCCTCCAGGACACCTACACCACCCGATGTCACAGGAAGGCCATAGAGATCATCAAGGACAACAACCACCCGAGCCACTGCCTGTTCACCCCGCTATCATCCAGAAGGCAAGGTCAGTACAGGTGCATCAAAGCAGGGACCGAGAGACTGAAAAACAGCTTCTATCTCAAGGCCATCAGACTGTTAAACAGCCACCACTAACATTTAGTGGCTGCTGCCAACATACTGACTCAACTCCAGCCACTTTAATAAGGGGAATTGATGGAAATGTATGTAAAAATGTATCACTAGCCACTTTAAACAATGCCACTTAATATAATGTTTACATACCCTACATTACTCATCTCATATGTATATGTATATACTGTACTCTATACCATCTACTGCATCTTGCCATCTTTATGTAATACATGTATCCCTAGCCACTTTAAACTATGCTATTTTATGTTTATATACCCTACATTACTCATCTCATATGTATATACTGTACTCTATACCATCTACTGCATCTTGCCTATGCCGTTCTGTACCATCACTCATTCATATATCTTTATGTACATATTCTTTATCCCTTTACACTTGTGTGTGTATAAGGTAGTAGTTGTGGAATTGTTAGGTTAGATTACTTGTTGGTTATTACTGCATTGTCGGAACTAGAAGCACAAGCATTTTGCTACACTCGCATTAACATCTGCTAACCATGTGTATGTGACAAATAAAATTTGATTTGATTTACACTCCTAGCCTCTGAGGATGAGAGAGCTGAATACTGTTGACAGAAAAGCTGAATTTGGACTTTTCCCACATCCCACCATTGACTCAAAGACTCTACTCCTCTTTTCGCTGCCCCCACCTTTCCCGAAAAATCTGGAAACCTGAGCAAAAAGGTGGCATCTTGTAAGAGCTTTACATTAAACTTCCAATAGGATACCTGCCAAGGCCCTGGTGAAATAGACAGCCGAACCATGGTTATGTGGTGATCCGAAAAACCCACCGGGAGAATGGTAGCGCCCAACAGCCTATTGCTCCGATTCCTGGACATGTAAAATCGATCTAGTCTGGCTGCACTCATCCTAGCCCCAAAGACCTTCACCCATATATACTGTCTTGTGTTGAGATGTCTAACTCTCCAAACATCCACTAGGTCAAACTGCTTATTGATGTCTCTTATAACACCCCCACTGAGGCTGAAGGAGGCTCCTCCCCATTTCTATCTTTCGTAAAAGTTCCAGTCCCCGCCGACCACCAGCATCTCCTCAGGCGCGATATCTGTGAGAGTTCCTGTCTAAGATACCCAAACAAACGCCCCCTCTCTCTCCCTGTGTTAGGTGCATACACATTAATAAGGACAAAACCCCTGTTAATTTCTGCTTTTACTACAAGCAGTCTACCCCTACACACCTCCATTGGAGGAGCACATTTTTACAGCCAGACCCGGTGCAAAAAGGACTACCACCATTTGTTCCATGGCTCAGTACAGTGGCCCCTTTCCATCAGAGCCCCCAATTGATTTAATTCACCACATCACCGTATGTCTCCTGCAGAACCAACACCTGTACTTTTTTTTGTTTTACATATTCACCCAACAGACTCCTCTTTCCCACATCTGTGGTGCCATTTATACTAAGCGAGCCGACCCGAAGAGCCTCCATATGAAGTGGGAGAAAATTCAGGAAAGAGAGAGGCCAATAGCAAAGCTCAAAAACCCCCCCGAAAAACTATTAAATCTCAACAGCATCTAAAGGTAGACCCTTACGCACATTTGTGACCCATTTCCTCAACCTAAAACGTTTCCTGGGTGAGAGGACACCATGCCCCTCATTTTTCATAGCGTGATGTACTGATCTTACAAATTTTCCCGGATCGCAAAAAAAGCTTCCAAGATGAACCTTTTTCTCTTTAGTCTCATTCAGGAACCTTGACAGTTCCTTCACTGTGTACTTTGACCCCTCTGCCTGAATGACTGTCAACTCCGTACCCATTGAGGATTAGTCTGAAAAGAAAGCCTCCTCTTCCTCAGACTCACCTTCCTCCTCCACCACCTGCCCTTTCTCTCTAGTCGGGGCCTCCCCCCCAGCACGAGGCAAAGGTTCCTTAGTGCCATCGACCACACCAGGGTCTACACTCCCACCTTTCTTCTCCCCCTTTTTCCTCTTCCGCTTGACACCCTCCTCCACCGCCCCTAGTCGCTTGCACTTCCCCACTATACTCTCCTCATTCACGAGCATAACCTGACTAGGCCCAGCCTCATCTACACCACCATCCATAACCTGACTAGACCCAGTATCATCTATACCACCATCTATAACCTGACTAGGCCCAGACTCAGCTACATCACCATCTATAACCTGACTAGGCTCAGTCTCAGCTACCCCATCATCCATAATCTGACTAGGCCCAGTCTCAGCTACACCACCATCCATAACCTGACTAGGCCCAGTCTCAGCTACCCCATCATCCATAACCTGACTAGGCCCAGTCTCAGCTACCCCATCATCCATAACCTGACTAGGCCCAGTCTCAGCTACCCCATCATCCATAACCTGACTAGGCCCAGTCTCAGCTACCCCATCATCCATAACCTGACTAGGCCCAGTCTCAGCTACCCCATCATCCATAACCTGACTAGGCCCAGTCTCAGCTACCCCATCATCCATAACCTGACTAGGCCCAGTCTCAGCTACCCCATCATCCATAACCTGACTAGGCCCAGTCTCAGCTACCCCACCATCCATAACCTGACTAGGCCCAGTCTCAGCTACCCCATCATCCATAACCTGACTAGGCCCAGTCTCAGCTACCCCATCACCCATAACCTGACTAGGCCCAGCTACACCACCATCCATAACCTGACTCAGCTACACCACCATCCATAACCTGACTAGGCCCAGTCTCAGCTATACCACCATCCATAGCATGACTAGACCAAGCCTCAGATACACCACAATCTATAGCATGACTAGACCCAGCCTCATCTACACCACAATCTGCATCTCAAGGCCCACTACATGTTGACCTCAATTTTCCCCACTGGCGCTTGTACCCTCACCTTGTCTACGGCCTTTATGTGGGCACGCAAAGCTCTTATGCCCCCAAATCCCCACACTTAAAGCAACGTAGACTATCTGTGCTGGCAAACCCCGCGTAAAGCCCCTCTCCATGCCTCACTTTAAAATTCACATTTAACTGTTGCTAATTTTTTATTCAGAAACATGAACACTTGCCTCCGGAACTAACAACATGCTAAACGGCATCTGCCTGAAAACCTGCCGACAGTACACGAAAACCGCTAGCAAACTTACCAAAACCAACTCGGCTCTTTAAGCCGTAATAAACATTATCAGATTCGCAACTACCACCCTAGTCGAAGGAGTGAAATTGGCACCAACACATCCCTTACAAATATTCCACTAGCAATCAGCTTACCCACCAAATGTACTCTTATCATGAACACAACCACAGCTCTGTTCATTCTGGATGCGGAATGTTTAAATTCAGATCCTACCTGTTCACCGACCGTGAGCAGAACCTTATCCACCTTAACTCCATCCTCAGGAACACACCTGATTCCATGCCGTAACGACAGTGTCTCCGCCGTGCTAGGCCGCGAGGCCATCGCGGCACACCACACCATTCAAAACCCCCAGGAAACTAAAATTCCGTCCTCTTCCTGCCTAACTTTGAAAAAACAAAAACAGTGGGTACGCTAAACTAACAGTGCGTTAACCCTCCACCATATTTTATATATATATTTTTTTTAAAGAAATGACCATGGAAAGAATCAAGAAAATAAGTAAGGACAGATTCCTCCACACCACCTGTCAACTACAAAACACTCCTAGCATTCACTGAGCGAGAGAGAGAGAATATGGTGTTGTTGTAATTCACTTTTGGCATTGTATTTTGTCATGCTTTCGACACCAATACGACTTATTGAGAAAGAGGGGGGGCTGATTAGATATCATGACACAAAGGAGGCAGACAAATAAACACATTATAGAATCCCTGGTGGCACAATTTGAAGACACTGGGGAAAGACAGGCAGACAACAGCCATGATGAAGCTGGCGAAGCCCCCAGAACATTGGGGCCATCTGGCGGAAATTAAAACGTATCCATCAATGGAACCCCCTATAGGCCTATATGGACTCTCTTACGCTACCTTGTGGTGAAACCGAAGTGCTGCGCTCTACCATACAGTACCTGGGCTTCTGCTGCGCCCTGTGGGTGGACCAGGAATGTGCATCTTGTCCTTCTTCTCTTTGTCCTTGGCCTTGTCCTTGCCCTTGTCCTTGTCCTTCCTGGACCGAGGCAGTGTGTTGGACAGGGTTTTCTGTTGTCCATCAAACACAACACATTAGATTAGTATGGAACATCACTTGCTTTTTTTATGAGTGGATGGAGGGAAGGACAGAGAGAGAGGTAGAGAGAGAGAGAACGAGAGCAGAAACAGAGAACAGGTAAGTGTGGCAGACTAGGGAGAGTTCTGACTTGGACCTCTATTCTACGGCACTACTATAGCCAAGAGTTTTAGTCGGTTAAGAACAAATTGTTATTTTACCGGTACGATGATGGCCTGGCAAGCAACAAGAGACAAGTGCAGCAATAAACAATCAAATTTAAAAAAGAATAGTACAGTGCAGAATAAGGCAGACATCAAAACCCAAAAAGACAGAAACAATGCATGTGTTTGTGTGTCCTTCTCCTCACCGTGTAGATCTTGTTTCTGTGTGGAGAAGGAGAAGACCCCTCATCTTCTGACTCTGTCTCACTGTAACACTCTGTCCACAAAGACACAAATCAACCTTAGCATTATTATTTCCACTTGTCCACACCAGTTGTCCAGACAATTGCGCTTACAACGCCAAGGGTCGTGGGTTCGATTCCCGCTGGGGACACCTTTACGGGAAACAATGTATGCACACACGACTGTTAGTGGCTTTGGATAAAAACTGTCAGCTAAATGGCATACATTATTATGAATATATACGGTGCATTCGGAAAGTATTCAGACCCCTTGACTATTTCCACATTTTGTTATGTTACTGCCATACTCTAAAATGGATTTGGAAAAAAATATAATCGACACATATAGAACATATTTCAAATGTACGTATGAAAAAATGTAATGTCACAGTCTGCAAAGCTGTCAAGGCAAAGGGTGGCTACTTTGAAGAATCTCAAATATAAAATAAATGTAGATTTGTTTAACACTTATTTGGTAACTACATTATTCCATATGTGTTATGTCATAGTGTTGATGTCTTCAAAATAAAGAAAAACCCTTTTGACTGGTACTATGTACATATATTATTTGTATTTTATCTATGTATTTTTTTTATAACAGACAACGATGAGACAACCTATAGGGAGGAGGTCAGAGGCCTGGCAGTGTGGTGCCAGGACAACAACCTCTCCCTCAACGTTAGCAAGACAAAGGAGCTGATAGTGGACTACAGGAAATTAAGGGCCGAACACGCCCCCTTTCACATGTACAGGGCTGTAGTGGAGCGGGTCGAGAGTTCCTTGGTGTCCACATCACCAACAAACTATCATGGTCCAAACACACCAAGAAAGTCGTGAAGAGGGCACGACAACACCTTTTCCCCCACAGGAGACTGAAAAGATTTGGCATGGGTCCCTAGATCCTCAAACAGTTCTACAGCTACACCACTGAGAGCATCATGGCCGGTTGCATCACCACCTGGTATGGCAACTGCTCGGCATCCGACCGTAAGCCGCTACAGAGGGTAGTACGTACAGCCCAGTACATCACTGGGGCCAAGCTTCCTGCCATCCAGGACCTATATACTAGGCAGTGTCAGGGCAAGGCCTAAAATCATAGACTGTTCTCTCTCTCCAACCGCACGGCAAGCGGTACCAGAGAACCAAGTCTAGGTCCAAAAGGATCCTTAACAGCTTCTACCCCCAAGCCACAAAACTGCTGAACAATTAATCAAATGGCCACCCGGACTACTTGCATTGACACCCCACCCCACTTTGTTTTTACACTGCTACTACTAACTGTTTATTATCTATGCATAGTCACTTTACCCCTACCTAAATGTAGAAATTACCTCAACTAACCTGTACCCCGCAGAAAATACCTTGACTAACCTGTACCCCGGCACACATAACAATAACACATTGTTATTTTATTGTGTTAATAATAATAATAGAAGTATTATTATTATTGCATCTTTTAACTTTAGCTTATTTAGTCAAAATAACTATTTTTAAAACTGCATTGTTGGTTAAGCGCTTGTAAGTAAACATTTCACGCTAAGGTCTACACCTGTTATATTCAGCACGTGACAAATAAAATTTGATTATTATATATATACATACACATATATACAGTTGAACTCGGATGTTTACATACACTTAGGTTGGAGTCATTAAAACTCGTTTTTCAACAACTCCACAAATTTCTTGTTAACAAACTATAGTTTTGGCAAGTCGGTTAGGACATCTACGTTGTGCATGACACAAGTCATTTTTCCAACAATTGTTCACAGACAGATTATTTCACTTAAAAGTCACTGTATAACAATTCCAGTGGGTCAGAGGTTTACATACGGTAAGTTGACTGTATTTAAACAGCTTGGAAAATTACAGAAAATGATGTCATGGCTTTAGAAGCTTCTGATTGACTAAAATTATGTCAATTAGCCTATCGGAGGTGTACCTGTGGATGTACTTCAAGGCCTACCTTCATACTCAGTGCCTCTTGCTTGACATCATGGGAAAA
Source organism: Salvelinus alpinus (assembly GCF_045679555.1). Lineage (NCBI taxonomy): Eukaryota > Metazoa > Chordata > Actinopteri > Salmoniformes > Salmonidae > Salvelinus > Salvelinus alpinus. The sequence goes on from NC_092094.1 coordinate 70,142,849, forward strand.
GCAAAAGAAATCAGCCAAGACCTCAGATTTTTCTTTTTGTAGATCTCTACAAGTCTGGTTCATCCTTGGGAGCAATTTCCAAACGCCTGAAGGTACCACGTCCATCTGTACGAACAATAGTACGCAAGTATAATCGCCATGGGACCACGCAGCCGTCATACCACTCAGGAAGGAGATGCGTTGTCTCCTAGAGATGAACGTACTTTGGTGCGAAAAGTGCATATCAATCCCAGAACAACAGCAAAGGACCTTGTGAAGATGCTGGAGGAAACCGGTACAAAAGTATCAATAGCCACAGTAAAACGAGTCCTATATCGACATAACCTAAAAGGCCGCTCAGCAAGTGTAACGGATGTGAAATGGCTAGCTAGTTAGCGGGTACGCGCTACTAGCATTTCAATCAGTTACGTCACTTGCTCTGAGACTTAAGTAGGGTTTCCCCTTGCTCTGCAAGGGCCGTGGCCTTTGTGGAGCGATGGGTAACGATGCTTCGTGGGCGACCGTTGTTGATGTGTGCAGAGGGTCCCTGGTTCGCGCCCGTGTCGGGGCGAGGGGACGGTTTAAAGTTATACTGTTACATTGATGCTGTTGACCCGGATCACTGGTTGCTGCGGAAAAGGAGGAGGTTGAAAGGGGGGTGAGTGTAACGGATGTGAAATGGCTAGCTAGTTAGCGGGTACGCGCTACTAGCATTTCAATCAGTTACGTCACTTGCTCTGAGACTTAAGTAGGGTTTCCCCTTGCTCTGCAAGGGCCGCGGCTTTTGTGGAGCGATGGGTAACGACGCTTCGTGGGTGTCAGTTGTCGATGTGTGCAGAGGGTCCCTGGTTCGCGCCCGTGTCGGGGCGAGGGGACGTACTAAAGTTATACTGTTACACAAGGAAGATGCCACTGCTCCAAAACCGCCATAAAAAAGCCAGACTACGGTTTGCAACTGCACATGGGGACAAAGATCATACTTTTTGGAGAAATGTCCTCTGGTCTGATGAAACAAAATAAAACTGTTTGGCCATAATGACCATCGTTATGTTTGGAGAAAAAAGGAGGAGGCTTGCAAGCCGAAGAACACCATCCCAACCGTGAAGCATCATGTTGTGGGGGTGCTTTGCTGCAGGAGGGACTGGTGCACTTCACAAAATAGACGGCATCACAAGGAAGGAAAATTATGTGGATATATTGAAGCAACATCTCAAGACATCAGTCAAGAAGTTAAAGCTTGGTCGCAAATGGGTCTTCCGAATGGACAATGACCCTAAGCATACTTCCAAAGTTGTGGCAAAATGGCTTAAGGACAACAAAGTCAAGGTATTGGAGTGGCCATCACAAAGCCCTGACCTCAATCTTATAGAAAATGTGTGGGCAGAACTGAAAAAGTGTGTGCGAGCGAAGCGGCCTACAAACCTGACTCAGTTACACCAGCTCTGTCAGGAGGAATGGGCCAAAATTCACCCAACTTATTGTGGGAAGCTTGTGGAAGGCTACCCGAAACGTTTGACCCAAGTTAAACAATTTAAAGGCAATGCTACCAAATACTAATTGAGTGCATGTAAACTTCTGACCCACTGGGAATGTGATGAAAGAAATAAAAGCTGAAATAAATCATTCTCTCAACTATTATTCTGACATTTCACATTCTTAAAATAAAGTGGTGATCGTAACTGACCAAAGACAGGGAATATTTCTAGGATTAAATGTCTGTAACTGTGAAAAACTGAGTTTAAATGTATTTGGCTTAGGTGTATGTAAACTTCTGACTTCAACTAAATCTAATCTATCTCTCTTTTTTTTTTTTTTTTTACACATTTGTTTGGTTACCCAGACAAGCAAAATCATGCACAATGGAGAATCTCCATTTAAACTAGTCCAGTAGTAGGCTGGGAAACCAGCCTCTAATGTATTTTTTGATTTGGCTACTGTCAGGGACAACTAAGATGGAAAATGGTGACAAAATACACATCTTCATCCAATCAAAATCTCAAGATTTCATGTAAAGCTTCTCCTACCCTCTTCGCTGTCAGGTGGCCCTTTGTGGAACTTCTTGTGTTTTTGGATGGCTGAAATCAGACAGTTGATCCACCTGCAGAGGAAGAGACAGCATTCACTCCAGGGCTTGTATTCATAAAACTATTAGGAGTACTGATCTAGATGGAAAGGTCAAATGCTTTATTATCTAAAATGCTGAGTGTGTGTGGGCGGCAGAGAGAAACAAAATGGTGCAGTTTGAGGCCAAGTGGTGTAGAGTGATGCGGTGCTGGAGATATGGGGGTGTGAGCAGGTGGGTCTAGGCAGGGGTGATGATGTGTATGTTTGAGTGCGTCTGTATGTTGTCGTTTGTACAGTTGAAGTCGGAAGTTTCCATAGACCTTAGCCAAATACATTTGGTACCTTCAGGTGTTTGTAAATTGCTCCCAAGGATGAACCAGACTTTTGGAGGTCTACAATTGTTTTTTCTGAGGTCTTGGCTGATTTCCCCATGATGTCAAGCAAAGAGGGACTGAGTTTGAAGGTAGGCCTTGAAATACATCCACAGGTACACCTCCGATTGACTGAAATTATGTCAATTAGCCTATCAGAAGCTTCTAAAGCCATGACATCATTTTCTGGAATTTTCCAAGCTGTTCAAAGGCACAGTCAACTTACTGTATGTAAACTTCTGACTGACTGGAATTGTGATACAGTGAATTATAAGTGAAATAATCTGTCTGTAAACTATTGTTGGAAAAATGACTTGTGTCATGCACAAAGTAGATGTCCTAACCGAATTGCCAAAACTATAGTTTGTTAACAAGAAATTTGTGGAGTGGTTGAAAATTGAGTTTTAATGACTACAACCAGGTGCATGTAAAACTTACGACTTCAAATGTACGTGGATGTACTGTAAGAAAAATAAATGAAGAGGAGCTTTTTAGATCATATTGAATATGAACACACAGACGGGGGGGAAGCTGATCCTAGATCGGTACTCCTACTTTGAGACACTTTATAAATACGGACGCGGGCCATCAAGCAGCAATTAGCACTCATTAGAAACGCGGAGAAAACACTGGAGGGAAGAGTTCCGAAAAAGACCACATGTTGAACGAATGACCGTGAGGCTAAGCAGGCAGGTACTGGGAAAACAGTTGTTTTTATGTAGTTATGCACTATGAACTTCCTCCAAGCAACCAACTACCCCACTGTGATCATTTCAGAAAAGAAAATTCAGCTTATGCCCACAAGTCTTTATTTTAAACTGGAACAAAAAAAAAACGGATGTAATTCTCTGCCTATTTCTGTAGTACTAACAAACCACTAGGTGGCAGCGAAGACTATTGTATTTGCTCAGAAGTCAGTACTCATACCTCGCTTTACCTTACCTGCCTGTGATCAAACCACGTGTGGTCTGAGAGATCAAGGCTCTGCTTTAAGCTTGTGTGTGTGTGCGCGAGAGAGACAGCACCAGACCGTGGCAGAGACAGGGATAACAGCGGTGTAATGTTTCAGAGCAAGACTTAGTGAGTGGGATGGAGAGATTCAATCTATTGTTGATTCTGTCACACAGCAGCGATTATAGGGGAGTGGAAGTGGTATCAAACAACCCATGCCATCATAATGTTCCTGTTTAGAATTGGCCTCTATTGAAAATAGGTGGATACCATCAGCTTTCTACAGGCTAGGCCTACTAAAAAAAAGAAACGTCCTCTCACTGTCAACTGAGTTTATTTTCAGCAAACTTAACATGTGTAAATATTTGTATGAACATCACAAAATTCAACAACTGAAACAAACTGAACAAGTTCCACAGACATGTGACTAACAGAAATTGAATAATGTGTCCCTGAACAAAAGGGGGGGGGTCAGTATCTGGTGTGGCCACCAGCTGCATTAAGTACTGCAGTGCATCTCCTCCTCATGGACTGCACCAGATTTGCCAGTTCTTGCTGTGAGATGTTACTCCACTCTTACAACAAGGCACCTGCAAGTTCCTGGACATTTCTGGGGGGAATGGCCCTAGCCCTCACCCTCGGATCCAACAGGTCCCAGACATGCTTAATGGGATTGAGAACCGGGCTCTTCGCTGGCCATGGCAGAACACTGACATTCCTGTCTTGCAGGAAATCACACACAGAATGAGCAGTATGGCTGGTGGCATTGTCATGCTGGAGGGTCATGTCAGGATGAGCCTGCAGGAAGGGTACCACATGAGGGAGGAGGAACGCACAGTGTTGAAATTGCCTGCAATGACAACAAGCTCAGTCCGATGATGCTGTGACACACTGCCCCAGACCATGACGGACCCTCCACCTCCAAATCTATCCCGCACCAGAGTACAGGCCTCGATGTGACGTTCATTCCTTCGACGTTAAATGCGAATCCGACCATCACCCCTGGTGAGACAAAACTGCGACTCATCAGTGAAGAGCACTTTTTGTGCTCGCATAGGCGACGTTGTTGCCAGTGATGTCTTGTGAGGACCTGTCTAACAACAGGCCTACAAGCCCTCAGTCCAGCCTCTCAGCCTATTGCGGACAGTCTGAGCACTGATGGAGGGATTGTGCATTCCTGGTGTAACTCGGGCAGTTGTTGTTGTTGCCATCCTGTACCTGTCCCGCAGGTGTGATGTTCGGATATACTGATCCTGTGCAGGTGCTGTTACACGTGGTCTGCCACTGCGAGGATGATCAGCTGTCCATCCTGTCTCCCTGTAGCGCCGTCTTAGGCGTCTTACAGTATGGACATTTCCATTCATTGCCCTGGCCACATCTGCAGTCCTCATGCCTCCTTGCAGCATGCCTAAGGCACATTCACGCAGATGAGCAGGTCATCTTTCCTGGGCATTTTTCTTTTTGTGTTTTTTAGAGTCAGTAGAAAGGCCTCTTTAGTGTCCTAAGTTTTCATAACTGTGACCTTAATTGCCTACGTCTGTAAGCTGTTAGTGTCTTAATGACCGTTCCACAGGTGTATATTCATTAATTGTTTATGGTTCATTGAACAAGCATGGGAAACAGTGTTAAAACCCTTTACAATAAAGATCTGTGAAGTTATTTGGATTTTTACGAATTATCTTTGAAAGACAGGGCCCTGAAAAAGCGATGTTTCTTTTTTTGAATTATACTCAACAAATAAAAGGTACTTATTCATATTTGATTATTTCTCCTTTTATTTAGAACCTTTGTGCAAATTTTCAATTAAGCATTTTAACAAAATATAAATGTATGAAATCTTTAAAAGGTAAATAGAAACACTTCAACTACAGTTGCAAACAAAATAAATATAGGCCTAAAATATAAATATATTTTTGGGTGCTTGCCTGTTTTGCATGTTATTTTGGTATTAATATGTGTCACATATCAATTTGCATATGGTACCTTGGGTCGAATGTTAGCACCAACTCAAGAAACCCCCGTTTCTCGACCGTGTAAATTGGGGCCATGTCTTTGCAGATGTAAGTTGTAATGGCAGCTGTTATCTCCTTCCAACTTCGTGATTCTTTGCCATATGGCGTGCCGTGGGCAAAAGCCTCTTGCAACGTCTGAGTCGGGGGTTTGTTTTGAGCACTCGGTTTTACTTTTTTGGGTCTCATCCGTAGACTCCCCGTACTGTTCCACATGATTCTTGCGTAAGTGGAAACTAGATTTGTGGTGTTTGAGCCTGTTGTCGGGACCGGCCTGCGGCATATTTTGCAGAGGGCGGTTTTCTGGTCCGTGTCAGACTTTTCATACCCAAACCACGTCCATGCGGCTGAAGTAGCCCCTATTTTACGTACGAGCTCAGTGTCTCCGTGATCTGTGTCACGTTCTCTCTCCTCCATGTTTGTTTGTGTTGCAAAGAACGCAAAGAGCCGTCCAATTGACGAAACATATTGCCGTAAAGAGTGTGACTTGCGACACAACGAAATAAACGATAGAGCATAATATGAAACAATAGACGTTTTTCTATCGTTACACGATATATATCATCATATCGCCCAGCCCTATTTCCTAATATAAAGCACATTGCTTTGCTTTACAACAGTAGTATAGCCTACCTGGCTGGCATGAAAATTAATAATGGGTAAGCGTCCTCCATTCGCTATTTAAGTACATAGATGACATGTATTTTCTTCCCCATGCCCCTGTTCCTAGACAGGTGCATGATAATGGTCCATTCTAAATCAAAACTAATATCACACATACAGTACCAGTCAGAAGTTTGGACACACCTACTCATTTAAGGATTTTTCTTTATTTGTACTATTTTCTACATTATAGAATAATAGTGAAGACATCAAAACTATGAAATAACACATACGGAATCATGTAGTAACCAAAAAAGTGTTAAACAAAATGTTTGGATTCTTCAAAGTAGCGACCCTTTGCCTTGATGACAGCTTTGCACACTCATGGCATTCTCTCAACCAGCTTCACCTGTATTGCTTTTCCAACAAGCTTGAAGGAGTTCCCACATATGCTGAGTACTTGTTGTGTAAGGGCTATTTGACCAAGGAGAGTGATGGATGACTGCATCAGATGACCTGGCCCCCACAATCACCTGACTTCAACCCAATTGAGATGGTTTGGGATGAGTTGGACCGCGGAGTGAAGGAAAAGCAGCCAACAAGTACTCAGCATATGTGGGAACTCCTTCAAGACTGTTGGAAGGCTGCAGTCAGCTTGTGCAATACGTTAAGAGATAAAGCATTTCACCGGTCACATTTTTTATTATAAAACTTACCTGTAGTCCCCAGTCACGTTCACAAGCACACAATGACAAGAGACCGGAGCCTTAAGTCACTCACTGTTCTGCAGCACGCACCAGGTGATCTAGCTACAGTATGGAATTGACAGGTAAATGTTTGCCAGCTAGATATCTTATACAGTGAGCTCCAAAAGTATTGGGACAGTGACATTTTTAGTTTTTGCTCTGTACTCTAGCACTTTGGATTTGAAATGATACAATGACTACGATGTTAAAGTGAAGCTTTAGCCTGTCAGCTTTCATTTTGGGGTATTTTCAACCATATGGTGTGAACCATTTAGAAATTACAGCACTTTTTGTACCTAGTCCCCCCCCCCCCCCCATTTTAGTAGACCAAAATTATTGGGACAAATACACTTATGTTTATTAAAGTAGTAAAAAGTTAAATATTTGGTCCCATATTCTTAGCATGCAATGATTACATCAAGCTTGTGACTCTACAAACTTGTTGGATGCATTTTATGTTTGTTTTGGTTGTGTTTCAGATTATTTTGTGCCCAATAGAAATTAAATGGTAATTAATGTATTGTGTAATTTTGGAGTCACTTTTATTGTAAATAAGAATAGAATATATGTTTCTAAATGCACATTAATGTGGATGCTAGAATAATTACAGATAATCCTCAATGAACCGTGAATAATGTGTGAGAAAGTTAAGGACACACAAAAATCATACCCCCGTCCCCGAAGAATGCTAACCTCCACCGTTATTGAAATGGTGAGAAGTTAGCATGTCTTCGGGGTATGATATTTGTGCGTCTGTAACACCCGACGTGGATGAAAATACCTTCAAATTAAAGCTGTCAGTCTGTACTTTAACGTCATCGTATCATTTCAAATTCACAGTGCTGGAGTACAGAGCCAAAACAACAAACAAATGTGTCACTGTCCCAATACTTTTGGAGCTCACAGAAATGTCCTAAATGCTCTGCAGTTGTGCATTTGGTTTGCTAATTTAGTAGCTAGTTATCTAGCTAGCTAAGTGGTTAGCTTCTCGCAAAATCAAGCTTATTAGTAAGAGCAGAGAATCCCTTCCTGGATCAAGAGCCTTGCTGTCTAATATATGTTTTGTGCGCGAGGCAAACTGTGAGTAGCATTTTCGAGTTACTTTTATAACTTTATGAGTTGGGAAATAATTGATGTCAGAGACTGTATAAAATGTTTGCATGCGCTCATGAGCATTTAAGCTAGCATTTGCTATGGTTTTTCCCATGAACTTGTTAGCATGGGGGGGCTGCATCATTCGTGGGCGACGGTGTGTTTACTGTTGCCTTGTTTTTCCTAAAGAATTAATACTCTCGCAAGCAATCGAATACTAGCATCCGTTTCGATATTCGAATTAATCGTGCCCATCCCTAGTGTGTATGTGCGCACGTGTGTGTGTGTGTGTATTAGCACACTGTGTGTGTGTTCATAATCTGTCACTTACTTGGTCATGTCATTGACGTTCTCGGCGGCGAAGAAGAAAGTCTGGAAGCGCTGGTGGCACATTTGGAAGACACTGGGAGAAGGAGAGCGAGAGGTAGAGAAACAGAGGGAGAGAGCGAGAGAAATTATAATTAAGTTACGGGTCCACAGCCTCAGAGGATCTAGATACTTTTTCTAACCTCTCTGGATTACAACCAAATTATGATGAGTGTACTATATTACGTATTGGATCGCCCCCTAAAAAATGTTTTACATTACCATGTTGCTTACCAATAAAATGGTCTGACGGTGATGTGGACATACTCGGTATTCATAACTTGAAATAAAAATAATAAGTTCACTACAATACATTTTTATCGAAAATCTGCAAAAATAGACAAGATCTTGCTACCATGGAAAGGAACATACTTGTGGAAAAATCACCCTGATTAACTCTTTAGTCATATCCCAGTTTACCTATTTGCTTATGGCCTTGCCTACACCTAGCAAAATGTTTTTTTAAATTATATGAGCAAAAAATATTCTATTTTATTTGGAATGGAAAACCAGACAAAATTGAAGAGGCCTATTTATATCATTTATATGAATTTGGAGGGTAGAAATGATTAAATATTAAAACATTAGACCTCTCACTAAAGGCGTCAGTCATTCGAAAGTCATACTTAAAGCCAAACTGGTTCTCTAGCAAATTAGTAAGAATGTCTCACCCCTTGTTCAAGAATGGTCTTTTCCCTTTATTCAGATTACAACATCTCACTTTCGGTTATTTGAAAATGAAATCATCTCCAAAATATCCCAGTTTTTAAAGACAAGACATAGAAAGTTGGTTGTATTTCAGTTTAATTTAATTTATGAGCCGATACACAAAACAACGTCGGATTCAAAACTTATAATTTTCCAATTTATATTATGATACATAATTCTTGCAACCAATAGAACGGTATATACAGTGCATTCGAAAAGTATTCAGACCCCTTGACTTTTTCCACATTTTGTTATGTTACATCCTTATTCTAAAATGGATTCAATAGTTTATTCCCTTCATTAATCTACACACAATACCCCATAATGACAAAGTAAAAACAGGTTTAGAATTTTTTGCAAATTTACAAAAAAAGAAAAACAGAAATATCACATTTACATAAGTATTCAGACCCTTTACTCAGTACAGTACTTTGTTGAAGCACCTTTGGCAGTGATTACAGCCTTGAGTTTTCTTGGGTATGACGCTACAAGCTTGGCACACCTGTATTTGGGGAGTTTCTCCCATTCTTCTCTGCAGATTCTCTCAATCTGTCAGGTTGGATGGGGAGCATCGCTGCACAGCTATTTTCAGGTCTCTCCAGAAATGTTAAAATCGGGTTCAAGTCCGGGCTCTGGCTGGGCCACTCAAGGACATTCAGAGACTTGTCCCGAAGCAATTCCTGCGTTGTCTTGGCTGTCTGCTTAGGGTCATTGTCCTGTTGGAAGGTGAACCTTCGCCACAGTCTGAGGTCCTGATCACTCTGGAGCAGGTTTTCATCAAGGATCTCTTAACTTTGCTCCATTCATCTTTCCCTCAATCCTGACTAGTCTCCCTGCCGCTGAAAAACATCCCCATAGCATGATGCTGCCACTACTATGCTTCACCGTAGGAATGGTGCCAGGTTTCCTCCAGACGTGACGATTGGCATTCAGGCCAAAGAGTTCCATTTTGGTTTCATCAGACCAGAGAATCTTCTTTCACATGGTCTGGGAGACCTTTAGGTGCCATTTGGCAAACTCCAAGCGGGCTGTCATGTGCCTTTTACTGAGGAGTGTCTTCTGTCTGGCTACTCTACCATAAAGGCCTGATTGGTGTAGTGCTGCAGAGATGGTTGTTCTTCTGAAAGTTTCTCCCATCTCCACAGAGGAACTCTGGAGCTGTCAGCGTGACCATCAGGTTCTGTCTCTGAGCTCTACGGAGAATTCCTTCGACCTCATGGCTTGGTTTTATCTCTGACATGCACTGTCAACTGTGGGACCTTTTCAAATCATGTCCAATCAATTGAATTTACCATAGGTGGACTACAATCAAGTTGTAGAAACATATCAAGGATGAGCAATGGAAACAGGACACACCTGAGCTCAAATTTCAAGTCTCATAGCAAATGGTCTGAATACTTATGTAAATAAGGTATTTCTGTTTTTTAATACATTTGCAAAAATTTTCAAAAAATCTCTTTTCACTTTGTCATTATGGGGTATTGTGTGTAGATTGATGAGGATTAGAATACGGCTGTAACGCAACAAAATGTGGAAAAAGAGAAGGGGTCTGACTACTTTCCATATGCACGGTATATGGGAGATACAACCATCCTAGCTCTGCAGATTTTTCTGCGACGAGACAACCATTCGATAATTTGTTTAGGGTTAGGGTTACTGCTGGGTGATTTGAAAAGTTTTAGTCAATTGATCAATAATATAAACATTTTTGCTAAAAGCATTATCTTTAAATTTACTATATGTAGAAACTACGAGACTAGAAAAAGGCTCAGAACTTTTGTGAAACATCACAGCACATTTGAAAAATATGTGGAAAATAGACATCAAAACTGGATGGTCTTCAGAAATAGATGGGATGGGATGGGTTGAGGGTAAGTGAAGGATGGCATAAAAATACATTTTAAAAAGGTAACTATTGTAAAATATATTGTGTCCGTAAAATATACATAGGCTTCTACTTCCAGGTTATACATACTAAGTGCTGTTGTCCATTAGTTTACTCCAATTAGGGGAGGGGTGGTAGGTTTAGGGGAACATAAAAGGAAAATATATTGGAAAATAAAATATGTATAATGCATCTAAATACATGTACAATGTATTTACAAAAAATATAAATGGGGGATTGGAAATTATACAGACAATTACATTGATGGAAGCTACAATATATCTGCAATATTAAAGCTGATGTAACGGCAGTCTATTTCGTCCTCCTCATCGGACGAGGAGAGGCGAGAAGGATCGGAGGACCAATTTGCAGAGTGGTAAGTTTCCATGATATTTAATGTACACGAAAACAATACACGATACAAAATAACAAACGAACATACAGTAACAGTCCCGTGTGGCACAAACACTGACACAGGAAACAAACACCCACAAACCAAAACGTGAAACCCCAGCTGCCTAAATATGATTCTCAATCAGGGACAACGATTGACAGCTGCCTCTGATTGAGAATCATACCAGGCCGAACTCAAAATCCCAACATAGAAAACACACATAGACAACCCACCCCAACACACGCCCTGACCATACTAAATAAATACAAAAACAAGGGAAATAAGGTCAGGAACGTGACAGCTGATCTACCCCCCAAAGAAAAATATGAATTTTGATTGAATATGAATATGATTTTGAGGCTGATTCCCTGACCTGTCAATGTTTTTAATTTGCTGTTTTTGATTTTGTTATACTCTTGTGAATGCAATGGTTTTTACTAGATTACTTGTAGTTTTTCATGTTGTCTGTCTGTAATTTTTGTAATGACTTGGTGCTGCCTATCTTGGCCAGGACGCTCTTGAAAAAGAGATTTTAAATCTCAATGAGCCCTTCCTGGTTAAATAAAGGTTAAATAAATAAAATAAAAGTTATGACTACGCTAGCTACCCCTAAGTTAGCTAGCTAGCTACCCCTACAATAAGAGATGGGGGATGTTACTACTTATTCCCACTTTGACAGAATGGTATTAGTAAGAAGGTCTGCTAAATTGATTCCCTTTACCTTCGGTAGATATGACATTTCAGTGTTTGCCTCTGACCAACATTTTTAGAGGCCCTACTCTTTGCTGCAGAGACAAAGTGTAGCTGTTTTAAAGCTAATGTGCTGCAATTCTCCAATTTTGCCATGGCTTATGCCATGTTCTTATGCTATCCGAGTGACTCAAACATAACAAAATCAATGTGTGCCCCATGACATGACATTTTTGATTCTCCCGGACTATCTAAGTTTATTTTGGTGATTGTTAGTTTCAAAGATGATCTTTAAAAAGATATGTGGCTCCATTATCTTTACTACATACTTTATATCTGGTTTTAATTGCTTATACACTGAAAAAGTTACCATTCAGAACATTATTTTCAACAAAATAATAATATATTTTTATTTTATTTTTTGGAGTAGCGGCAGCTAAATGAATATAGGGGAAATACTGCACTCTTGGAAACGTATATAGCAGTTCCCTTTTTTGCTGATGTACATTACAATGGGCTTGCATTGCAATCTAATAATATAAGGGTTAAGTCCAAATCTGGTTTAAAATAATATTCAAAATATTTAATTTGCGGCTGTCTGGAGTGTCAGATGGATGGGACTTTCAAATTTAGGATGATTCCATTGCGCCTGATTTCATACACCCAGATGGGACTCCAGTAGGTCAGGTACCATCAAACAGTGAATCCTACATGTTATTTTTATTTAACTAGGCAAGTCAGTTAAGAACAAATTATTATTTACAATGAAAGCCTTGGAACAGTGGGTTAACTGCCTGGTTCAGGGGCAGAACGACAGATTTTTACCTCATCAGCTCGGAGATTCGATCTAGCAACCTTTCGGTTACTGGCCCAACGCTCTAACCACTAGGCTACCTGCCGCACCTAAATAACTTGTCTTATCACACTAGACACTCCATCCGACATGAATACTCACTACTTCCTCTTGTGTTCTCCTGCACCCTCTATGTTGTAGCTGGAGATCTTAACCAGGCCCTCCGCTTTCTCCTCCTGACGATTACAAAGAAAGAAATAGGTTAATCAAACACAACTACTGCAGCCATGATAGCCTGGTCACTCCACAATGAACCCTATGAGTGTTCAGTCCACTTTAACCAGGAAACATATTTTCTAACATATTTTGCGCATTGGCAATTTTGATAAGGACTGCCTCCTAAGAGGCAATGCTTATCACAATTACCAGGCATAAAATACATACAGATAATGCCAAATCACATTGCACAGTGTAAACCTGTTGAGCTAGATAAAACAGAACCGTTTGCAACCACAACCAAATGCAATAATACCATCAGTCATCTGTCATAGTGATAAATGCAACTATCTGAGCCATGTTATTATTGGGCCTCCATCACATTATGTGCATAAACCTGCCAATGAGATACAGTGTATAATATGATATAATAGCACATTGTCTATTATCTGCTGTAGCCTGTCCAAGGACTTCAGATGAAAATTAACGTTTATGGCTAACACAAGCACTTTTACTGTACATTGACGTGAGGCGTAGAATGCCGATTCATGTGCATTGTCTCTGTCAACGCAATAAGATGAACGAACTTATACGACGGTGTTCACTTGGGGTATGTTCAGTGAAGTGAAACCTTTCCATAGAAATGTTATGAATAAAGCTGCCACGACTCAACATATTCTTCATGACAGACAATCCTACCTATTCTACACAATACCATACAATCTACACAATTCTGTATGCACCCTCCTGAACAATTATCAAGTCCTGGAATATTAAAGCACCTTACATGATTGTGTAGGTTTGTGTATAAGTGTTTTCTTCCCCTGACCCTTTTTGAGGGGGGATGAGTGGGGAGTTGGGGGGGGCTCAACTGGGTTAGCACTGGTAACATAGTTCTAACTAATAAAACAGTTAATACATTCAATTAAACAGTTAATAGAACAGTTCATATTTATAACAAATGAAACAAAGGACCTCACCTGCTGACTGGTGTACCAATAGAGAGAGGGGCCCTTGAGGACGAACCAGAAGCGCTGCCACTTCTGGGTCATGAACACACTGCTCTCCTTCCTCTTCTTCCACAGCCAGCCGTCACACTCAGGCCGACTCAGCTCACGGCACGACACACGCCGCCTGCTCATCGCTTTACGTGTTCCTGGGTGGGGGGTGGGGGGTGGTGTGTGTGTGTGTGTGGGGTGGGGGTTAAACGGGAGAGGGTGTCAAAGTTATGGTAACACAAAGTACCTGCTGCGAAAATAAGTACAGTACAGGTAAAGTACTCTAAATAAATAAGGAAAACTGATTTTTAAAACCCAAACTTACCTTTTGTAGACCCCATTTCTTGTTCTTTATCCTCCTAAAATTAAAACAGCAGAGAACTTGTCCTCAATTCAGTCTAAAAAAAACGTAATTGTCTATCCAACTGGTCTTTCCAAAAAGCTCAAATGTAACCCATTAAAACATCACATGTAGAGAGCGACTACAGAAACTAACCTCATCGCCATCATAACCACCACCAAAAAATGGAGTGTGTGTCTCTCTCTCACCATGTGTCCGCCCATCTCAGGACAGGAACTGATGGAACTGATGCTCGCTCTGCCTAGTTCTATTACCCGGGGGGACGGACTTCTGGAGGGTGCAGAGCCCTTTCCGTTCGGCCCGGGGCTGAACCTGGACCCCTCCAAACCCTCGGCTTCTCCTAGGACACACACATGCACACACAGGTGAGAACCCTTTTTATACAACAACACAGCACAATTATGATCACTACTAACAGCAACAACTAACATTCTGTCCCCAACAGTCTAACTTTAGCTGGAATTTAGTGTCATGTTCAGTAGCAAAAATATTTTGAAAAGTTTTCAAAAAGGACAAATTCCTCCTTTTATTGGCTTAATTCTTCAATGTTCTTCCCTGTTTTTCTCTTCTTTTTTTTTGTTACCAACTGGTTTTGGATGCCGAGAGTAACTGAACAGGGCCCTGGTAGGCTATCTACTGAAACATGTTATGGCGATAAGCGGTGTCGTCTGATAACCACTTCAAACTGTACTTATTTCTGATACTTACTTGAACGATAAATAGTGACGCTTGTTCAAATGACAAAAGGAATCAATAAAAGTAACTATTATTACCATTTACTGTAATGCCAGTTCGGCTATTCCTTCTAAAGCTTATCATGTTGGCCTATGTGCCCCGGCACAAGTTCAACCAGATCGTCACTGTCTGGCCAAGTTGCAAAGGCGGATGCCCAGGCTAGTTGTTCTACAATTTCTCTTCTGTAAATTGGATATTAAACCTAACCCTAAACTTAACTACACTGCTAATCGTATGCCTAACCTTAAATATAGACCAAAAAGCTACATTTTGTTTTCGTAAATGTTTACAATTTAGCCAACTTTGACCTTTCAGCATCAAGTGGGAACCCTTCTACCATTTATGGTCATGTCTATGGTTCCGACCTGATGACAGGTATGAGATGTCCCCCTGGGATCCCCTGGGACATAAGTTGTATGTCAGGCTGCCGTCCAATCCCCTGTCGCTGGACAGCTCCGACTTCTCCTGGCCCATGGGCTGGATATCCACTGGCCCTTGAACTGCAGCCCTACATACAGGTAGAGGGGTCACACTTTACCACACTCACACTATCCATCCACAACACTATGTCAGCCCTGCACACCACACATGGGATGGAGGGGAAGAGGGAGCTCACTTAGTCACACTAACACCAAAGATGGTTTAGAATGAAGATATGTAGAAACGGCTTCTAATAGAAATTCAACATTGCGCATGTAGTTGATGTCATGGCGACTAAGCTCATGCGCAGAAACACATCCTCGGGTGTAATGGTCGAACTGCGCATGTGCAGGCCATCGAATCAAAAGGCACTCCTTTCGATATGAAATTGTTCTTGACGAAAAATGAAAACGTGTCAGTTTGTCACTTCCACGAGGTTGGCGTAGTAACATGTTCAGCTACTTGGCACAACCTATATTCGAGCCTTTAGATTGAGAAAATTAACAACTTAAGAAAGAATGTTTCACTTCTCAAACCCCAATCTGGTCTGCAGAATCGGCTTCGCAAGCTTTCCCGGAAGTCATGGGATGTTGGGCCTCTGGGTTTAGAAACTCACACACGCACCGCACCACACGCACACAAAAGAGTGGGAGGGGCCAAAAACTATAGCATTGATATAGAACCCTGAAGCAGGAAATACAAATGCAACACATGAAGTTAGGGTATTTTTTCGAGGTGGTGAATATGAACTAATATCAATGTAAGACCATTGTGGAGGTTATGAAAGCAACTGACAAACTTTCATTTTAAGGTAAACTTCCCCTTTAATAAAGTGCCATTAAATTTGGATATATCATTTCAACAAAAACTCATCAGTCGTCAGAATTCATCTACACTCCCATAGGAAATCAGTAGCACAGGACACAACATAAATGTATTGCTCTAACGCAACAGGCCTTTGTTGGTTTCCAGTATTCTGTGGGTGGGCAAATATTAAATGGTCTTTGACACAGTCTTTGACACAGTCTTTGACAGCCTTAATAGCATTTGCAACATGACCTCAGCCATTGGTCTATTACAGAATCATGCTGCCTGTTGCCGACACGTCAGACAAAAAATATGTTCAAATGGTTGTGTAAAATGGAGTATTTCAGCACTATATATACATACACACAGAAGAAGTACTGAAGCATTCATGTCTGGTGTGTGTGTACTCACCTGAATGACAGGGACCTGACTGAGGTTGCTACTCTCTCAAATAGGGAGTGTTTCTGGTTGCCCTCTTCTTCTTCCTCCTCCTCCTCCTCTTCTTCCTCTTTCTGAAAACCAGCCAGCAGAAAATGTGAACCCCCCCCCACCCACTTCAGATGAAGAGATAGGGTGTGAAGTTGTGAACTCTGCTCAGTTCCTTTTAATACGGTGTGTGTGTGCGTGAGCTGAGCCACAGTGCGCCATGTGGACCGAGCCCACAGGACAAATGTCAGCTTTTATCATCCACATAAACTCCTAGTCTTCAGCCTCCACTCACACACAAGCAACGCGCCTGCCCCGCCCACCTGAGGATCTGTCTTTTTCAGCCATATATTTCCTGTGTTTGAGGGGTGCAAAATCCACTTCTCATTTACATCTCGCTGGATTAATTGATTTTATTTTACTCCTGCGACCTTTTCACACTTTACGACCGTGGAAATGTTTGTAATGACCTGTCAAACACACCCCGGTAATGGCTGAAATGGGCTCAATGGAATACACTGTCTTTCCGTTGCATCTATAAGAATGCTAAAGCTTCATCGGGGACTTAGTGCACTGTCTCGAGACACATCACAAGAAAGACAAGAAAGAGAACTATTTTGATGGGTGTACAGTGTGGATTAGAATTTTGAAATGTTCATTAATTAGATGCGCTGAAATGAAAGCAACATCCGAAAATGAACACTCGGATTACGGTGATATTACGTCTGATCTCGCAAACAATGTAAAGTATGTTCCGATAGGTATAATCTAGAGCCAAGCGTGTTGATTTTTAATCCAATGGTATTGTGCTATTGACACATTTGTTAAATTATGCAAGAGAATGTGACAACACTAATTAATGAGGGAGTCTAGACAGCACAGCTGAGTGCAGGTAGGGTAGAGAGAACAAGTTGTCGGTGGTTACAGCCCTGCTCCACCCCTTTATGTTAATATTCATATATGCAAATACACCAGGTGCGTTTTATGCAAATTAGGTACATATACCTTTATTTTAACACAATATATATAAAAAAAAGAATAATAATACCTGATATAGTAAGAAAATCTATATAGGAGTGCATTCTAAGATAATTTTTTATTTTATTTTACATTTGACAAATTGAATACCTGAATTCCATTATTTGTCCATGCCAGTAAAATGTTTTATGTGCTTATAATTATTATTGGATTATAAAAATTATATGTTTGGAGTATCGCACACACACACATAGGCCCTGAGCAAGCGTCAATAAACACGACTGACTGACATGGCTCACTGTCTCAGTGTTCAGACTACAGCACAGGCTGGCTTTAACACGTTGAGTCATGTCACGAGAGGTGGCGGAGTAGTCAGCTGTGTGTGCATGATAGAAGAGTGTGTATGAGAGGGAAAAAAAGTGTGTGTGTGTGCACTTGTCCGTGATTTGTTTTTCTGTATAGACAGAGACAAGACAGTCGGCAGGGTGAGAGCATGAAGGCGGGGATAACAAACAGTTAAACCCAAGTGACCAGAGGTTATCCAGAGGGAATCTGCTCTATGAAAGCCTACAGGTCTAAATGGATGTGTTTCCTTGGTTGAGTATGTGCTGGTGCTGGTGGGTGGGTGGGTGTGTGTACATGCCTGAGTGTAAACGTGTGTGTGTGCATCCTCGTGAATGTGTGTGAATGTATGTATGTATGTAATGTATGCTTCCCACTGAACTCCAGCAGCCTACCTGTGGCGAGGGGGGCTGTTGGGCTGTCTCTTTGCTTCTCAGTGACACAGGGACCTTCTTGAGGACCAGCGTCACCCCACCGGGGTTCTCCTTCAGTTTCTTCACTAGGTTCTTCCTGCTCCAGCCAACCTGACAATGCAGAGCACCATGGGAGTTGGAGTTCATATAAAGTTGTGCTTGGCTAGGCCAGACTTGTTACTTGGAACCACACAAGCACACAAAATACTCACCACAATCTGGTCATTGACTTGGATCACCTCGTCCCCAGCCAGTATCTTCTCACAGATCTCAGCGGGTGACTGAAATACACAAGCCAATAATTAAAACACACAAACACACATTACTATAGATGTATGACAGATGTAACATTATGGCCGGGATTTGACGTCTGACCTTAATTGGTTTAAAAGAGTAATCAAATCAAATCTTTTTTGGTCACATGCTTCGTAAACAGCAGCGAAATGCTTACTTAGACTTTTAACCTCTGACCCTGAGTGGGCTTGTGTACTAAATCATGCATACTGTACGTGCACAAGTGCATGCACTGTGTATGCATTCTAGAGAGAACAGCACATGCACACTGAGTGCTTCAGATAGACTCCAGTAGCAGTAGCCAGGGGAGTCAGTCTATATTCTGATCATGACATCATGGAAAAACACATGTCTATCCCAGGCTGTCCCAGAGAAGAGACCATCCTGTACTAAAGCTTGGTTCCCTCGATCCTTTCCCTGGCAAGCCTTCATCTAACTGTGAGAGTAATAAAATAGCCAAGCCCCCAACCTATTTATTGATTTTATTTAACTAGGCAAGTCGGTTAAGAACAAATTCTTATTTTCAATGACAGCCTAGGAACAGTGGGTTAAACTGCCTTGTTCAGGGGCAGAACGACAGATTTTTCTTTACATTGTCAGCTCGGGGATTCGATCTGGCAACCTTTCGGTTACTAGTCCAACTAGGCTACCTGCCGCACCACCTATCACCTAGGAATGATCAGAATTCTATTTTATATGTGCATTTGTATCATTTAGCAGATGCTCTTATCCAGAGAAACGTACCATTAGCGCATTCAAGTAAGTTCGGAAAAAACAACCGCCTATCACAATCATTGCAGCCATTCCATTCAGGTCTCTGTACATGTACTGTAATAGCAGACAGACACAGCCAAGTCAGGGCGGAGTACATATGTGAACCACCTAAACTGACAGGGAAAAACTCCTGGCCACAAAAAGTGACCTGCTTCAACCAGTCAATATCATCATTAAGCAAGACATTTCACTTCGATATTTCACGAACGACCATTCAAGTTGTCACGCACACGTACGGCAAAATGCTTAACTTGCGAGCCGTTCCACTAATGACCATTAAAGCGGCGTTCTCTTTCACAACACTAAATCCCCAATAATCAACCTAGATAACGTATCGAATGCAGTAGGATTAGTTACAACCACATTGGATCCCAAACGGCACAAGATTCCCTATAGCGGACTACTTTTGACGAGAGCGGTGTGAACAACCCTCCCACTGTAGCAGCCTGTGATAAACATTATGCCTTTATAGTGAATAGTGGTATCATTATACTGGCTTACAGCCGATGCCATGAGGTCCATGTTTTCTGATGATTCTATCTACCATGGTAATCCACTGATATTTGTGGTTTTAACAGAGTACTTGCACTTGGCAACGGTCCCTCTACAGAATGGCAGACTAATGTTAGCTAGATTAACTAATGGTTATTTAGAAATCTACAGTGCACACAAAGAAACACACACACAATGTATACGGCGGGTACTAAATTACTGACACCCTTGATAAAGATGAGCAAAAATAAATAATTCAAATACTGAGCTATATTGTATGCACCAAGAAAATGGGGGAAATGATATTATACTAATACAATTGCTCAGAGAAAGCGATTTTGTTTAACAGTTAATACTTTTTTCTCAAAAAAGTAGGGGTCAAAACTAATGACACCCCTAAAGATTCCCGTAAATAAATGTTGTCAAAAGTTTAGTATTTGGTCCCATATTCCTAGCACACAATGACTAAATCAAGCTTGTTGGATGTATTTGAAGTTTGTTTTGGTTATGTTTCAGATGATTTTGTCCCCAATAAAAAATAAATGGTAATGTATTGTGTCATTTTAGAGTACATTTTATTGTAAATAAACTTCTACATTAATGTGGATGCTACCATGATTACAGATGCCCCCAAGACATGCTAACCTCATACCATTACCAATTACAGGGGAGGTTAGAATGTCTGCTATTATCTTGGGGGTATCTGTAATCCTGGTAGCATCCACATTAAAACGTAGAAGTGTTTAGAAACATATTCTTATTTAAAATAAAATTGACTCCAAAATGACAATACATTATTTACCAAGTATTTAATATTGGGCAGAAAATATTCTGAAACACAATCAAAATGAACTGCAAATGCATGCAACAAGTTTGTAGTCACAAGCTTGATGTAGTCATTTTGTGCTAGGAATGTGGAATCAAATACTAAACGTATGACCACTTGATTTATAGGAATCTTTGTGGTGGTCAACAATTTTGCTAAACAAAAATCGCTTTCTCTTAGCAATTGTATTAGCATAAAAGTATATAATTTCCAAATTTTATTAGCATACAATATAGCTCAGTATTTGAATCATTTATTTTATACAGTATTATACAGTATTGCTCATCTTTTTCAATGGTATCAGTCATTTCAGACCCGATTGTACACCCGCCCACCCACACAGTACAGCAGACCGTCTAAATGTCAAGGTAACGCAAACCATTAGTCCTATGGGGTTTGTTTAAAGTAAAGTGCATTTATATGACAATGTTTGGTAAGAGCCCATGGCATTGGGCTCTGAAGGACGGGGTTGAGAGGGGGGAAGAGGAGAATAAAGAGTCTGACCTCTGAGGTGGTGCCGGTGATGTAGTGATTACTGGAGCCAGTGGACGTTATCTCAATGCCCTGGAAGGGAGACAGCATGGTCATGTAAAAAACATTAAAAAGAAAGAAAGAATGAAAAAAAACAAGATAGCTAGATAAGGAGAAACTCCCTGCGTTCTGTGCCCAGCTAATCTGATGTCAGTATTACAGTTAAAATCGCCCATCATCCATCAACCTGCCACAACAACACAATACCTTCTAGTACTGCAGTGCCGATGTCATTCAACGTCTCACACAGCAATCAAACCTCCAATCCTATGTCATTCTACTCTAGCTCTAATGTATGCACAGGTGCATACTGATTCATAGTGATCTGCCTGTATGTCATGTCATGTCTCCCTTGGGGTCCTGTTTGATATTTGCGCAGGTACGCTAAGGGGAGCCGTGTGGATCATGATCATGCACGGCCCAGCCACGATCAACACACATCACATGATTCCTGGGGCTTGCAGACATGCCTCTAATAATGACTTATTGACTGGAGCAGATTTGAAAATAGATCTGAATCTGAAAGGCCACCGCCGCGTCCCTCAGACTCCAGGGTTGTATTCATTAGCCCGTACAACGTAGCAAAACGTTTTGCAATAGAAACGAAGACAAGCGGTTCTTATTGGACATGTTCAGGTAGTCCTTCCCTCTTTCAGTATGTTTTCTTACGTTTAGTGCCTAATGAACATGGCCCAGCTCTTGTTTACTGAAAATGAAGGGAGAGATGATAATGATGGTCAGATGAGACTTGAACAGACCTGGGTATTATTTGGGTCGTTCCACCAAATTAGTAACTTTTGCATAGTGTTTAAGATACGAGTGCGTTGCCCTGTTACGATCAACCCTGTTACTTTATTTGGCACTTACTATCGGATTTGTTTTATACAC
Source organism: Salvelinus alpinus (assembly GCF_045679555.1). Taxonomy (NCBI): domain Eukaryota; kingdom Metazoa; phylum Chordata; class Actinopteri; order Salmoniformes; family Salmonidae; genus Salvelinus; species Salvelinus alpinus. The sequence goes on from NC_092094.1 coordinate 70,165,001, forward strand.
CCTCTTGAGATGTGTATGCGTTTGTGCAACAAATGTTAGTGCATCGAATTGCATCAATTCGTTCCTCTAATCAAACCGAATCGCACCAAATTGTTTAAAACTAAAACGGATCATTCCTGTATCATATCAGATACGTATCAAATCGTCTTGAAAGGGAAAGATGCTGTATTGGGAATTTTAAAACCAATTTCTGTGTTCATGCAAGTGGCTGACTGAACGAATCCTCACTATCAGCAGCTGCAATTTGGCAGTACGCCCAGACCTTGTTTTGAGAGCGAAAGATCTGTTTCAAGGTCTCAGTTTAGAGAGAAGACTCGTGAGGTATTGGTCTGTCACATGTTATGAACCAGTATTGGTCGGTCACATGAATGAAACCAAACGGTAATGATGAATTAATTATGCTAAATCATGCAAATATAACTTGTCTGTGTATAGCCGTATATAAGACAACTGCTGGGACTGCCCCGGCAGAGCTCCTGATAGACGTGTGTACTATGGTGCATTGAGTTGATTGGAACCTCTCTAGCACGCTGACAATAAACAGGATGATTGACTGAGTGTCCCTGTGTAAGAATTTCCACAACAATTTGGCGTCAACAAACAGGATGATTGATTCTGCCTGCTGAGCTTTCCAGCGGGGGTCTGCGAGGAAAACCGGGGGCACATTTTTTGAAGTCTGAGGGAAATTCCCGCCTGACCAAAAGACGAGACCCGCCCAGAACAGACCCTTACTGTGAGCTGCCCAGGAGGAAACGCATCATCCGCGAAAAATTGAGGGACGGCAACTGATTTCAGTAAGTCAATTTATATGAATCTGTATAATATATATTTTAAATCAAGGCCTGTAACGCATAAAAAGGTACACATAGTCTTATAGAGAGAAGACTATTCACTAGTTGTATGAGAAGACTAGAGCAAGGGCGTAACGGTACCATGGAAAGCCCCGCTGAGAGCTGTCTGTAGGCATTTAGAAGACATGTCTTTGTTGTCTGCAGCCACTACAAAATAACAAGGTATTTTTGAATACGGGGTGTTATTTATATGTATAGCAGGTAGCGGCAAGAGAACCGTTGATGATCCATATGGATCACAGCAAGTAATGACAGGAGAGAATCATTGACGATGCACATGGGGTAATGAGGAGATTACCGAGTGTGTTTGGGAATACAGTGATCCCTCGCCACTTCGCGGTTCACTTATCGCGGATTCGCTATTTCGCGGATTTTCATAATGCATTTTTTTTTTTTTTTTGGTGCATTGTGCTCTGCATTCTGATTCGCTAAAAACTCACTCCCGCTTCTTGTATCAAAACATGCTACGAATTGTGCTATCATTTTGTCGTCTCGTGCAGTTATGTGTACGTACATAAAACAGCTTGGCAAATTTACATTAAGTTGGCCAAATTATCTTGTAATTTCGAACATCTCCTAAACCCATAATGTCGACGAAACGGCCTACACGTGAGTCACTGTATTTGTATACATGTAATAGTTGCTAATTGTAAAAAAAAAAAAAGTTTTCTATTTCGCGGATTTCACTTATCGCGGGTCATTTTCGGAACGTAACCCCCGCGATAAACGAGGGATTACTGTAGTACTAAGTGAAAGTTGTGTGATTGTGAGATATGGAATAAACTGAAATATACATATTTGGATAACAAGAGCTGATTGAAATTTGGATAATACATGGATTGAAATTTAGCTATTAAGAATTGAGTGATTGAGAGCTGTCAGGGGACTAGCTCCAGTGTGAATATGGAGTGAATGTGAGCTGCGTTTTCCAGTTGTGTGGGAGTTGATCATAACGTTATCTAGGGGTCTGTCCAACACAGCTGTAGGATCTAAAAGGTAGAGATAACGTCTCAGAAATGTCACATGTAAAATGTCTCAGAGGATAACGTGTCTCGTTCGTAACGAGGATAACATGTCTGAGGTTAACATGAGAGTGCGCCATGTATATACGTAGTAGATTGAGAAGGTCTTCCTATTGGGAAGAAGGGAGTCAAGGTTGAAGTAAACAGATTATGGAGACTAATGAAAGTACCAAAGTGAATGGTAAATGGCTTTCAGATAGCAATCCAATATTTTAGTAATTTGAAGAAGTAAGACAGAGGGATTGAGCATTGCGACTTAAATTAGAGGCCACTCACTCTTCAAGGCTTGGTCCACTGCTCTCGTGTTTAAGTCATCTGTTGTTTGTGATTTAAGATAAGCTTTTTGCGGAACAGTAGTTAGCCGCCAGTAAACGCTGAACTCAAATAGGCTGTGAGAGACACAGTGGGGAAATTTGGAACAGTTTGTACATAATTGTATGTCAATGCAACAGGTCAAAAGGATTAAGATTACAAGAGAATTGTTTACTTTAGAATGTGTCTTATTCAAGTTTACAGGATACCGTATCATCTCATGTGTCTGAAGTATAATTCTGTATATGCATGGGTTAATTAAGACTTCCTGCCCAAGATGCAGTAAACTCGATTGACTTCTTATGGCTGGTTGGCAGTATTGAGTAGCTCGGATGAAAAGGAGCCCAGAGTAAATGGCCTGCTACTCAGGCTCAGAGGCTAAAGATATGCATATTATTAGTAGATTTGGATAGAAAACACTGAAGTTTCTAAAACTGTTTGAATGATGTCTGTGAGTATAACAGAACTCATATGGCAGGCAAAAACCTGAGAAAAAAATCTAAATCCAGATCCAATTAGCCCTCTGACTCCCTGACCTGTAACTCTGCAGTGAGATTGCCAAGATGATCAGGGAGTATAAGCCAATTGGGGGATGGGGGGGGGGGTGGTTTCAGCTGTGTGGTGTTATTCTCTTTTACATTTGTTTTAGGAAGTCTGGATTTCCTGAATCAGATAGTAATAATAATTTGCCATACAGTAAATTAGAAATGCCCTCAACTACTGTTGTTCTGGTCTGTCCTCTCTCGAGGTTATGGCGAAGGTGACCATAGATGGTATCTAGATGCATGGAAGATAATTTGACCAAGAACAATGTGAACCTCAACACACCCTCCAACCGGCTGAAGTAATGGCGACAATGGCGTTCAAAATGGTCCTTCACCACTTCTACCGTGAGACCTGAGTCCGAGCCAGCAACCTGTACACAGCATCCAGTCGAAGCTATCAACTGTCTTTTCTCTCATGCTTTTTCTCTCAGGAGTGCAACATGGGTCCTTGGAGAGAGATCCAGTCCAAACGTCTCTCATGCTGCTGGTGTACTGGTAGGAAAATGGACAAAGACATAATGGACTGTAAAGGATAGTGGCGGCTCAGGTGAGAGACATTATCAAGGGCCATCCACTTTGAACATGTGCCATTAAAAGGACGAACTGAAACCCTTTCTGAAGAAGAACATGAAGAAATGGCAGGAAGGACGAGTGCCTTTGGTCAACAGTGCCCGTAATTGATTTAGGCTTATCCAAAATTGTTTATTTGGGGTATCAGGTTGATTGTGGAGGTCTGCACACTGAAATGTATAGTAATTTAGACTAAGAACGCATTGAGATACCAATCTATCATTACCACAAGTGATGAGAAAAGTTAATGCAAGAAATATAAGATGAATATACTGTATGTCAACGTAAATGCACATTCTGTCAGTATTGGTGTGCCAAGTTGAGGTTCTTAAATGAAAGTAATAGAACCAACGTGAAGCACTAAGGACTGTCATTCTAAATTTGGGTTTGATAATTTATCAATCGTTATAATTATGATTTGGAAAAGGTGAGGCTTGGACTAACCATGCCCCAACCTCATTCTTATCAAGGTTGGTGTGAAACTTATAACGTGTTCTCTCTCTTCCCTGTGAAATGTTATTAACATGCTGTAAGGCGATCGGTGCCTCTCTGGCTGATAAGATTTCAGCAGCTATCATGTTTTCTGCTCCTCCAGAGGATGATGAAACTAATGAGCTGCCTACTCTGGATGAGCTCCTATTTCCCCCTGCAGATACGGACGATGAGTAATGATGGAAGGATTTTTTTCATTTTAACAAGTTGAGGGTAAGGTCATCTAAACCCTTAACCGGTTTACATTATGTGGAACACTGAGCTGATAAGCAAGCACCAACCTTTTGAAAGTCTTAGCAGAATTGTTAAACAACTGGGTTTTATATTTTGACTAAGTTGATGTCCCAGGGACAGTTAGTGAAAAAACATATGACAATCCAACCCGATTGTGGTAAGAGATATGGAAACAATGGTTAACACAAATATGTATTCACCTCTGAATCTACAGATCCCTTGAGCATGTGTGTGCATTTGATACTCACCCCCATTAATAGAAATATAACCTTTATTATGATTATAGTATTACCATAATAATTTGATTGTACAACCCAGAAGGAAGGGTTTGAAATTATGAATTGTCTGTTTTTTTTGTGTTGAGTTCCCTCCCTTAGGAGTATAGAATATTTTGATATAGAAGCTAAAATCTAAACTCTTACATAAAAATAAAATGATTATTATCACACAAGTGATAAGAGGATGGAACGTAATGGGAATTTTAATGTTTGTGCTTTTCTTATAACTCATTTCTATGTTCTATTCACGTGCTGTTCAATAAACCAATTTCTGTGTTCATGCATGTGGCTGAATCCTCACTATAAGTACCTGCAATTTGGCAGTACGCCCAGACCTTGTTTTGAGAATGAAAGATATCTCAGTTTGAAGGTCTCAGCTTAGAGAGAAGAAGCCTCGTGAGCTATTGGTTTGTCACATGTTATGAAACAAAATGGTAATGATTAATTATGCTAAATCATGCAAATATAACTTGTCTGTGTATAGCCATATATAAGACAACCTCTGGGACTGGGACTCTATTAGAAGTTAAATGTTTCATTTGAAAAATATATTTCAAAAGGAATAGTTTCAAAAGGAATTCACGTAACAAAGTTGACCTTGAAATTAGGGACAGGCATTTGGGACAGGATTATAATCACATGAAATAAATAAGAATCTTCAGAAATGACTGTCAAAGCAAAACAATAACGAGGGGCTTACAATGTTGGTGAAAACTTGCCGAAATGTTGGGGTTAAGCGGGTTAAAATCTTCCGAGAAGTCACAGAAGGTGCACAGAGGGACATGTCAAAATGCTGAATTTTTCACTTTAGGAAGTATTTTTTCATGTAGAAAATCTATTTATTGAATTTTCCATGTGGTCTATATTAAAAAAGGGCACTTCATTTAAAAAAACTGACATATACAATTCTATATTGGTGTGAAAGGGTACTGATTTGGTGGAACAACCCATATGTTTTTTTTCAGGTGCTTTAGCTGCGCTTAATTGAGCTTGCCTGGCGCGAAGGAACCAATGGAAGTTGCAAAACTGCAGATTTGGCACTCCAGGCAGGCTCAACCAAAAATGAAAAGGACGGGAAAGAATACAGATACTATCTGAACCCAGATCTGGGTGAGAAAGAGACTGTTGGGCAGCTAGAGCAGATCAATCATAGAGCTTCTATATTCGGTTTCTCATTATCAACATTTTGGATTTTTAAAGAAATTCTATATTCATTTTTTTATGAGATTCTTCTGACTGTGGATTTAAAACACAACAGGGTTTTAAAATCACTGCAGTGCAATGTGACATGCACCAGACTGCAGTAAATCCTCTATGCCAGCCAAGTTCTAATACCAATGATCCATTCTAACCAATCACTCTTTGACAGGTCACCGCACCAACGGTAAACTGACTAGACTTGGGGGAGTATAGGTCCATAATCATCCTCCAATGGTCAACTAAAGGGGGAGAATTAACCGATTTCCACCTTTTCAGTTTACTTGAGCACATGAAATGGGCAAAATCGGTACGATATTGATATTGTTTCTTTACATTACTTGAAATATGTTTTCCTAGGTGCCTGTCCATTGGTTTTCACCATTTTGATGAAAGGTCAACGCTTTAATCCTCATTATAAGTAAGTATAATTTATAAGAATATACATTTCTAACTTGAGCTTATTTTTTTTCTTGCAGAGCAGGAAATGAGCCTTCTTCCCCTCATGTAAACTCAAAATATGTCACACTCAGTATGTGTCTTGGGTTGTGCTGTCTCCATGGCAATAACTCCATGGCACAATGCTATAGCACTACGAAAATGTCAGAGGAAGGAAACTGAAAATGTGAACAGAAAGAGAACCAGGGAATATAAAATAAAAAAGTGGGGTGTTGGTGAAACATGACGGAGTGAAAACGAAAAACTGAGTCAGAGCGAGAGAAAATGGAACAGCAAAGAGAAAAGTGGACACCTACAGTGCCTTCGGAAAGTATTCAGACCCCTTGACTTTTTCCACATTTTGTTACGTTACAGCCTTATTCTAAAAGTGATTAAATCATTTCCCCCCCCTCATCAATCTACACACAATACCCCATAACGACAAAGAAAAAACAGTTTAGACATTTTTGCTAAAAAATTTAATATTACATTTACATAAGTATTCAGACCCTATACTCTGTACTTTTTGTTGAAGCACCTTTGGCAGCGATTACCGCATTGAGTCTTCTTGGGTATGACGCTACAAGCTTGGCACACCTGTATTTGGGGAGAATCTACCATTCCTCTCGACAGATCCTCTGAAGCTCTGTCAGGTTGGATGGGGAGTGGTGCTGCACAGCTATTTTCAGGTCTCTCCAGAAATGTTAGATCGGGTTCAAGTCCGGGCTATGCCTGGGCCACTCGAGGACATTCAGAGACTTGTCCCGAAGCCACTCCTGCGTTGTCTTGGCTGTGTGCTTAGGGTCGTTGTCCTGTTGGAAGGTGAACCTTCGCCCCAGTCGGAGGTCCTGAGCAGGTTTTCTGGAGAAGGTTTTCATCAAGGATTTTGATGTACTTTGCTCTGTTCATCTTTGCCTCGATCCTGACTAGTCTCCCAGTCCCTGCCGCTGAACAACATCCCCACAGCATGATGCTGCCACCACAGGGATGAATGCCAGGTTCCCTCCAGACGTGACGCTTGGCATTAAGGCCAAAGAGTTGGCTTCATCAGACCAGAGAACTTTGTTTCTCATGGTCTGAGAGTCTTCAGGTGTCTTTTGGCAAACTCCAAGTGGGCTGTCATGTGCCTTTTACTGAGGAGTGGCTTCAGTCTCGCCACTCTACCATAAAGGCTTGATTAGTGGAGTGCTGCAGAGATGGCTGTCCTTCTGGAAGGTTCTCCCATCTCCACAGAGGAACTCTAGAGTTCTGACAGAGTGACCATCCGGTTCTTGGTCACCTCCCTGACCAAGGCCCTTCTCCCCCAATTGTTCAGTTTGTCCGGGCGGCCAGCTCTAGGAAGAATCTTGGTGCTTTGAAACTTCATCCATTTAAGAATGATGGATGCAAAAAGCCTCCCGGGTGGTGCAGTGGTCTAAGGCACCGCAGTGTTGCAGCGTCACTACCGCCTAGGGTTCGATGCCAGGCTGTGTCATAACCAGCCATGACCGGGAGTCCCATAGGGTGGTGCACAATTGGCGCAGCGTCATCTGGGTTAGGGAAAGGTTTGGACGGTGGGGCTTTACTTGGCTCATTGCGCTGTAGCGACTCCTTATAGCGGGTCGGGCGCCTGCAGGCTGACTTCGGGTCGTCAGTTGAACGGTGTTTCCTCCGACACATTGGTGCAGCTGGCTTCAGGGTTAAGCGAGCAGGTGTTAAAGAAGCGCGGCTTGACGGGTCATGTTTCGGAGGACGCATGACTCGACCTTCGCCTCTCCCGAGCCCGTTGGGGAGTTGCATCGATGAGACAAGATCGTAAATCACAAAATTGGGGAGAAATTATTTAAATATGGAGGCCACTGTGTTCTTGGGGACTTTCAATGCTGCAGAAATATTTTGGTACCCTTTCCCAGATCTGTGCCTCGACACAATCCTGTCTCGGAGCTCTATGGACAATTCCTTCGACCTCGTGGCTTGGTTTTTGCTCTGACATGCACTGTCAACTGTGGGACCTTATATAGACAGGTGTGTGCCTTTCCATATCATGTCCAAACAATTGCATTTACCACAGGTGGACTCCAATCAAGTTATGGAAATGTCTCAAGGATGATCAATGGAAACAGGGTGCACCTGAGCTCAATTTAAAGTCTCATAGCAAAGGGACTGGATACTTATGTAAATAAGGTATTTCTGTTTTTAAAAACAAAATGTCACTGTCATTATGAGGTATTGTGTGTAGATTGCTGAGGAAATGTTTTTTAATCCATTTTAGAATAAGGCTGTAATGTAACAAAATGTGGAAAAAGTGAAGGGGTCTGAATACTTTCAGAAGGCACTGTATAACACTGGAGGTTGAGTGAGGACTAATTGCATAGAGTGAGTGAGTGAGAGCTGGAGGAAAGTGTACAATAAGTTTGAAGAAATTATCAGAGAGGATGATTAAACAGAAGGGAAATAAGGAGGACAGAGAGTGAGAGAAGTAATATGTTCGAAATGTAGAGCAGAGAGAGATGGAGACAACATGAGTCATCCCTAAAGGACGACCAGGCTGACCTAAAGGACTTATGTCAGATTAGTAAGATATAGAGGTAGAGACAGAAGGTAGAGGCAGGAGGCAGAGGCAGGAGGCGCTCAATAGAAGGTGTTCTGATTTTCTCTGTCTCTGAACAACCTGCCTAACCAAAAGGTAGAGGGAGACGTGGCAGAGGTAAAGGAAGAAACAGACAGAGCCCAATAACAGTTGATTGGTTAGCCAAAGCCGGTCCCAGATCTGATTGGTTGGTTAACATTTTTGACATTGACAGTGGGCCAGTTACCAGGTGGTCGCCGGGGGAGACAGGCACCAGGTCAACACTCTCCAGCTGGGCAGTGTGGGTAAGGAGCGCCTCTGGACTGCAGTTCAGGATCTCGTCACACACTGCCTCCAACTGACGACACTGACGGGACAGACAGATGTTGTATATGAAAAACGGTTTCACTTCTATTTGATATCTTATATGGGTCTACAATTTGATTTCTACAGATCTTATCCAGAGTGACTTACAATTAGTACATTCACCTTACGATAGCTGGGTGAGACAACAACATATCACAGTCGTTTCAATAAAGTACTTATCAGTAAAGTCAATACTACTAGGATTTTTTGTGTGTGTGTGTGTGTGTGTGGGCGGTGGGGTTCTCCGGGATTCATTTAAGATACTATTTGAAGAAGTAGGTTTTTAGACATTTCGGAAGGTAGGCAGGGATTCTGCTGTCCTAGCGTCAAGAGGAAGCTGGTTCCACCATTGGGGTGCCAGGACAGAGAAGAGCTTTGACTGGGCTGAGCAGGAGCTGACACCCATAGGGTTTGAGCATAGCCGAGTGCGTGTGTTGCGGTGTAGGGTTTGAGCATAGCCTGAAGGTAGGGAGGAGCAGTTCCCCTTGCTGCTCCGTAGGAAAGCACCATAGTCTTGTAGTGGATGTAAGCGGAGGAGCGGGGCGACATGGGAGAATTCGAGAAGGTTGAGGACACGAGCCTGGATTAGGACCTGCGTCGCTTCCTGTGTGAGGAAGGGTCATACGCTATGGATGTTGTAGAGCATGAATCACTGCTTTGATTTTTGCAGAGAATGACAGGGTGTTGTCCAGGGTCATGCCAAGTTTCTTTGAACTCTGGGAGGGGGATACCGAGTTGTCAACCGTGATGGAGAGGTCTTAGAGCTGGCAGGCCTTACCCGGGAGGAAGAGGAGCTCTGTCTTGTCGAGGTTGAGCTTAAGGTAGTGAGCCGACAACAAAGTCTGCCAGGCACGCAGAGATGCGTGTTGTCACCTGGGTGTCAGAAGGGGAGAAGGAGAAAAGTAGTTGAGTGTCATCCGACAGCAATGATAGGAGAGACCTTGCGCAATAAGTGACTTTGTGTATAGATAAAACGAGGGCCTAGAACTGAGCCCTGGGGGACACCAGTAGTGAAAGCATGTGGTGCAGGCTCATATCCTCTCCAAGTCATCTGCTCGGAGCGACCTGCCAGGTAGGATGCAATACAAGAGTGTACAGAGCCTGAGACGTCTAGCCTTGAGAAGAGGATGGGATGCTGCTGTGTCAAAAGCAGAGGATACATCTAAAAAAAAAGCTTGAAATGTAGAGAGATAGAAAGCAGCTTTAGCAGGGCATACAAAGCAAGAGAAGGTAAAGAGGAAGGATGATAGGTACTCAGGAAGTTTAGTTTTCCTCCATTTCCGCTCAGCTGCCCGCAGCCCTATTCTATGAGCTCGCAGTGAGTCACTCAGTCACTGAGTAGGAGTGGAGGACCGAGATGGTCAGGAGCAAAGGGGACAGTGAGAGTCAAAGGATGCAGAAAGGGACAAGAGTAAGGTTGAAGAGGCAGAATTAGGAGACAGGAGAGAAGGATTTAGCAGAAGGAAGAGATAATAGGATAGAAGATGAGAGAGTAATGGGAGAGAGAGAGCGGAGATTGCAATGGTGCATGGCCGTCTGGGTAGGAGCTGAGTTGGTAAGGTTGCTGGAGAGAGGGAAAGTAAAATAAACAAAGTAGTGAGCAGAGACACAGAGGGGGGTTGTAGTGAGATTAGTAGGCAAACAGACTCTAGTAAAGATGAGGTCAAGCACATTGCATGCCTTGTGAGTGGGAGGGGACTGGGAAAAGGAAAAGTAAAAAAAGGAAAGGTGAGGAAAGAAAGATGCAGAAAGAAATTCATCGAAGCCAGGTGTTAGGATGTTGAAGTTACCCAGTACGATGAGTGGTGAGCCATTGTTGGGAAATTAACTCATCAAGGTGTCAAGCTCATTAAGGAAGAGCAAATGTTGGGTGATAGATGGCAACAATATAAAGCTTGAGTGGACAAGTGACAGTGACAGCATGGAATTCAAATGAGGAGATAGACAGGTTAGAAAGGGGGAAAATATAAAAAAATCTTGACTTCGGAGAAATTAGTAGCATTGTGCCACCAGCGCGACAATCCAGATGCTCTCGGGCTATTAGGGAACACTTAGTCAGATGACGATAGAGCAGCTGGAGTAACAGTGTTCTTTGGGGTAATCCATGTCTCCTTCAGCGCCAAAAAGTGGAGGGATTTAAGGGCAAAATAGGCTGACATGAACTCAGCCTTCTTGACCGCAGATTGGCAGTTCCAAACGCTGCCTGATACTAGGAATTCCACATGGGTTGTGCATGCAGGGTAGACTAAATTAGAAGGGTTGACAGCCAAGGGGTGGGGAACATGTGTAAAACCTACAGAAAGAGGAGTGAACAGGGATAGAAAACACACATAGTTGACAAAGCTACAAAAGAGTAAAATGAGAATCTGAAAATAATTAGGTAATATACTCAAGTTAGAGAGTGATGTGCAGCCTTCCTCTTTTTCCTTCCTCGAATAACTATGCAGAACAACTCGCCAGAAAAGTCTTTGTTTTGGGTGACGGTCTTAGTTTTGGCGAAGAGACCGCCTCTGACAAGACTGCTGCTGATATGACGAGCTACGCTTACTTATAATATACTTTTCTTTTACCATGTTTCATTCCTATATTTTGATGTATAAAATCAAATGCTTCAAATTCAGTTGCTGTTAGCATTATAATTAAAACAATTACAATAAAAATAGTTTTGAGGGGTTGCACTGCACATCTAGTACTATACACACTATATATACCAAAGTATGTGGACACCCCATCAAATTACTGGATTTTACTATTTCAGCCACATCGGTTTCTGGCAGGTGTATGAAATCGAGCACACAGCCATGCAATCTCCATAGACAAACATTGGCAGTAGAATGGCCTTACTGAAGAGCTCAGTGACTTTCAACGTGGCACCGTCATAGGATGCCACCTTTCCAACAAGTCAGTTCATAAAATTCTGCCATGCAAGAGATGACCCGGTCAACTTTAAGTGCTGTTATTGTGAAGTGGAAACGTCTAAGAGCAACAACGGCTGAGCCACGACGTGGTGGGCCACATAAGTTTACAGAACAGGACACCCGAGTGCTGAAGCATGTAAAACATCGTCTTTCCTCAGTTGCAACACTCACTACCGAGTTCCAAACTGCCTCTGGAAGCAAAGTCAGCACAAGAACTGCTTGTCGGGAGCTTGATGAAATTGGTTTCCATGGCCGAGCAGCCGCACACAAGCCTAAGATTACCATGCGCAATGCCAAGCGTTGGCTGGAGTGGTGTAAAGCTCACTGCCATTGGACTCTGGAGCAGTGGAAAAGCGTTTTCTGGAGTGCTGAATCACGCTTCACCATCTGGCAGTCCGACGGACGAATCTGGGTTTGGCGGATGCCAGGAGAATGCTACTTCCCCAATGCATAGTGCCAACTGTAAAGTTTGGTGGAGGAGGAAAAACTATCTGGGGCTGATTTTAATGGTTAGGGCTTGGCCCCTTAGTTTTAGTGAAGGGAAATCTTAACACAACACCATACAATGACATTCTAGATGATTCTGTGCTTCCAAATTTGAGGCAACAGTTTGGGGAAGGCTGTTTCCTGTTTCAGCATGACAATTCCCCTCGGCACAAAGCGAGGTCCATAAAGGAATGGTTTGTCGAGAACGGTGTGGAAGAACTTGACTGACCTGCACAGAGGCCTGACCTCAACCCCATCGAACACCTTTGGGATGAATTGGAATGCCAACTGCCGAGCCAGGCCTAATCGCCAAACATCAGTGCCCGAACTTCACTAATGCTCGTGGCTGAATGAAAGCAAGTCCCTGTAGCAATGTTCCAACATCTAGTGGAAAGCCTTTCCAGAAGAGTGAAAGCTGTTATAGCAGCAAAGGGGGACCAACTCCATATGAATGCCCATGATTTTGGAATGAGATTAAGACGAGCAGGTGTCCACATACATTTGGTCATGTAGTGTATTTGAGTAGGGAGAGATTTAATCAATGAACTAATAATTAGGAACAGTTTTTAGAAAAGGCAGTGGCTATGAGTGTACTCACGATGGAGATGATGTCCTTTTCTTTCTCGTAAACTGTTGAATCCTGTCAACAGAGCACAGTGAAAACAACAAGATCAGGGACAGGCGTAAACCGTACAAATAATATACAAACACCCGCTGAGACAGAAAAACCATTTGCAGAGAGCAGTATAATGTGACAATTGGACGATCTGATGGTTTCATGTCCCACTTTCTCTGTTAAAAAAGGCCTGAGGCATTCCCAAAGACCAGGAAGTGGACAATCCAAGAGTACTAGGAGCACTACAAAACCCACAAGCCTCTCTGCTAACACTAACTGAGACACATGCCATCCAGGCCACTCACGGTATTTACCTTACTCGTCATTTCATTGACAAACACACCTTTTTAGAGAGGCAGACCATTTGTATTCAAAGTCACTGTTACGCAATGTGGATACCAGGTTATGTCAACATAGAGGTACATTTTTTCCCTGAGATACAGAGTGTGTGTGTGTGTGTGTTTAACTGGGTTGCCCTGTGAGGGAGGGTAAATCCTGTGAACTCCTGTAAGCAGTGAATGCTAGGATTAGAGTTAGCGAATTAAAGCTTGTGTGGCGTGAGAGAGAAAGCAAGAGATAAAGGGAGAGAGAAAGAGTTACTTGAGTTGGATTCATTTACATCAGAAGGTAGTCAAATTTCATGACGAGGTCCACACCCCATGCAATTGGTTGTATATGCCTCAGCGCGAAGAACCACACATCTGGAAAAACATTTATTCATTTCGGATTGTGGCATATAGCTGCATCTACAAAACAAAATGGTCTGGGACATGGACGATCTACATTAGACCGCTTTTGAGCTCTGAACACATCGGTCAAACTTTGGTTTTGGAGCGGAACGTCACTTTAAAATTAGAAGTGAAAGGCAACACCTTATACCAAATACCTACAATTTGCGATGTATACATGTACCAGCCAGGAAAACCCCAATACCCTAGCAATGGGTTAATACCATCGAAGGAGTAGGACTGGACGCATTGTAGCATAGCTCTATGACTGATATTGATTAAACTTCCCCCTAAGGCTGCTAATGACAACTTCCTCTA